>NC_138029.1:14450199-14795199 GCF_964106645.2 Podarcis pityusensis
GTGGCACCCGCCCTGTGGAATGCTCTCCCATCAGATTTCAAACAGATAAACCACTATTTGACTTTTAGAAGATATCTGAGGGTAGCCCTATTCAGGGAAGTTTTTAATGGTTGATGTTTTATTGTGTTTTTTATATTCTGTTGGGAGCCGCCCATAGTGGCTGGGGCGGTATATTGCTGTTGTTGTTTACATTATTTCGCACTATGGTAGGTATGGAGAACTTTAAGCCCTCCAGGTGTTGCTGAACTACAACTCTCAACAGCCCCAGCAAGCCAATGGCAAGGGAAAATGGGAGTTGTAGTTTGGCAGCTTCTGGAGGGTTGCACGCACCTGTGCTATGGCAAGGGGGAATAAAACCCAATAAGCCAGTTGCAAATCACCTTCAGGGGAGCAGCTACATAATAATTGATGGGTACAGCCAGAGAGAACCCTGTCATTTTCAGAATCAACTCTGCCCCAGTTTGAGTGGGCCCTAATAGGGAAGCAGAGGGGAAATTATGCAAGATGTGAATTTATACCAGGGCCGGATTTAGGTTTGATGAGGCCCTAAACTACAGAAGGTAATGGGACCCTTTATATGTGATATTTTAGGGAGCAGGCTAGCAGGCGGGGCCCATGACTTACATCATAGGAGCCTACACAACACAAAACACTGTTGCTGTATGTAGGTTTTATTTTATTTGTTTTTTTATCTTATAGTTTGTTTGTTTTTCCTTTAAATTTTTTTGGGGGGGCCCAAGGGAGTGGGCCTTAAGCTATAGCTTGTTCAGCTTATACGTAAATCCAGCACTGATTTATACCATGGCAAAATTTCCATAAGTGGGTCAGGCAAATGAAACTTTGAGAAGCTTTTGGAGTTTGGGTGCTAAAACAGACCCTTTTGTATTATGTCATGCAAAAGAATATCATTTTAATCTTGCAGTAACCTTGCCAAAGGCTTCTAAGCAGTAAGAGCTGGTTCGGACGGGGCCTAATTCTGCTTAACCTGGGTTTTGCATGACAGTGACATATGAACACGCTCCTGGTATACACAGGGCCTGAGTGCCATTGAGGCAAGGAGTCAACACAGAAAATCACCGATGCCTTTCCTTCCGCCTGACCTTTTTTAAGTGCCGAGAGAAACTCGAGTTGTAGGCATGAATATTCTACAAGGTCTGCAGCCTCAACTCCCCAGAATTTCACTGGGAAGGACAAAGATGAGCAGCTGCAGAGACTTTGTTTCTGAAGAACTCAATTAATAAGCAATTTCTATTCACCTATCAAACCCAACGCAAGGGCAAGCGGGTGATCTGCTCACCGGTGATTATTGCTTCATTTAAAACACTCCTGTGCAGTAGGTTTATGGGCACATTAGATAGAGCCCCAAGGCTCCTGCTTGTTACAGATGTGGTCATCAGTGTCACAAAACGTTCATTCCTGGACCTCGCTATGGCACGGGGCAGGGCTGTGTGGTGGCTTTGGAGGGTCAAAAGGCCAAGGGTGGAAGACGGAAACAGAGTAATTACTGATGTGATGATGGCCTGCATTGATGATGGGCTCTGCGGGAAACTGGAGCTTTCACTGGCTGCCTGTTGCCTCTCGCCTGTGAGCCAGCCATTGCAATGCCAGCGATTCTGTTCACAAGTTGCCCACTTCTGTGCACTGTGTGAGGATAACAATACGCCAGCACTGGTCTCATGAGTCTCCTATGGGGAAGGCTGTAGCTCAGCAATGCAGAGTGCATGCTTTGTGTGCAGAAGGTCTCAGGCCCAAGGTCTCCCTGCTTGGGCAGGCAGAGACTTGTTTTTGAAACCTAGAAAGCTTCTGCCAGTCAGTGTATAGAATCATAGAATCATAGAGTTGGAAGAGACCACAAGGGCCATCAAGTCCAACCCCCTGCCAAGCAGGAAACACCATCAGAGCACTCCTGACATATGGTTGTCAAGCCTCTGCTTAAAGACCTCCAAAGAAGGAGACTCCACCACACTCCTTGGCAGCAAATTCCACTGTTGAACAGCTCTTACTGTCAGCAAGTTCTTCCTAATGTTTAGGTGGAATCTTCTTTCTTGTAGTTTGGATCCATTGCTCCGTGTCCGCTTCTCAGTGTAGGTGACACTGAGATGAACCAATAGTCTGACTCGGAGTGTTTCGAAACGGCTGCTATTTTCAAGTGGGCGTCTGTCATATACCGGCAAATTCAGATGGCACAATTAAAGTTGATTTGGCACTGTTGTGCAACAGCCCTGCTTCCCGAAAAGATCAGATAAGGACTTTGCAATAAGGGAAGTGACAGGGAAAAGCGTGCTACAATTGTTTGATGCAGCGTCATAAAACCTCCTCACAGACAGACTGGAGGAAATGCTCAGTAAAGAGTCAACAGTGTCCAACCTCCTCTGCAAACTTTGTTTGAACAGATCAGGATGGATGCTCAATAAACAGATTTTCTGGAAGCTAGCTTGTATAAAACAGTGCACTATGTTCTTTATTTGTGTGGTTACTGTCTGTGACAGAGCCAATAGCCCCACATGTATCAGGAGATCTCCATGAGTGTTGCTTGCATTAATTATTGCTGCAAAATATGTCCTGGCTGCTTGGCAAATACTTTTTTATTTATTTAAAGAAGAGCATAGGAAGTATTAGGGACGCGGGTGGCGCTGTGGGTTAAACCACAGAGCCTAGGACTTGCCAATCAGAAGGTCGGTGGTTCGAATCCCCGCAACGGGGTGAGCTCCCATTGCTCGGTCCCAGCTCCTGCCAACCTAGCAGTTCAAAAGCACATCAAAGTGCAAGTAGATAAATAGGTACCACTCCGGCAGGAAGGTAAATGGCGTTTCCGTGCGCTGCTCTGCTTTGCCAGAAGTGGCTTAATCATGCTGGCCACATGACCCGGAAACTGTATGCCAGCTCCCTCAGCCAATAAAGCGAGATGAGCGCAGCAACCCCAGAGTCGGCCACAACTGTACCTCATGGTCAGGGGGTCCCTTTACCTATAGGAAGTATTGCTGTGCCAAGACCTGACCTCCAATTTCTTAAAAGTTTTTTGCCCATGGAAGCCTTTGTTTTTCTGTCTCACTTGCAGGACACTTTATAATTTCAGTGGGTGCAGAGCTGAGTCTATAAGATGACTGATGTCCAGGTATGTGTGGCCTTTTTCTATCAAACATTTCCCCAGGGCTCTGCAGCCTCCCTGGATGCTTCCTGATCTGAAAAAAAGCCCATTGGGTGAAGATACCTCATGATGTCTTATCCCTGGACTTTTTTAAGAAAGCTGGAAAAGCTGGCTACATGCACTTAAGATCTCTCACTAATTTTGTTTTACCCTTTTTTATATAAAAAGCCGCCTTTCCACATTGATTATAGTTTTAAAAGACTTCACTTAAAAGACAACAATGAACAGCTGTCATGTGCATGATGGGATGTTCTCAATCCTCTTGTGTTTACAAGAACATAAGAATTTAATCTCAGGGTTGTGGGTTCAAGTCCCACCGTGGGTGAAAGATTCCTGCCTTCCAGGGGGTTGGACTAGATGACCCTTGTGGCCCCTTCCAACTCCGCAATTCTTTGATTCTATGAAGAACCTGGTGGATCAGGCCAATGGTCTGCCTAGTTCAGCATCTAGTTCTTACAGTTGCCAGCCAGATGCCTAGAGAACTCTTCCCTCTTGTGGTTTCCAGCAACTGGAATTCAGAAGTATTGCTGCTTCTAACATGGAGGCAGAACATAACCACCATGGCTAGAAGCTGTCACGGTCTGGTCTATGGGCAATCAAAGTCCCGGCTGAGGACGTCGGGACCAGGGGAAGATGGCGGGGTGGGAGCAGGAATGAGAGTCCAGAAGCCAGGGGTCCGAGGGTCAGGAAGCAGGGAGTCACAAAGTCAAGGGTCCAAGGGTTGAGAAGCAAGGAGTCATGAAGCTGAGGTCTGAGGATCGGGAAGCAAGAAGCCAAACACAGCAAGGCAGGAAACGAGTTGCTGTGGCAAAGGGCCAAAGGGGGGAAGAAGAAGAAGAGTTTGGATTTGATATCCCGCTTTATCACTACCCGAATGAGTCTCAAAGCAGCTAACATTCTCCTTTCCCTTCCTCCCCCACAACAAACACTCTGTGAGGTGAGTGACGCTGAGAGACTTCAGAGAAGTGTGACTAGCCCAAGGTCACCCAGCAGCTGCATGTGGAGGAGCAGAGACGCGAACCCGGTTCCCCAGATTACGAATCTACCACTCTTAACCACTACACCACACTGGAAATGCTGACCTTATATCCCCTCCTGGCTCTTGCCACCAGGCGCAGTGAGTTACCAAGCAGCCTCACCTGTGTGGCCTTACCTCTCCAGAACAAACTTAGGAAGGCCCCAGTCCTGCGAAGCCCTACTGGTCACAGGGCCTGGCTCCTGCACACACTCCTGACAGAAGCTGTTGATAGCCTTCTCCTCCATGAATTTGTCTAGTCCTCTTTTAAAACTCAGCTGAGGAGGTAGTAGGGCTTGTAGGAAGTGTGGACATCTGGGAAGACTGCAGAATGCGCACCACTACAGAGGTGAATGGAAGAATCAGAAAAAGGAGACTCAACAAAACCCCATGAAAGTAAGAGATGATCAACAGAAACCTGCAGCCTGCCCATGAGAATTTCACTGAATTTTTCTTTCTCCTTTGATAATTTTTGGATGCAGTTTGTTTTCTCATCAATTGATGGAGAATTGCCAGGGTGTGTTTGTGTGTGTGTGTGCAAACTGCTGATCACCTCCCCACCAGGACAGCACTAATATGAAGCTGCCATGGTCTAAGTCCTGTAGCTCAATATTGCCTATTCTGGCCAGCAGTAGTTCATCAAAAGTCTCACAGGCAGGGGTCGTTCTTCACCTTGAGATTTGTCCAAGTCGAGATGCCAAAGACTGAACCCGAGACATTCTATATGCAAGGCAATGTTCTGAGCCATTGAGCTATAGCCCCTTATTTGACAGGAGCGATGTGGCACCAGCTATTCTGAATTGGCTTGCAGAACGTAAGTGAACATTCAACGCACCAAGAGGAAACATTTTGAACTAGCTTGCATGTTGGTACCACGCAGAGAGAGATGGAAATGGCCTCTGCAAAATGGCTTTGTCTGTGTGTGCCATCATTGTTCCACACCAGCCGTTGTGCGATTCTCTGTTTCGGCATGGAGAGGTTCCAGGACAGCACCTGCCGTCTCTTAAGTGACAACAGCAGTATGGGAAAGCTGTCGCACACTGGCTTCCTCTGTGTGACAATGGTAACTTCGTGTAGGAAAGTGCTCAGCCACAGAATTCTGTCAAAAGACCTAGGAATTAATGGGTGGGAGCTATTTGGTGTTGATGAGAAGGTTGTTGCTGTTGCTGTTGCTGTTGCTGTTGCTGTTGCTGTTGTTTTAAAAAAGAATGTATTGGTAGGCTTTCAGTCAGGAAATTGAGGAGGGATTGACAACTAAATCTCACCTATAGTTTTTTAATTGCCTCCCAAATACAGTGGTGCCTCGGAAGACGAAATTAATTCGTTCTGCGAGTTTTTTCGTCTTGCGAAGCACGGTTTCCCAAAGTCTTCAAAATCACCAAAGTCTTCAAAAACCTCAAAAAAGGCTACCACACCGCGTGCTATGAGTTGCTCCTTGAAGTCAAGTCGCAACTGGACCTCTTCAAGCAATGCACCCTGGGTATTAATGGTTTAAGAAAAAGGAAACAAACTTGCAAGACGTTTACGTTTTTCGTCTTGCGAAGCAAGCCCATAGGGAAATTCGTCTTGCGAAGCAAGCCCATAGGGAAATTCGTCTTGCGAAGCAACTCAAAAAATGAAAAACTCTTTCGTCTTGCGAGTTTTTCATCTTGCGAGTTTTTCGTCTTGCGGGGTACCACTGTACATGCTTGCAGATCCCTGCTGTGTTATATATGACAGATGCATTTTAAAACATTTAAAGGCTGTGAGTATTTTTAAGCCTTGGTGGTTGTGTCTAGAGTCCAAAGTTGGTTAAAGGTAAAGGTAAAGGGACCCCTGACCATTAGGTCCAGTCGTGACCGACTCTGGGGTTGCGGCGCTCATCTCGTTTATTGGCCAAGGGTGCCGGCGTACAGCTTCCGGGTCATGTGGCCAGCATGACTAAGCCGCTTCTGGCGAACCAGAGCAGCGCATGGAAATGCCGTTTACCTTCCCACCAGAGCGGTACCTATCTATCTATTTGCACTGGCGTGCTTTCGAACTGCTAGGTTGGCAGGAGCAGGGACCAAGCAATGAGAGCTCACCCCGTCGCGGGGATTCGAACCGCCGACCTTCTGATCGGCAAGTCCTAGGCTCTGTGGTTTAACCCACAGCGCCACCTGCGTCCCCCAAAGTGGGTAGCACCATCCTTTTCTCACGCTCTCTTTTTTCTCTCCAAGTCTTTATTCTGTTTCTGTCTCTCTCAGTAGAGGGTGATGCAGTGGGGAAGAAGAGCTCACCTTACCTGGCAGATGAGCCACTGCTGGTTTCTGGGAGGGATGAGGTGGCTGCAAAGTGGTGCACTGCAATGCATTGGCTGATCAATTCCAGTGCTCTTGCCTCCCCCTTCCCACTGCTTTGCTTCTCCCCATCCCAGCAAGCAGCAGCAACAACTCATAAGCACCTCCATCCTCCATGCTGTCCACTACTGCTTTCTTTCTCTTGTTGTCTTCTTCCCCATCCTCTCCCTCTTCCATCTCCTCCAGCACACTACCCAGAAGAAGAGGGAGAAACAACTATTTGCCAAAGATCTGAGCTAATCGCTCACAGAGGGCTTTTGAAGTCAGGCAAAGGGCTTTGGCTAGGGCCAAAGGCTGCCATCCCTGTACCCAGTACCTTTCAACATGCTCCTGGGAAATGCAGCCAGAAGAAAAGGAACTGAGGAGGTGGCACCTGTGGCTGATGGCACCAGCTGTGTTTGATGGTGACAATGGCTGATGGAGCAGGAGGAAGAGGGCCGGAGAGGCAAGTGGGTCAGCAATAACCTGGGAGAAGTTAGTGGGTTATCCCCTAGAGCAGGCATATCCAACTCCCAAGAGACTGTGATCTACTCCCAGTATAAAAAGAACTGGCAGTGATTGTCATTGGAGGGAGGAGGAGCATGTATGGGGTGGATGGATTGCCCAGAGTGGTTGAGCTTTTTGGGGGAGGATTGCACAGAGTTTTTTAGCTTTCCCCCCATAACTTTTCATACATGATAAGGATCCCGTGATCTACCAGGATCAACTGGGGATCTACCGGTAGATCACGATCTACTGGTTAGACATCCCTGCCCTAGAGCAAGGTTTCCCATGCTTGGGTCTCCAGCTGTTTTTGGACTACAACTTCCATCATCCATAGGTAGCAGGGACCAGTCAGTGGTCAGGGATGATGGGAGTTGTAGTCCAAAACCAGCTGGAGATCCAAGTTTGAGAGACCCTTCCTTAGAGTGATACTGGAGTGTTGTCTGTGGCTTTTATAGCCATATCTGCAGCTGAGAACTGCTTCTGGTGCACCCTTTTGATGGCTTTTGAGCAGAGGAGAGCAAACTGAGGACGAAGGGCCAGATCCTACATGGAAGTAAGGAAAGGCTAGGCAGCAGGTCCAGGATTCCTGGGCCAGCAAGGGAAGGGAGGCCAAGAGCAATTGTTGTCTCGAGAAAGAGAAGGATTGATTGGGCCAAGTTCAAGCCTGCGTTTTAATGAAGTTGCTAATTAGGTTAATATTCTCTGGGATTTTGGTCTCTTTTTCTCGGCTCCTTTTCTTTGTCTTGATGAATTGCTCCTCATTTTGTTCCAATGCATAAAAAAGCGGGGGGGGGGGGGGGAGGAAGGAAGAAGGAAGAAGGAGAAGGGAGAAAATGCCAGGAATGCAGGAGAAGGAATTTCTCTTGCATTCTCTGTGTGATTTCACACTGCATCACTGCGTGGAAGGCTTTTGGAAGTGGTTCAAGGTATGTATCATCCGCGGCGCCGCTGCCAACGACCTGCTCAAGGGTTTGTATTCCATTTCTGCTTTAAAAGGCCATTCTTTAAAACCATCACTAGCTTCCAAGGTGTTCCCAGATACATAAAGGGAGCAGGCAATTTTTTTAAGGGCTCGATGCAGCCACCAAAATGAAAGCACCCAGCCCTCCCTCTCACTCAGACACACAAAGGGAATGTGGTGGAAGAAATGAACAGCAGTCCTTTGGAGGGATGGATTCTTTTGCAGCAGAAACAGCTGGGGGTGTCTCTGTGAAAACACAGGGAAGCGCCCTTATACCAGGACAGAGACTATTATGCTCATCTAGTCGAGTGCTGGAAGAAATATCAAGAACCTCAGATATGCAGATGACACAACCTTGATGGCAGAAAGTGAGGAGGAATTAAAGAACCTTTTATTGAGGGTGAAAGAGGAGAGCGCAAAATATGGTCTGAAGCTCAACATCAAAAAAAAAAATGAAGATCATGGCCACTGGTCCCATCACCTCCTGGCAAATAGAAGGGGAAGAAATGGAGGCAGTGAGAGATTTTACTTTCTTGGGCTCCATGATCACTGCAGATGGTGACAGCAGCCACAAAATTAAAAGACGCCTGCTTCTTGGGAGAAAAACAATGACAATCATAGACAGCATCTTAAAAAGCAGAGACATCACCTTGCCAACAAAGGTCCGTATAGTTAAAGCTATGGTTTTCCCAGTAGTGATGTATGGAAGTGAGAGCTGGACCATAAAGAAGGCTGATCGCCGAAGAATTGATGCTTTTGAATTATGGTGCTGGAGGAGACTCTTGAGAGTCCCATGGACTGCAAGAAGATCAAACCTATCCATTCTTAAGGAAGTCAGCCCTGAGTGCTCACTGGAAGGACAGATCCTGAAGCTGAGGCTCCAATACTTTGGCCACCTCATGCGAAGAGAAGACTCCCTGGAAAAGACCCTGATGTTGGGAAAGACGGAGGGCACAAGGAGAAGGGGACAACAGAGGACGAGATGGTTGGACAGTGTTCTCAAAGCTACCAGCATGAGTTTGACCAAACTGCGGGAGGCAGTGGAAGACAGGAGTGCCTGGTGTGCTCTGGTCCAGGGGGTCACGAAGAGTCGGACACAACTAAACGACTAAACAACTACAAAGTCGAGTGTAGCACAGATGGGGAACTTTTGGCCCTTGAGAACTTGTTGGACTCCGATTCCCATCTTTGCTGGACTCTGATTCCCATCAGTCCCAGCTAGGGATAGGGGAGAAATTTGATTTAGTTTGCATTTTCAAAGGAGAACCTACGAAATCTTCCCTTTCCAATACACAAAATGAAACACAGCCACCTTTTGAAATCCACACTTCTCTGAATTTTGCAATGCAATTCGCCAGCCAAGTTACGTGTACAAAGATGCATATACCGGGTTAAGGTGTGCATTAAAATACACATATTAGTGGGGAAAATAGCATACAGGTGTGCATTTATATTGTGGAAAGTTTGGCTGCCAGGAACCTGATGGTGGTGGGGTGGGGAATTCCTAGTCCCAGCCAGAGATGATGGGAGTTGTAGACTGGCAATATCTGGAGGGCCACAGGTTCCCCCTTCCCTTCCATATCGTCTCCTCTGACAAATGTTGATTCCCTTCAAGGTCTCAAGCCTCTCCTGTCTCCTGCTATCCAAGCTGCTATCCTGTTACTGCTCTTGGCATCTTCTGAATCCTGAGCATGGGCTCTTCCTCTGAGTTATGAAGCTTAAGCACATGTACAGAATAAATCCTTTACATGTTGAAGGCTGACTAGGAATACAGTGGCAAGCCCAGGCAGGGCAAAATCAGCTTTACTGTGGGGTCCAAATAGTTTTGGACTACTTTAGGCCGCTTCCGGTGTGGCAGTTTATTTATCCGAAATAAGTAAATAAGTAAAATCCCCAAATCTCTATTAGGGAAATACCGTATTTTTCACTCTATAAGACGCACCAGACCACAAGACGCACCTAGTTTTTGGAGGAGGAAAACAAGAAAGAAAATATTCTGAATCTCAGAATCCAGAACAGCTAGAGGGATCACTGCGCAGTGAAAGCAGCAATCCCTTTTGCTGTTCTGGCTTCTGGGATAGCTGTGCAGCCTGCATTCGCTCCATAAGACGCACACACATTTCCCCTTACTTTTTAGGAGGGAAAAAGTGAGTCTTATAGAGCAAAAAATACGGTACCTTTCTTAGACTGACAAAAGTGTTTAGGGAAGCTTTTAATGTTTAATAGGTTATTGTAGCAGTGAATTGTAGCAGTTTTTTGTATGTGTTCTGTTGGAAGCCACCCAGAGTGGCTGGGGAAACCCAACCAGATGGGCTGGGTATAAATAAATTATTATTATTATTATTATTATTATTATTATTATTATTATTGCAGGCAAAAACTTTGATCTGGCACCCAAGAAGAAGGTAGTCTTCGTCTGCAGTGATGGAGAAAGCTTCACCAGTGGAATTTCTGATTTTCACACAGTTGTTTAAGGCACAAGAACCTGATCGGGGGACAGGGGAAGTTAGCAATCCTTTGCCAACATTCAGTACAAGTTGAATCATTTCTTCCTTTGCTTTGTGTCTTCTGCAACCCTTGAAGATGTCATACTCCTATAAGTCAATGAAACAACCTAAGCAAACATTCGTTTCTGGGCTGGTCCTGCTAAGTGTTTAAAGTTCCCATACAATGTATGATAAGTGCAATGACCTGGTTATTACATTAAGGAGAAGGAGGAGGGGATAGCTTGCTTGGGTTGTACAGTGTTTCCATGATCCAATCGTGCCTAGTGGCTAGGAGTGGGTGACTATGTTGATTTCAGCTTCTCATTTTTCCAATCTTGAGATCCATTCTCTAAATTTTCACATCAATTTACTTTTTTGGGGGGGGTGCTAATGAAAATTCATTAGCATTTTTGTGCTAATTTCTTCTAACGCGTTTTTTGTATGTGGTTGTTATTAATACACATTTTTGGTAAGTGATTTACCCAGATAAAATGCATTGTTGTATGTTATCTTAATAACCATATATACAACTAATATACACATTCATATGCACACTTTACCACGGTATATCCATTACTGAACACATTACTTGGCTAGAGAACTACATTGCAAAGTTCACACAAGTGCAGATTTCGAGGGATAGCTCTGTTTCAGTTCGTATATTGTTTTGGAAAATGAGAATTTGGTCAGTTCACCTTTAAATGTGAATTTAATTGGATTTCTAGCCCCGTCCTGACTGGTGGCAGAGATTCTCTATTGATCCAGCCACTAGGGGGCGTCACAGCTCACTCCTTTCTTCAGACGCCTTCTGATTTCTTTCTTGCGGATGCTCAGTAATTTTGTTCCATGGAAGTTTGTATCCGAAGCAGTCAGGTTTACACTTCCCAGACTTACATGCAGATTGGAAGGCAGAGTGGAGCACAGTTAATCTGACCTGATTCACACTCCTTTACATACTATGTTACAGTGCTCAACCTAAAAACAAATGTAGCAATATTCATATTTTAAAAGTGTATTTTCCGTTAAAGTGTGCAATAAATTTCATATATGAAGGTGAATTTTTTAAAAATGTGAATTTTGTGAAAACACGTGTTCAAAAATAATGCATGTTTTTGTGAAGTTTCCCGCCGCTTTTAAAATTGCAAATAGATGCAGAAATGACAGGCTTATGTCAAACACATTTAAACCTGCTAGATACCAGATATGTAATGATCTGTCTATCCACACAGTTCCCCAAGCCTATTTTGCACACTTACCATATTTTTTGCTCTATAAGACTCACTTTTTCCCTCCTAAATTAAGGGGAAATGTGTGTGCATCTTATGGAGTGAATGCAGGCTGCGCCGCTATCCCAGAAGCCAGAACAGCAAGAGGAATCGCTGCTTTCACTGCGAAGTGATCCCTCTTGCTGTTCTGGCTTCTGGGATTCAGAATATTTTTTTTCTTGTTTTCCTCCTCCAAAAACTAGGTGCGTCTTGTGGTCTGGTGCGCCTTATAGAGCGAAAAATACGGTGTTTCCTTGGTGAAACCCCTTTGCAGCAAAAGCCTGCTTCTTTTAATCAGACCAAACAGTTTTGTAGCTCTATAGCAGGGATGTCCAACACATCGATCGCAATCTACTGGTCGATCCCCTAGGAGGTTTTGGTAGATCGTGGTCGATCGCTGGCTCCTCCATCCGGCCCCGGCCCCGCCCCCTAGCTCCGCCCTATAGATCACTGGAACAGAAGAAGGAGCTTTTGCTGTGAGGCTGACTCTTTCATTAGTGATCTCCTGGTGAGCTACTTTTTTCATTTATTCCTTTATTTCCTCTGCAAAAATAGCTCAACAACTTTGACCTGAAACCCCCCCCAAAAAAGGGGTGGAGCACAAGATGATGGATTTTTCGGAGCTAGCCGACCTAACCGGAAGAGTCTGCGACCAGGAGGAGGAGGAGTATCAGGAAGAATGGACTAAATTTAATGACTATTTAGTTAAATATGTTAAGTTAAATTAACTGGAAACAGCTTGCAGATACTTAATTGGCTTAGGATTTTATATAAGTTAAGTGATGAATTAATATCTTCAATTTCGAAATGAAAAGATTTAAGGGTGTTAAATGCTCAAGTTAAATTTTATAAGAAAACCGTTAAAAGGATATGCATTGAAATTCAACCAAGGGGAAGCGAGGAAGCCACTTTACAATGTTAATAAGTGTAATTTTTAATAAGGTTATGATTTATGTTTGTTTGTCTTATTTGTTTGTTTGTTTATAATTTTCTGAAAATCAGTAAAAAAAATTGAAAAAACAAAACAAAAAAGGGGGTAGATCACTGTCGGGTTTTAATTGTGCGAGTAGATCGCAGACTCTTGGAAGTTGGCTGTCCCTGCTCTATAGGAACATAGGAAGCTGCCTTAGGCTGAATCAGACCATTGGGCCATTTAACTCAGCATTGTGTACCCCGACTGCCAGCAGTTCTCCAGGGTTTTAAACAGGGAGTCTTTTCCCAGACCTGCGTGGAGGTGCTGGGGAGTGAACCTGGGAGAAAGAAGATGCTCCACCCTTGAGCCATGCCCCTCCTCCTATTGTTGTGTTGTTTTTGATGTGCTTAGGGACACGGCTGTAATAATAATAATAATAATAATAATAATAATAATAATAATAATAATATTTATACCTCGCCCATCTGGCTGGGTTTCCCCAGCCACTCTGGGCGGCTTCCAACAAAACACTAAAATACAATAACCTATTAAACATTAAAAGCTTCCCTAAACAGGGCTGCCTTCAGATGTCTTCTAAAAGTTTGGTAGTTATTTTTCTCTTTGACATCTGGTGGGAGGGCGTTCCACAGGGCGGGTGCCACTACCGAGAAGGCCCTCTGCCTGGTTCCCTGTAACTTGGCTTCTCGCAGCGAGGGAACCGCCAGAAGGCCCTCGGCACTGGACCTCAGTGTCCGGGCAGAACGATGGAGGTGGAGCCGCTCCTTCAGGTATCCTGGACCGAGGCCGTTTAGGGCTTTAAAGGTCAGCACCAACACTTTGAATTGTGCTCGGAAATGTACTGGGAGCCAGTGTAGGTCTTTCAAGACCGGTGTTATATAGTCTTGGTGGCCGCTCCCAGTCACCAGTCTAGCTGCCGCATTCTGGATTAGTTGTAGTTTCCGGGTCACCTTCAAAGGTAGCCCCACACAGAGCGCATTGCAGTAGTCCAAGCGAGACATAACCAGAGCATGCACCACTCTGGCGAGACAGTCTGCGGGCAGGTAGGGTCTGAGCCTGCGTACCAGATGGAGCTGGTAAACAGCTGCCTTGGACACAGAATTGACCTGTGCCTCCATGGACAGCTGTGAGTCCAGAATGACTCCCAGTTAGCTTTCATTAATTAGCTTGCATGCTTATTTAAGTCGAGGAAGCTTGTCCCAGCGTGTCCGAAATGGATGGGAAAACACATCTCTTGGTCCCACACAGCAAGATTGTTGGGTCTTTTCGCCTCCCTTTCTTCTAGCGCTCTTGAGTGCCCTTCTTTGAAGAATCTCTTGCCACCCCCTTCCTTCCTACGTACTGCCTATGCTGTTGCTGGGGAAATGATATTTTAGCATATAAAGTGGCTGGGGAGGAAATGAGCTGTTGAGAAGCAAGAGGTCACTTGTCTGGGCCTGGCAAGTGGCAACAACTCGCGTCCATGATGAAAACAAGGAAGCCAAGCCAAGGAATCCCTTCCTCACCGCCGGCTGAGCTCATAAAACAGCAGTCCCCTGACCTTCAATACAAGGTGCTGTGTCCTTTGCAAAACTCACTGCAGCGAGTCCGTCCCTTTCCACCCACCTTGCTGGACTCCCCCACAATGGTGCATAATTACCAGCGATTGGTTCCCCCCCCCCATTGCAAGGCAGGGCAGAAGGAGGGCATGTCAAGTGCTTAGGAAATATCCCCAACAAGTGTGTCACCTTCAGTGAAGCTGTATATTTATTTGCTTTTTAAAAAATGAGCAACGCGTCGTGTGGATTTATTGCGCAAAATGAGATTGTGTGGGGAGCCCCAAGGCCTTTCCTCCAAACCTTGCAGTTCAATATTTTATTACATTTGTATCCCATCGTTCTTCCAAGGAACTCAGTGTAGTGTTCCCCTTGCTATTTTATCTTCAAAACAACCCTGTGAGACGGATTGGGCTGTGGCATCTAGCTTGAGGTCATCCAGTGTGTTGGGATTTGAACTCGGGTCACCACACTCCCAATCACTGCACCACACTGGAGATCTCTGGGGATTCCCTTCCAACCCACAGTCACGGGCAGGAGTGGTCTATGCTTTCTTTCCCAGAGGCTGTGGTGTATTCATGCACTAAGGTTCAGCCATTCCATTCATTCATTCATTCATTCATTCATTCATAATATTTTCTATAAAGATAGTTCAAATGGTCCACAATGTTATCAAATTCCAGCACTGCATTAAAAACAGTTGCTAAAATGCAAAACTGATGTTATTGCAAGGAATGGGGGCAGGGCGGGAGGATAAGTTGGAGAGATGCAATTCAGAAGGAGTTTCAAGCTCAGACATGAAGCTCCTGGGATCTTGGGCTATTTCTAAACCTACTTCACAGTATGCTGACCCCAGACCTCTCTCTCTCATATTTTTGCCAGTCCTACTAAAGGGCTACTCCACATGGCATTCTTCCTTTTTCTAAAAGACGCAACGCCCCTGTGAGGTAGGCTAGACTAACATATAGTGACCGCCCCAAGCTCATTCAGTAACCTTTGTGGCTGAGTAGGGAGTTAAACCCACATTTAAACCATAGTCTAACACAGGCATAGGCAAACCCGGCCTTCCAGATGTTTTGGGACTACAATTCCCATCATCCCTGACCACTGGTCCTGTTAGCTAGGGATGATGGGAGTTGTAGTCCCAAAACATCTGGAGGGCCGAGTTTGCCTATGCCTGGTCTAACACTCTAACCATTATTTCACACTGGGCAAGGAAAGACGAGGACAGGTTGCCACTTGAACTTTGTTTTTAAATCCCCTAATGTAATGAGAATAGCTGCAACTTCTCCTGTCTGCCTATTCTCTGGTTCCACATCCCCTCAGTTGCCTCCCTTGGCTGCTGTGTGGCATGCCTGGAAGTTCACATTCATCATAACAAGCAAAAGATAGGGTGGGTCATGGGAACACAGTATACAGGAAGGCAAGGTTTAGTTTCTAAGTTCTTCCAGTTTAGAGGTGCTATGGAGGACCACTGATTCCTTCTTGGGGACGGAGCAGTGAGAAACTCAGTTCACATTTAAAGATGAACTGACCTAATTCACACTTTCTGAAATGGTATGCAAACTGAAACACAAGCATCCTTCAAAATTTACACTTTCCTGAATTTTGCAATGCAAAAGCGAAGTCAGGTGTCCAATTTTTTTTATTATTTTTCATACCTTAGGTACCATGTGTATAGAAATACATACCATTAGTGAAAATAGCATGCAAAAGTGCATGATATTAGAGGAAATTGCTTTGCAAAAAATAAAGGTGTATATTGGACAAAACTGCATACAAAAGTACCGCATTTTTCGCTCTATAGGATGCACCGGACCATAGGACGCACCTTGTTTTAGAGGGGGAGAACAAGAAAAAAAATTTCTCCCCCTCTCTGCTCAGCGCCCCTTCAGCGAAGCGGCAGGAGAAATGGAGCCCCTTCCATTTCTCTTCCTGCTTGGCTGAAGGGTCGCTGCGCAGCTCTCCCTCTCTGCTGAAGCCAGGAGAGTCTTGCTCTCCCGGCTACAGCAAAAGGAACCTGAAGCCTGCGGAGCGCAGCGGGAACTCGCTCTGCGCTTCGGAGGCTTCGTGTTGCTATCGCTGAAGCCAAGGAGCCTGCATTCACTCCATAGGACGCACACACATTTCCCCTTAATTTTTGGAGGGGAAAAAGTGCGTCCTATAGAGCGAAAAATACAGTATGTGTGTTAGGAGAAATTTGCACTAAAATGCTGATGAATTTTCATGAGGATTAAACAATTTTCACAAGCTGATGTGGAAATGTGAAGAATGGAATTTCAGACTGGGAAAAGGAGAAATGGAGAGAAACCCAAATTGATATATTCACCTATCCCTGTCCTTAAAGCCACTCTGAGCACTAAACTAATCAATTCTGTCCCCTGGGCTGTGAGCTACCTCCCACCCCGGCTATCTAAAACCCGAGCAAGTAATTCCTTCCCATAAATAAGCAGCAAGTAGTGACCGTCCCCTGAATGCATTATTTGCAGGCCACGTTTTCAGGTGCTGATAAGGGGAACCTTTAGCAGCCAATCGCAAGGGCTCCCCATCTGTCAAGTTGATGCAAATGAGGCAATATTTGGGGAGCTGGGGGCAGATTGAACAGGCGTGATTGTTGGGTGTCTGAAATGGACTGCTGGTGTGTTGGGGGGGAAGGAAATGAAGATGCTGCTGGGGTTGCTCTTGCTTCTTCAGGTGCAGGTGGTGGGGGGAGAAAGAGAGGGAGGGAGCCTGGTATAAGCCAGAGGGCTGTTCCAGTCCCTTGCCTTGTGGCAGCTCAGATTAGGCTATTAATCCATCTTGCCACACAACAGGCCTTGTGCCAGAAGTCGTCAGACCGCTGCTCTGCCTGGCATTGGTTCCCCCCCCCCCCCACAGCTATGGGCCATCCAAGGACGGCTCAACTGTTAGGCAGTGTGAGACATCTGCCTCCATTGGTGACATCAAAGGGTTGCAAGTGGTTTGCAAAAGTGCAAGTGGTTTGCAAAAGAGGTTTAAAGATGGTCTCAAGGCAAATCTTAAAAAAGTCATAAAAATGCCAACAAGTCGGAAACACTTGCCTGCGAGCGCTCCAATTGGAGAACAGCCTTCATCAAAGGCTTTGAAGGGCTTTGAAGACACTCAAACTCAGGACGAAAGGGAGAAATGTGCTAATAGGAAGGCATGCTTGGCAAATCCACACCTTGATCAACTCCCATCCGGAAACCAATGTCCCCACTGTGGAAAGATGTGTGGATCCAGAATTGGCCTCCACAGTCGGACTCATTGTTAAAACTGTGTTTATGGAAGACACTCGGCTACGTGAGATCACCAAAGAAGAAGAAGAAGAGGAGCAAGTGTTTTGATTCATTTTTGGTTATCTCTCAGAGAGAGATATGTTGGTGCTGCTGGGGTGGAGGCAACCCTAGAGGTTTCCACGCCAGGCATCGAAAGGTTTTGGACCAGCCCTCAAGCCCTGTGAGGCTTGTGGCATTTATGGGAAATCTCTGGTGTGGCTTGCCAACTGGCATGGTCCTCCCCTTCCCCATTTTATTTTCATGACCACCCTGTGAGCTAGGTCAGGCCGAGAGACAGGGAGCAGCCCAAGGTTATCCAGCAAGTATGAATCTGGTCTCCCAGGTCCCAGTCCAACAGGATAACAAATGCTGCCGGGTTCCTGCTTCCATTGCCACAGTGTTTTATAGGCAGCACTTCCCTTAATCCCTTACATGGCTGTAAGTAGTTGAAGCTGTGCCATCTTCCTGAACAGAAGTCTCCCATCTGTAGGTGGGAAGGACCAGCAGAGTTGGGGGATCCCAAGGTTTGCAGTGGATCCTCGGCGGAACTCCCAAAACAGCTACTTTAAGGCTGAGCAAGCTCATTGAAGGGACGCGGGTGGCGTTGTGGGTTAAACCACAGAGCCTAGGACTCAGAAGGTTGGCGGTTCGAATTCCCGCGATGGGGGATGCCAACCTAGCAGTTTGAAAGCGCGCCAGTGCAAGTAGATAAATAGGTACCGCTCCGGCGGGAAGGTAAATGGCGTTTCCGTGCGCTGCTCTGGTTCGCCAGAAGTGGCTTAGTCATGCTGGCCACATGACCCGGAAGCTGTACGCCAGCTCCCTCGGCCAATAAAGCGAGATGAGCGCCGCAACCCCAGAGTCGGCCATGACTGGACCTAATGGTCAGGGGTCCCTTTACCTTTTTAAGCTCATTGAGCATGGAACACTGGCTGACTACTAATGGGGAAAGTGGAAATGGAAAACCAGGACGGTGCAAGGAGAGAAGAGATGGAACGTTGTGTCTGGAATTCTAAACAAGAGAAGGCCACACTCCAAAATTTTATTGCAGTTCTCACATGTTGTTTCTTACCTCACCCCTGTCTTCATCTCCATTCACCCCCTTCCCCCTTCCTACCCAGCGTATGATCCAGCATTGCCTGGTAAATGAATGCTGCAATTCTATACAGAATTTAGTACCCGGGTCCACTGATTTCAGTGGATGCAGGCATGCCTAACTGCATAGTTCTGAACTTGATGATTCAACAAAATAAACTCCTCTGATACTATGGAAAGACTAGCAGCCAACCAATGTGTTTGGCTGTTGAAAACCATCTCTCTGGATGGGAGAGCAAACTGTTTAATGTGTGGTGTGGGGGTGAGTTATGGCTTTCCGGAGTGATGTTCAGCAGTAGAAGAAGAAAATCCCATGAAAACCATTTCAGAGAAACACTGATTAGCCAATTTAGAAGCTAGCAAAAATTACAGAGGAAACTTGCAGGTGCTGGAATCATGGTTCATTCCAGGCCCAACATTGTTCCTTGGAGGTACATTTTTAGCAGCAATTCTCAGAATCAAGGAATACTATAGCAAGGCATTCTGAAATGAAAGGGATGCTGAACATTTTCTGTCAATGGTGATCTTTGTGTTGTGGTTGTTTTGGTTCTCCTGGCCAGTGTAGAACCCAGGTCCCTTGAGTTTAATTCCCTCCACCTTCATTCTCACCTAAAGCATGTGGAGCCACCATATAATTTTTAATTGTAATACAGATGATCTTTCCAGGCTGTGATCTGCTTTCAGCTCATCCTTATGATTGATCAAAAGGATTAACCTCCTTCTACAGACCACCCTGGTCAGTTACAAAAGCTGACATGTAACCTGTGAGTTGTCACAAGAATGCCACAAGAACTACTTGGGGGAAGCTTTGGAAGCAGAAATCAAAACACGTGCTTGGTTTTCTTCAACATGATATTCTTTCCCCTCCCCCCAAAGTCCAAAGGCAAGTTAGCAACGTGATTTGAACCCAGGACACGCTGCAGATTCTACCTCGGCAAGGCCTTATTCCATAACTTGATGGGGAGTGGTGTAATGCATTAAAATAAAATAAAAATAAATCAACAACCACGGAAGGCCTTCCCTTTTCAACAAGTGGAGATTATTATTCTGGTCTGTATCCGTGAAAGATTTGAAACTGCTTATATATATTTCTTGTCAATGTTGCCGTTGTTAATCACGTTGTGATGTTTGATGGGAAGTGATTCATCATATAAACAAACAAACAAACAAACAAAATGTCAAAATTCATTCTAAACCAGGAAGTTAGCCACTGAAACTCTTTTCTCCACAACTCCTCCACCCCCAAAAACCCCCAAATAGAAAACTCACTAAAGTAAGTTATTGGCGTGAATCAGAAACATCCAGTTGTCTACATATTCCATCCTTTGTATGATTGATGGGTACAGCACCTTTTAGTTCTCCATTCTTAGAGTAATACGTTACTCCTCTTTGGGGTCACCAGATGTTCTTTTCTTTAAAGGAGCATTTCTCATGTTAAAGGGTCATCTCTTACAGCAAAGCATCATGGTTTCACAGGATGATAATGGATGCCCTTCATTCCTGCACTTCCCACCTCTCTCTGAGCATAATGGACGTCCCTCATTCCAGACACCTCAGCTCCAAAGTGCCCATGAATTTCTGAGATTTTGATCTGTCTTCACTCCTCCTCCTCCTCCTCCACAGGTGAAGTGTGGAGAAGCAAAAGAGCCACTAGGAGGAGCTTTTCTGAAAAAAGTTGTGTTTCCAGTTACTGCAAATGGGAATTTCAAACAAAACACTTCTTCCCAGTGTGGCTTCCAGGATTTTCTGGGCCCTCAGGTAAGACAACCTTAGTGGTATCTCCTTAATGCAGAAGTTCCAGTTGGGAACTTATTCTACCTTAAGGTCCACATTCTGTCATGGGCAACTTTCCATGGACTGCATACTTGTGGTGAGTGTGGCAAGGACCCCACCACTGGTGGCCAGTCCTCTATCCAGGCAAATGACAGATATTATCATAGTTCAATGACACATTGCAGCCAGCTAAAATCACTAAAAGTGTGTGAAGAAGTGCAAATTTTGAAAGATGGCTGTGTTTTTGTTCTCATCTTGTATCAGAAAGTGCAAATTTGGTAGCTTTGCCTTTAAATGTGATCTTGGTCGAATTTCTCCCCACCCCTAGTGTGGGGCTATGCATACAGTAGTACCCTCTAATTGTGGACATGATCCGTTCCGGAAAGTCCTCAACTAGAGCGGTGCTTCTGCGCAAACGTGGAGCGCAATAGAGCACTTCTGCGCATGTGCAAAGTGTGCAGAACGCTTCTGCATGCGCACACACGGTGAAATCCGGAAGTATATACTTCCGAGTTTCCCGCGTTCGTAAGCCGAAAAGATGCAACATGAACCTAACGCAACATGAGGTATGACTGTACAGTGGTGCCCCGCAAGACGAATGCCTCGCAAGACGAAAAACTCGCTAGACGAAAGGGTTTTGTGTTTTTTGAGTCATTCCACAAGACAAATTTCCCTATGGGCTTGCTTCGCAAGACGAAACGTCTTGCGAGTTCTTGCGAGTGTGATGGCCTGGGATTCCGAGTCTGAGAGTGAACCGGAGGAATCCCAGCCGGCACAGGAGTCCCCGCCTCCAGGGCCGGCTGAACTGGGGCAAGGCCTAGATGCTGAGGAGCCTGCACCTGTGCCAGATCCTCAGGGGCAGGCACCAGGTGAGACCATTCTGGCCCCAGAGGTGCTGGAGGACTCAGTGGCTACAGGTGAGCCTCCCCCGGGGCCCAGTAACCCTTTGGCCTCTCCTGAACTGCAGAGGCTTAGGGCAGAGAGGCGAAGGGAACTGGTCTCTCCCAGGAGGAGTGCTCGCCTTAAGGCCAAGAGAGGCGGGGCTCCTGGGGGCCGGGACCGCCCCGGCCTAAGAAGAAGATAAAGGTCAGGCAGCCCGGTCCCAGGTTGCGGGAGCAACGTCGTTGTGGAGTACCTGCTTTACCCAGACCTAGATCTGCACTCCCAGTGTGCCTGTTCCACGCCCGGCTTCCTGCTCCTGACTCTCCGGTGTTCCTGTTCCTCGCCCAGCTGCCCGCTGCTGACCCACCAGTGTTCCTGTTCCCCGCCTGGCTCCCTGCTTCTGCCCTACCAGTGTTCCTGTTACCCGCCTGGCTTCCTGCTGCTGCCCTACCAGTGTTCCTGCTCCCCCGCCCGGCTCCCTGTTTCGGACCTCGCGTCTCATCTAGTGATTGTCTACCCTGCTAGTGACTCTGGACTGAACTTCGGCTACGGTATTAGTACCTTTCCCCCCCGGGACCAGCACAGCGAGTTTGTTTCCTTTTTCTTAAAGCCGCTAAGCCGTTAATAGCTGCTAAGCCGCTAAGCCGTTAATAGCCGCTAAGCCGCTAATAGCCGTGCTTCGCAAGACAAAAAACCCGCAAGACGAAGAGACTCGCGGAACGGATTAATTTCGTCTTGCGAGGCACCACTGTACTTGATATTTGCAGAATGATGGGGGGCATGCGTGGATGTGTATGACCTTTCTTTCATTTCTTTTACCTGTTATTATCTGAATTGATTTTAGAATGAATTGATTTTAGAATATATTTCAATTAATTGATTGCGATTTTATGTAAACTGTTATTTTTATTGTTGTTAGCTGCTCTGAGCCCGGCTTTGGCTGGGGAGGGTGGAATATAAATATTATTATTATTATTATTATTATTATTATTATTATTATTATTAATTTTATTATTTTGTTATTATTATTATTATTATTTTGTTATTGAGCTGCCCATCATTATGCTTTTTGTTATGTTTGTGTTATTAAACATATTATTATTAAAATGTGTTCTTACTGTTGTACACTACTGATAAAGGGTGGTATATAAATCAAATAATAATTTTAAACATTTATCCAGTACAGTGGTACCTCGGGTTACATACGCTTCAGGTTACATACGCTTCAGGTTACAGACGCTTCAGGTTACAGACTCCGCTAACCCAGAAATAGTACCTCGAGTGAAGAACTTTGCTTCAGGATGAGAACAGCTCCAGCGGCGCGGTGGCAGCGGGAGGCCCCATTAGCTAAAGTGGTGCTTCAAGTTAAGAACAGTTTCAGGTTAAAAACGGACCTCCAGAATGAATTAAGTTCCTAACCCGAGGTACCACTGTACTCTGCAGTCTCCCTGACTGCCCATGAAAAAGCTTCGTGGAGGAATTATCTCTTTACATCTTCTCCTGGGCTGCAACTGAAACTTGGGAAGCTGGGGAGATGGGCTTTCAAGGACCTGAGATTGATGCCCTTCATTATTATTGTTTTTAAGGAAAGTCCTTCTTTTTACTCTTTTTTAAAAAAACCACACTGATTTCTTTAAAGGTAAAAAGAGTTCAATTAAATAATAAAAAACCCAAAGAGCTCTCAGGTCGCCTCTGCACCTTTCCATGATGACAGACAGGAAAGCATAGCCAAGAACATCGTGGGGGTTTAAAGAAGGGGGAGCGCTTTGGGAGACTGAAGATCAATGCAGGCCACCCGAGAGTTGACTTGTAGAATGAAATAACACTCGCAAAACCTACCAGCCAAGTAAACATGCCCCACCCAAGAGAATTTCCCTAAATTTCCTTTCCCCTTTGATAGTTTTCAAATGCAATGTCTTTTCTCGTGCGTCATTATAGTGTTTGTTATTGTGGTTATTTATTAATCACCTTCCATGTAAACGTCTCAAGGCGATGTGCACAATCTAATAAAAGCAGCAGAAAACAGATAAAAACCGCACACAAAATAACAGCAAATGAACAAAACAAAAAACAGTGGCAACCATGGTGGAGACCTGTTCATCCAGCTGAGAGAATTTGTCAGAACAAAAATGTCTTCAGTTGTTTCTGGACAGAGCAGTTAGTGGTCGCTTTGGAAACTGTAGGGGAAACTCTCCCCTGATAAGAGGATGGAAGAAATTGTCAGTACAGGAGAAATGCCCACTTTCTCTACATTGTCCAGAAAGTTTGACATTACAGAACCTCTGTGTCTTTAAGCAGGACATGTTGGTCTCTATTCAATCTTCAGATCAACAGGACAAG
The DNA here is from genome assembly GCF_964106645.2 of Podarcis pityusensis. Taxonomy (NCBI): domain Eukaryota; kingdom Metazoa; phylum Chordata; class Lepidosauria; order Squamata; family Lacertidae; genus Podarcis; species Podarcis pityusensis. The sequence goes on from NC_138029.1 coordinate 14,473,710, forward strand.
CGGCCATATTATGTACTGAGTTGAATAGGATCCAAAAGGCAGCAGTCTGATTGGTCCTAGAACAATAGGATCCAGAATGCAGCAGTATGATTGGTCCTAGAACAATGCAGCAGTATGATTGGTCTGCAGGAGCCGCCCAATCCAGCTCCAGATGGAAGTGAATCCACAACCTGATTGGCCTACAGGAGAATCCCAGAATTAGCCAATCACGTGCAGCCCATTGTGTAAATAATGTATATAAAGCAGATACTTTGGGGGAACATTGAGTCCTCCTCACCGCTATGAGCTGAATAAAGAGCATGAAATCCACTCTCAACTCCGAGTATATTTCAGGCCACAATCCTGCTTCCCTCTCCACATGTTGCACACCCAGCTTAGATCTCTAAAGTACTGAAACATTTCAGTACCATATTAGTGCTAGGGATGGGTGTATCTGTCCTTTCCACTTTCTCTTATTTTCCCAAACTTAAATTCCACTCTTCACATTTCCACAGCAGTTTCCAAATTGTTTTATCCTCAGAAAAATTAAACAACACTTCAGTGTGGACTTCTCCTAACATACAGATTTTTGTATGCAGTTTTGACTTATATACACATTTTGGCAACCAGCATCCCCCAATATAGTGAGTTGCTGTGTTATTTTCACTAAGAAAGCAGTGCGTTTTGATGCGCACGGCCCCTAACATATGCATTTCTGTGCAAGTTGATTGGTTGGAGAACAGCACTGCAAAATTTCTCCCTGATCTATATCAGCAAACACATACCATTCAAAACTAGCTGTCAGGATTAATTTCAGGATATAACAGCAGTGTTTCTGATACAAAGCTGCAGTAACAGAGTGAGGAATATTCTTGCCTGCCCAATATAGAACAAGAGAGCAGTTGGTTCAGTGCACGTCTGACAATGGAGACAAAATGTTTGGTGTGCCCAGTGCCCAGTCTAGCACTAGGCTCAGCCACTCTTCAAAGAAACCTCATGTGTGATGTTCATAGCTGTCAAGTGTCCCTTATTTGAAGGGACAGTCCCTTATACCAGCGCCATGTCCTGCTGCTGTCCCTTATTGATGGATGTCCCTTAAATGTCCCTTAAATGATGTCTCTTAAATTTCAAAGGAAGCAGCTCCTCTCCCTCCCTCCCTGCCGGCCAGGGAGGAGGGAGGCTCCAACTGTGTTGCTTGGCTGTGTTGCTCACCCAATAAGAAGTCTAAGAAAGACTGGGGGTGGAGCTTGCATGCCTTGTGTGTGGCTAGTTAATGCAAGCTGAGGGTTTTTTTGAATGCTGGACGCCATTTTGTTGCACGTGCTGCTGCAAACTTTGCAGTGCAAAGCCAGGCCAGGGAGCCATCTTAAGTTGAGGCTGCATAGGCCTTGTGGTGCATGTGATTCAGATTCTATTAAGTTGAACCCCTGGTTATAAAGTTGGTTGGACAGTGTTCTCGAAGCTACCAGCATGAGTTTGACCAGAGTGCAGGAGGACAGGAAGACTGGAGTGCCTGGAACAGGTGAGGCTGCAGGTCCCTTATTTTGGCTGCTGGTCCCTTATTTTCAAGGCTGCTGGTCCCTTATTTTCAAATCTGTAAGTTGACAGCTATGGTGATGTTGCTCCCTCGCTTGCAGAGGCCCTGGGCTTCCTTCCCATCTCAGTCAAACTGGATTATCGGGTACGTGGCTCTCGCCTCCCTTCTCTAGTGCCCTCTGCTGCAGCAGGCGAGTTTTATCTGGTCCTTGATCTCTCAGAAGCAGGGAAACCCTTTCAATACCTGCTGCTCCAGAATAAATGGCTCTGCTATTCCTGTCTGCCAGCTGCTAAGCCTGACCAGAATCCCAAGTATGTCAGCCGAAGAGGGCTATGTCACTATGTCCTTCACTGGAGATTTCCTGCCCTGACTGGGACTTGCGTAGAGATGCTGAGGATAGCTTCTCATGTGTGAAGCTGCACTTTAAGCTGTATCCTGGGCAAACCCAAACTAACTGCTATAAGTGTAACTAGAAAATTGCTGGCACCACCATCATTAGCAACATTGCATTATCATCACCATCGTAGTGGTAGCAGTAGTAGTAATCAGTGCTTTTTTCAGGCAGTGCTCAGGGGTACTCAATACCAGCACGTCTTTTTGTTGTTGTTAAAAAGTGTGGCACTTCCTGTAACAACTTCATGGTGAGTCCCAGCACCTATTTTTCTAGAAAAAAACACTGGCAATTAGAATATGAATATGAATTTCCTTCCCACCCTTCTCTATAGGTCCCAGGCAGCTTACAGATGTGAGTACCTGTTAGTAAGAGCATATGTTAAGTGGTGACACACACCCCAATATCTAGAGCAGGTTTGTAGTATTGAGATGCAAAAATATGTGCTTTCTATATTCTGAAATCCAGTTTTTAAAGTTTATTTTAATATGCTAAGCAACAAGTGCTTTGCCGCATAGCTTTATGTGATTGCTTCTGTAAAGTAGCTTTCCCAGAATTTGAGCTTTCTTTTTAAAAAGTGCTAAAGGAAGCCATGAGGGTGCCTGACATATGAAGGATACAAAAGCACCTCTTACTGGAGAATGGAACTTTTGAAGGCATTGCCTTCATGTTTTCAAACAAATTTCCTAAGCAATGAGGACTTGAAACAGGATTTAAAAATTACTGCTGTGAATCTAAGCTCTGTCACCAGTCACAGTGTTCTAAACAAAACTACTGGCTCATTGTATAATAGGAAAGGAAAATTACTAGCAATGCTAAACCACCCAGTTCTCCAGATTCCAGTGAAAACCATGCAATAATTAATCACCAGGGTACAAGCATGATGACAGATGAACAGGGTGGAGTAGGAATCTCATCAGCATAAATGACATTTTCTAACTTCCAAATTTCTCAATTAAAAAAAATAAATGGCAAAAGAGAGAGACTTGAGAAGGAACAATCTGAAGAGGCCTGGCAGCCCAAAATAAAAACGCTCTCCCTATGTTCTCAAAGTGCTGACCGCAAAACTCTATCAGCAAAGAGGAAACAAAAAATATTGGTTGGACAGTGGTCACTGCCTCAGGTTCATTTGCAGTAGATTTAAAATCTGGGATTGTGGGTGTAACTGAGTTAGAAAGAACAAAGAAGATAAAATCATTGTTCATGCCAAGGCAGGTTCCCCCCCCCCAAAAAAATCAGGGTAGGACGTCATCAGCAGGTCGAAGGTCAAATATTTGTTTGTTTCTTCAACCGCCGGGAAGGTTCATGAACTCGCACCTATTCAGCAAAGCCTGCTGGGAAAGCGCTGGCACAAAAGGCTCCACTCTGCTCGCTTGACAATGGAGCAGCGCGTCCTTGAAAACGTCTGTTTGTCCCGGGTTGCAAGCTAGGCCCGGTTGCCATGACAACCAACCAACTCTGGAGACACCCATCTCTCTCTCCCCCCCCCCATCACTGGGAGCATCGTGATGAAGAGGAGCCTGAAGCAGCTGCTCAAAACTGAGTTGGGTTGGGAACAGACAGATCTCTTTTCCCCACCCAAAGAATGGGTGGGGTGTTCCTTGTCAAACAGAGCTCTCATTAGGCTTTCGGGAGACACAAATAAGCATTTGGATCTCTCATCCCCCTTCTAGGATGTGCAGTCTTGTTTATTCCTTTGCTTTAGGGCTCACCCTGCTGCTGCTTCCTCCTCCCTCCTCCCTGAGGCAGAAGGCACTGTATAAATCCAGGAAAACTTGTTGCCTCCACTGATCCCTCCTTCTTGTCCTCTCCAACATTGAGAATCATGCTCCTCCTACCACTCCCTCTTTCAGCAAACTAGCCCCCTTAAAGGCCAAAGGTACCATGCACCCAACAGATGGGTCAATGCCATTGCAAAGGCAGCAAAGTGGATACAGTTCAGTCGTGCTGGGTCTGGCAAGAGAGTGGTTCGAATCCATGCGGCGACATAGGCTCCCACTGCTCTGTCCCAGCTTCTGCCAACCTAACAGTTCAAAAGCACACCAGTGCTAGTAGATAGATAGGTACCACTGCAGCAGGAAGGTAAACAGCATTTCTGTGCACTCTGGCACTCCTCACGGTGTCCCATTGCACCAGAAGCTGGCCACGTGACCCAGAAAGCTGTCTGTGGACAAATGCCGGCTCCCTCGGCCTGAAAGCAAGGTGAGCGCCATACCCCATAGTTGCCTTTGATTGGACTTAACCGTCCAGGGGTCCTTTACCATTAGCTGGATGGGAAGTGGGAAAATGGGAAAACATGGCCTTATTAGGATGGGATAGGGCTAGATTGCTCTCAAGGAGACTTTGAAGACTTTATTATAAGAACTGATTGATCGTCCCCATTTGACGGTGATGAGAGGGCACCACCCATGCGGGTCTTGGGGCATGCTGTCGTTGTCCCCCATCCCCAATTTAGAAGCGATTGTGTGCAACAACCAAGTGGTCCCAGAGGGGGATAGATACCATGTTCATCTGCATCGAAAGATGCATTCAGTGGAATCCAGATGTGCATCTTCACCACAGCCACCAGCTGCTTGTGCAGAAGTCTGCTTCCTCATTTGACGCCCCCACCCCGGCACCCCGATTTCTGGATCGGGGTAACTGCATTCAAGCCATCACTGGCCCAAGGCTACGGTTTGCACCATGTAAAAGGGGGCTCTCTGGGAAAGTGGTAAGTTAGCATGATCGTGCTCACACTCTCCTTCTCTGCGAGGAAGGAGGGCTGAAGGGCTAAGGACAGGGCAGGCTGGTACTCAAGGCAAAGGGTGGCGACGGAGGAGGGGGGGAGAGAGAAGGATGCAAAATCCATTCTGCTAAGGGATGCAAGTGAACCAAGTGCAGCAATTATGAAGAAGGATTTATGTTTGCCTGCCTTTAATCGGAAACTCGGTGTCAACAAGAAAAATCTCTGCTGTCCAGAGTGCCGGCTCCCTGCTTTATCATTATTATTGTACAGAAGGTTTATTTTGAAATTTAAGGCAAAGATGGCTTTTAAATTAAATTTAACATAGGATTTGCTACTTGGAACATGATGAGGGCGAGGTGTCCTTTGGAGTCTAATGACTACGGGGACAGCCCCCCTCACCCAACCAAATGCTGAACAGCTGGGGACTGCCTATGCCCCGCCTCCCCACCCCTCCCCACGAAATCTCCCTGGCTTTCTGTGTCCAATCTCTGTGATGGAAGGAAACTACAAATGAGCCACTTCTTCCCCCACCCCCTTCTGTTGCAACCAGTAAATGTCTCCCTATGTGGGAAAGTGCTGCTGGAAACAGCCATTTAATTCAGCAAAGGAAGAAGTAGGAGAAATGAGGGTTGGTTGGTTTTGTTGGCTGGTGAACTAAAAATAGGCACGTTCTCCCAGGACTGATTCTCAGCTTCTTCTTTTTTTTACTCACCTTGTGAAAATAATTATGTGGAAGATGGCCTTCTGATTGAGCCCGTCATGTGTCCAACAAACTACGTGTCGAAGATCTGTCAGGAATATGGGGTGGAGAGAAGGAATTCAAGGTGTGCTGGATACATTCTCAAGACACTGAAGAGGCTAGATGCCTCTTTCGGTGGGGAGGGAGTTACAAATTTGGAGGCTGCCGCAGAGAAAGCCCTCTTCTGAGCTGCCATCCTCTGTACTTCTGAGGGTGATGGAAGAAAAGGACTTTGCCCCACCATGGGAGGTGAACTCATTTGTCTCATCCTACCACCCAAATGGTTCTTTCAGATACCCCAGGAAAGCACTCTTGTAACCTGGATCCAAATAGCAACCTGACACAGAGCCCTGTTATCTTAGCCTAAGATGTACTAGACCAGGGCCCTGCAGGATCTGATTTCTTTCCGCACGGCCTGTAAGACAGAGTTGTTCTGCCTGGCCTTTGGCTTAGAATCAATTTGACACCCTTCCCTTCTTTCTTTCTTTTTTCCTTTCTCCTTCAGTGATGAGGCTGCATTTTAATGTTTTAATGTTGTATTTTAATCTTGTTTTTTAAGTTGTATTTCAATCAACTTGTTTTTATTATTGGTTGTTAGCCGTCCTGAGCCCGATCTTGGCTGGAGAGGGCGAGGAATAAATACATTTTTAAAAAATTATTATTATTAGGTCAGGAGGCAACTGCCTTCTCTCTACCCTGCCTTGAGGGTAACCAGTGTGATGCTCCCTAGATGTTGTCGGACTACAATTCCCATCAGCCTCAACCAGCATGACCAAAAGAATTGGATGGTGGGAGTTGGAGTCCAACAACACCTGGAAGGCACCATGTCAGCTATCCTTGATCTCCTTGAAGCACAATCTAAAGGGGCAGCATGCCTCAGAATACCAGTTTCTGGGGAACATGCGTGGGACTGTACTATTATGCTCGTGTCTACTTGTGGGCTCCCAAAGATCACATGAAGGAATGGAAAGCTGACCAAGATAGGCTTTTAGTCTGATCCAGCAGGACTTTTTGTTTTCTTACTTATAGCCCCAAGGTCTGCAAGAAGAGAGGGACTTCTTGGCAGGTTCTAGCAACTCTGAGCACTCAAACAGGGAAATCCCTTTTCTTTGTCAAAGTGCTGCAAAGCCCCAGCCCAAGAAGGCAGGTCCTACACTTGAATTGTTGCTCAGTAGTGGCACTGAAGTACCATGCTCTAGGCCAGACATCTTTCCAGTTCTTACTGGAGTGGAGCAGCCTAAGCAGTTAGACCTGCACTGGAATTGAATGGCTGTGATACCTGCCAGAGCAATGTCTGCATTCGTCTGGAACTGTCCTAGGTACTGAATAACCTGAGATGAGTGGCCCAGCTACCTTCTACTTGCTAACTGTTGCTGGTCCATGTCAATTTGTGCAGGTACTTGTCTGCCACAGTCCATATGAATATGGTGCTGCTAGAGATGGACAGAATTTGTCGATTTAGATTTCTCTCCATTTCTCATTTCCCTAACCTTAAGTTCAGTTCTCCAAATTTCTGCATCTGCTAGCAGATTTTATTTCTTGATTCATGAGCATTTTAGTACCTGTTCTAATATACACATTTTTGTATGCAGTTTGGCCTAACACACATTTTTTTTGCCAGAAATTCTTTTTAATATAATGCATTTCTGTATGTTATTTCTGCTAGTATATGCACTTTTATGCATACTTTCCTCTAATATATACATTTTTGTACACCTCATTTGGCTGGAGAACTGCACACCAAAGTTGGGATAAGTGTGAATTTTGAAGGATGCCTGTGTTTCAGTTCACCTGTCATTCCAGTGCAGATGAGGTAGGTTCCCATTAAAATGTGAACTGAATCAAACTGATGGGAGTCCACAACATCTGGAGGTCACCATATTGGCTCTAGATAATGATGAATCCAAACTCATCCTCGGACAGCCTGACGGCAAATCATGATTTATTATTGTTTCTTAAGATCATATTTCAGGCCGGTGAGAGCCAAGTCACATGGCGTGGTACATAATGCTTGTCTTGTGCACTCCCATAAAGAATGGAGGAGAGATGTGCACCTCTAAAAGGGTGGTGGACACAAACCAGTGTATTAGTGGCAGCCCTTGTGGATATCCACATGTCCCCATTTTCTCAGAGGCAGGCATCTCCCCATCAGAGACCTGCCATTCACCTGAAGATGCACAGCAGAGAGGTGAAACAAACCACTTATGACTTACAGCCTGATTTGGCAAGGGAGCATAACTTCTACTTAGTGTGTTTGGTTCTAGCTTGAGCAAGACAGCAGTAGCAGAAGGCTAAGTTCCACTTAAATACCCGGTGGGATAAATGCATCCTGCATTAGATTAAATCAAATGGGCTAAAGCAGTGAAGGGAACGGGTGGACAGAAGCGGTGGGGAGCCCAGGCAGACAGATGATTCCATGCTTCAAAGGCTGTGCACTGTGCATGCCATCTAAGTAACAAATATACTCTCCCATGGATGAACATGAATTTGAAAACAGAGCAGGCTTGTTGGCCGGCCAACTTGTTGAGAACTAAGATGGATAAAGTCATTGAGAAAGAAGGATAGCATTTAGCAACAAGCGCCTCTGCTCTATGAATCAAATCTAGGAGTGTGGTTCTCATGGAATGAGAAGGGCATTCCTAGGAAGACATAGACAGTAGGCAGAAAAGGGGCTTTGTCTGTAATTCTTCCCAATGCTTTTGATTTAGCCAACTGGCAGAGGACCAGCGCAACGGGATGGTGGAATTCTAACTGTGTTGCATCCCTTTTGCTGATTAACAGTGCAAAAGTTTCCCCAACGCAGGGGTGAGAAATCTCAGGCCTAGGAGCCAAATGTGGCCCTCACGTTTTCTCTGTCTGGCCCTCCGAACTCTTCCTGGGCCGCACTTCTCCCTGTCCCTGCTTCACACCTTGAGTGTTTTTGCCTGGCTGGAATGTGTCCTTAAATTCTGATGGTGCCTCCTGGTTTGTCTGCATGAGAGTGTGTAGAAACTAGCCCACTGGGCAAAGGTAAAATGTACATCCATTTTTGCCTCTGGAACTACCTGCCACTGGCATGTGGCCCTCATAAGGTTACCTAGAAGGGAATGTGACCCTTGGGCTGAATGCTACCTTAAAGCATTTATCCAGTGACTTCCTCCTCGCAGTATGAATGCAATGACTTGGCGAGGTGGTTGTGTGAATCCACCCTTGGGCATCAAAGGGCCTTGGGATAGCATTTAGTTGCCTAAGACAAAGGATGAGATGATGTCCTCTTGCCACATACCAGACTGGCAGCTAAATGCTGGTATGGGGCAACCTCCTCCACCAGAGAACATAGGGCCAGCTTAGGGGATGCAGGGCGGGCCAAGCCCTCTACTCCCTCTTCATGCTATTTGTTGCCTGAGGCAGATGCACTCTCCCAATGGTAGGGCCGGCCCCTCTCTGATGTGAGCTGCCTCAGGTGCAGGTGCACCTGGGGCGATACAATTCCTGTCTGTAAAGGGTCTCTGGATCATGCTACACAAAAGCTGGTGTGAGAGTAGAGGAGTGGGGAAAGTAGCTAACACAGGAGGTTTGCTGAGCCCCTGATGGCCCTCTGTATGTGGTTGGTGGGCAGACTTCATTCCTTCCATTTATCTCCAAGGAGCTCAAGGTGGCATACATAATTCCCTGCTCTCATTTATCCTCCACAACAACCCTGTGAGGTAGGTTAAGCTGAGAGGCAGTGGCTGGCCCCAGTTCATCTAGTGAGCTTCAGGGCCGAGTGGTGATTTGAACCCTGGTATCTTCCAGGTCTTGGTCCAACATTAGGCCTTTTTCTTGGTGCTACATAGCGCTGGCCCAGAGCTTCCCACATCTATCCATGTGCCCACACACCCCAGCAGCTGATTCTTGGCTTTTGTGCAACGAGTCCCCAAGAAAAGAATAGCCTTAATAAATTTATGATACCCAATTAGCTTGGCCATTAATGAATCAGCATCTTTACGGTAACTCAGCCATTAAACATGGACTTGAAATGGCATCCTGGCCATGGCTGTGGATCTCTTCCAGATCACGGACGTTGCGGAAGAGGGAGGAGGGAGAGCGGGCAGTGTAAAATATTAGTGGCATGGCTCCATTTTCTGCGATTAAAGGAAAGCATACATCAGGCACGGCAACATCTTGCAAGATCTATGGCCTTGCTCTTGGTGACTTTAAATTCCCTTATCTTTGATATGAGGAAATGGGGTTCGATTAAAGAGGGAGTCCGTGGGGAGCAGCCTGTGAAAGTCAGTGCCCGCTATGTTGGGGAGAGGGTTGGTCGAGGAGGGACAGTTGCAGCTACTGCAAGTTAGGCTCAGGGGGGCTGTTTGCCAGGGCTGCATCAGAAGCTGGTGATGAGAGCAGTAAGAGGGGTGCTTGAAGAGGTCACAGCCTACAGCACGAATATCTTGAGTGCATAAATGGATAGAGTGATCGCTGGTGCCGTACAGCAACCATACAAATATTCCTGCTCTAAAAAATAAATAAATTCCTGCAGGCCAAGGAATGAATGAACTTGTGACCTTGGCCTGGTTTCTTGGCTGCTAGGAGAAGTGGCTAAATGAGGTGGTTCTCAGGGCATGCCAGCTTCTAAAACTGGACTGGCTGGTGGGCCCTCAATTTTGGCTAACCATTTACAGTCATACCTCGGGATGAATGTGCTTCAGGTTCAGCAACCAGGAAGTAACGGGGTGCCTTACTTCCGGATTTCACTGCTTGCGCATGTGCAGACGCTCAAAAATGATGTCATGTGCAGAAGCGGCAAAACGTGACCCGCACACGCGCAGATGCGCCGTCGCATCTTACGTTCTATGCAGGATGCGAACGGGGCTCTGGAACGGATCCCATTCGCATCCCGAGGGACCACTGTATAATGGCTGCAAATGACTTTGTAAAAACTCAGCAACGTGCATAACAACTTCAACTTCAGCTAGGGATGGAGGAGGGAAATTGGATTCAAAGGTGAACCTCGCTCATTTGCACTTCTAGAAACTGAAACACAGAACCGTCCTCCGCAATGTGCACATCTCTGAATCTTGCAATGCACTTCTTCTGCCGAATCATGTGTACAGAATTGCATACACTAGGGTAAAGTGTGTGTGGGAATGCATGCATTAATCAAACCGGCATTTAAAAATGTGTTCTATTGGGGAGAGTTGGTTTGGGAAAAGTGTCCAGAAAAGTGTGTATTTTAGGAGAAATTTGCATTAAAATGCTGACGAATTCTTATGCGGACTTTAATCCCTCCCCCAACTGACTAGTGCTACTATAATCAGGCATATGAACCAGCTGCTTAGGTCCAGAGACTGGCAGATGGGCCAACCCATCCGGACCCCTTTTTTAGGGGTGGGACATGTAGGGTCAAGCCACACTTCACATTCAACACATGGTTTGCTCTTTTGTGTGTGCACCCTCCCCTTTCAAAATAGGATCCACCAGGACGGGGGAATCAGGATCAGAGTGTATGAGGTAAAGGTGCTGACATTTATTTACTCATTTTTTTAAAATTTGCCATCAGCTGCAAATTCCTAGCTTTTATACAAGAAACTCTGGCAATTAGATTAACAGCTTGGGACAAAAAACTTTCTTGAAGGAGCACCTTACCTCAACTTTGCCCACTCAGCTGCTTTGATCTGCAGAAATGGCACTTGTGAAAGTGCCACATAATGTTTGCTCTGCACTCACAAGGAATCTAGTGTGCCAGCAGCACCACTGAACGCTGGAACTCCCTGCCCATTGATAGGAGGCAGGCACGACCGCTATCCTATTTTTGACACCTGCTAAAAATGTTTTCATTTAGGCATGCCTACCCAGACATGTGTGGGTCGCGGGTGGCACTGTGGTGCAAACCACTGAGCCTTGGGCTTGCCAATTGGAAGGTCAGCAGTTCAAATCCCCACGACAGGGTGAGCTCCCATTGCTCGGTCCCTTCTCCTGCCAATCTAGCAGTTCGGAAGTACGTCAAAGTGCAAGTAGATAAATAGGTACCACTCTGGCGGGAAGGTAAACGGCGTTTCCGTGCGCTGCTCTGGTTTCGCCAGAAGCAGCTTAGTCATGCTGGCCACGTGACCTGGAAAAACTGTCTGCGGACAAACGCCGGCCTATAGAGCGCCGCAACCCCAGAGTCGTCTGCGACTGGACCTAACTGTCAGGGGTCCCTTTACCTTTACCTTATTGGTTATCTTAATGTAGATTTTCTATCTCATGCAAACTGCTTCAACGTTTTGATGATTAAGCAGTGGTATATAAAAGCTGTTTTCTGATTTCCTGGGCTTTAGCCTATAATCTCCTAAACAACACTGGGTGTGGCTCTCCCACTGATTCAGAAGCTGCTGCGGCACTTAATAAGGACACCTCCTCTAACCTGGCCTTGACCCGGTAATAGAAGCTGAATGAATCTCTCTGCTGAGCTTTCCCTCTTTTTCCTTTGTGTGGTTCATCTTCTGAAGCACATGGTAGGAAGATGTCCTATGGAAATCCCAGTGCACGAGGGGTCCTTGATTTAAGCTGGTTATGACAGTTTTATGGTTCATCCTCAAGTGAGCTGAGACAGCCTCAGTAACTTTTTAGCATCACTTAAGTTCAGCCTCGCAAGTTGCATTAGAACCCGGGGTCCCAGAGGCAAACGCAGCAATTGTACAGAGTGCACTAAATCACGGTGCCACTCAGTAACTAAAAGTTCCTAATAAATAATTTTTACAGGGAATGCAGTCCATATATTACAGAGGGCTAGATGCCTACATATTTCAAGCCAATTGTCATATTTGACTAGCTCTCTTTCTGCGCAGCCTTGTCAAGACGCCAAATGACTGCTCAAATATGGGAGACCTTTTGGATTTGGCAATCATTAATTTCCCAGAGACTAAATAAGGTTGACTTTTAATGCAAAGCCGTTTGTAAGTGAACATGGCACCAGGGCTTACATGCAAAATAAACCAGCTCCCGTCGTTTTTCTTGGCGGAGGGAAATGCTCTGCTGTTAGGGAATGCAAATTCCTGTGGTTAAGATACAAGGAGGTGGGTCTTGCTAATACGCCTTGTTGAACCATCGCATTCTGAGATGCAGGCACTAGGTTGAGAGTCGTGTCTGGTTTACGGACTCCTATGGGAAGCAGCCTGTTGCCTTTGTCCATGGAGTTTTCTTGGCAGGGATATTGGAGTGGCTTGCCGGTTCCTGCTCCAGGTGGATCACGTTTGGTCAAAGCTCTCCACGACTGCTCTCCACAGCAGTCACGAAATTAAAAGACGCCTGCTCCTTGGGAGAAAGGCGATGGCAAACCTAGACAGCATCTTAGAAAGCAGAGACATCACCTTGCCAACAAAGGTCCGTATAGTTAAAGCCATGGTTTTCCCAGTAGTGATGTATGGAAGTGAGAGCTGGACCATAAAGAAGGCTGATCGCCGAAGAATTGATGCTTTTGAATTATGGTGCTCGATGAGACTTTTGAGAGTCCCATGGACTGCAAGAAGATCAAACACATCCATTCTGAAGGAAATCAGCCCTGAGTGCTCACTGGAAGGACAGATCCTGAAGCTGAGGCTCCAGTAGTTTGGCCACCTCATGAGAAGAGAAGACTCCCTGGAAAAGATCCTGATGTTGGGAAAGATGGAGGGCACAAGAAGAAGGGGACGACAGAGGGCGAGATGGTTGGACAGTGTTCTCGAAGCTACAAACATGAGTCTGACCAAACTGCGGGAGGCAGTGGAAGACAGGAGTGCCTGGCGTGCTCTGGTCCAGGGGGGTCACAAAGAGTCGGACACGACTAAACGACTAAACAAAACATGGGAAGCAGCGCCATAAACTATTCTAGGATGTGCAGGTGTCACTGTCTTCAGCCTGGATGAAGCTTTAACCTTCGCTCTAGGAGAGATGTGATAGCTGAATGGTAGACCACATGTTCTGCATGCAGAAGGTCCCAGCTGCAATATCTGCATCTCTGGGAATCTCAGGTTGCACAGTTTTTTTTGGGGGGGGGGGAATGCTACCTCCGAACTCAGTGTGAGTCAGATATCTAGATGGCTCTGACTCAGAACAAAGCAATTTCATAGGTTTGTGAGAGAGAGTGTACCAAACCTGCCAACTCTTCTTCTTTAAAGACTTGCTGTAGCATAGCAGCTAAGCGCCCGACTTGGGAAGCTCCCTGGTTCAAATCTCACATCAACCACAAGCTCACTATTTGGCCGCAATTTTCTCAGCGGACCATCAGTGTTGGTGCTGACCGTTAAAGCCCTAAAAAAGCCTCAGCTCACCATACCTGAAGGAGCGTCTCCACCTGCATCGTTCAGCCCAGACATGGAGGTCCAGCTCTGAGGGCCTTCTGGTGGTTCCCTCACCACAAGAAGTGAGGTTACAGGGAACCAGGTAGAGGGCCTTCTCGGTGGTGGTGCCCGCCCTGTGGAACGCCCTCCCATCAGATGTCAAGGAAATAACCAACTACCTGACTTTTAGAAGACATCTGAAGGAAGCTCTGTTTAGGGAAGTTTTTAATGTTTGATGTTTTATCGCTTTTATTATTATTATTATTATTAATATTCTGGGTGGAGCTGCCCAGAGTGGCTGGGGAAACCCAGCCAGATGGGCAGGGCATAAATAATAAATTATTATTATTATTACATACACACCAAACATTTAAAATTCCCCCTCCCCCAAAAAGTATCATGGGAACTGTGGTTGTCAAGGGATCTTTAGTTGTGATTCATGCACTGCAAGGGGTTGGACTAGATGACCCTTGGAGAACCTTCTATAATTCTTTATATGCTTATTGTCATATCAGATCGAACACTTAATAAATATCAGGTACAATCTAACCACACCTATAAGCTTTGTCCATGCAAATCAGGAGAAATGCTGAATAAATGAGTCATCAGGAGGAGCTCTGAATGGCATGCAATGAAAAAAGAAGAATCATCATCTTGTAAAAACCCAAATATCCCACAAAAATATTGGCTTTATCCCCTTCATGCCAGATTATTCGACTATCACAGTACTCTGTGCATAGTTTCTCCCTAGGTGGCCCAACAGCTGGTGTGCAGCCAAATTGAACAGCATGTTGGATTTTGCCATTGTTTAGATTTGGCCACCAGACCTGGTGTACTTGCAGCTTGTGTACTGAATGGTGACATTTTTTAATTGTTAGGCATATGTTGGGGTGTGCATGGCATGACGTCAGTGCTATACAGTGAAACAGGCACCACATCTCTTAGCTCCCACTGAGCTGACAATTCAAAACAGGCAGGAAACAACAGGGTGAGGGTGGGATGGGGCAGAGAGGGAAGGGAGGAAGCATGCAGGCAGATGTCCTGACACAGCCATAAAGTTTGGCTACAGCTGGGAATGGAATAAGAAGGCGGCTGTGCAGAAAAGCCAGCTTTGAGGAGGGCTTTGGACAAATGGAAAGGGGTGGTGCATCTTCTTGTGGAGGTCAGTACATCAGGTCAGGTGACCCATTGTATCCAAAAAGAGCCCCAAAAGACTCTTCCGCACCTGCAGTTTGAAGTGGTACTGGCCACTTTGCCAGTTCAGGATTCTATCTCCCCATTCTGCTGTGTATGCAGAGCAGACCTTAACAACCATTACAACAGCCCCATAAGGCTGTGTGGTGTTGTTCCTTTTACATCACAACAACAACAACAACAACAATTTATTATTTATAACCTGCCCATCTCAATGGGTCTCCCCAGCCACTCTGGGTGGCTTCCAACAGGATATTAAAAACACAATGAAACATCAAACATTAAAAACTTCCCTAAACAGATGTCTTCTAAATGTCAGATAGTTGTTTATTTACTTGACACATGATGAGAGGGTGTTCCACAGGGCGGACGCCACTACCAAGAAGGCCCTTTGCCTGGTTCCCTGTAACCTGACTTCTCACAGTGAGGGAACCGCCAGAAGGTAGACATCAGGCCTTTGGCTGATTGACATCTGATGCCCTTTTCAATGTGTTGTAGAAGAAGGGGATTATTGGGTTATCACAACACACAATGTTGTGAACCACCCTGAAATCTGTGGGTATAGGGTGGTATACACATTTAATAATTAAAATAAAACAAATAGTTTTGTTTTGTTTGGATGTTTGGTTTTTGAGAGTGTAATAATAGCATTCATAATTTGGAGATATTCCACCCAGAATCATTGGAGAGAGTGTGATCTTTCCTTGCTGTTTATTTGTTTGTGGGGCAGGAGGGTGCTTGTGTTTTTGTTTCTTGGCCATGTGGGTTTCTATGGAGTTCATGCTACATACACAAAGGGCTTTTCTTCACAGCTGGCCCTCCTTGCCGCAGGAGCTAAGGTCATCTTCCCCTTTAATGGTGCTCCTCTGGCAATCAGAGCCAATCCTCTTGCATTTGTCTCTGTTGTGGCTCAGTACTGGCTTTTTCTTCTTAAAAAGTAGAGACATCTTAAAAAGTATCTTAAAAAATAGAGACATCACCTTGCCAACAAAGGTCCGTATAGTAAAAGCTATGGTTTTCCCGGTAGTGATGTATGGAAGTGAAAGCTGGACCATAAAGAAGGCTGATCGCCGAAGAATTGATGCTTTTGAATTATGGTGCTGGAGGAGACCCTTGAGAGTCCCATGGACTGCAAAAAGATTAAACTTCTCCATTCTGAAGGAAATCAGCCCTGAGTGCTCACTGGAAGGACAGATCGTGAAGCTGAGGCTCCAATACTTTGGCCACCTCATGAGAAGAAAAGACTCCCTGGAAAAGACCCTGATGTTGGGAAAGATGGAGGGCACAAGGAGAAGGGGACAACAGAGGACGAGATGGTGGGACAGTGTTCTCAAAGCTACCAGCATGAGTTTGACCAAACTGCGGGAGGCAGTGGAAGACAGGAGTGCCTGGCGTGCTCTGGTCCATGGGGTCACGAAGAGTTGGACACGACTAAACGACTAAACAACAACAACTGGCTTTTTGTGTTCTTGCTTTTGGCTGATGTTTTCAGTTTTGGTAGTTTGTGTCTTCATGGGTGGGGTGGACTATAAACATCTCCACAAGATTCTTTCATCCCACCGTCACCTCTGATCAAACAGGTTTTGCAGATTTTTAACAAAGCACCATGAAATGAAGCAAAACCTGCTTTATCAAAGGTGCTATGAGATGAATATGTCTGCCGGAAGCAACCAATGCCTTTCTCAAGCCACGTCCAGCACTCCAAATCAAAATATCATCTGTCTCCAGTCTCAAAGAGTTCAACATTTCTGGCTGCATTTAACCTCATGCCCTCACATAAACTTCACTTGCTTGAGACAACAAGGGAAACATTCAAACTATTGCCTTTGGATTTTCATTTTAACAGGTATCATCAGGTAGAAACAGAGTTGGGGGGGGAGAGAGAATTTTGATTCAGTTTGCATTTAAAAGTGAGCCTACCTAATTTGCAGTTTCCAAAGCAATAAGCACACTGAAACATAGACAACCTTCAAAATAGGCACTCCTCTGAATTTTGCAATGTAGTTCTTCGGCCAAGTAATGTTTACAATAATACATTTCCCAGGGTAAAGTGTTTATAAAAATGCATATATTAGTGAAAATAACATATAAAATGCATTATATTACAGAAAATCACTTTGCAAAATTGTTTACATTACACTAGGTACATTACATGACATTACATTACATTAGGTAAACTCGCATACACATACATCAGAAGAAATTCAGAGTAATTAAACTCTGAATTTCTGCTACAACAAAAGGGATTCTGTCCAAGATGAGGATTTGTGTTAGAAATAACACTCTACCCTGGTTCTGCTTTGAAAGAAGGTCCACCATACAGTTTGAGAAGCACTGGGATACATTCAGTGCTCAAAGTGTAAGAAAAAAGAAAGTGGGTTTTTTAAAAAGCAAAGTATGTTTATTTTTATATGCCCTTTTTTTCTTCTGTTACATGTTTTTTGCTTGTGTGGAAATCTCAATAAAAAAGCATATTTTTTTTTAAAAAGCAAAAAAGTAAAACAGGATTGAGGAGTCTGTGTTCTTCCAAATGCTGATCATAGTCTGGAAACAAGTCCTTCAACTGAGGAACAGTTGAGAGAACTGGAAAAGAGAAGACTGAGAGAATATATGATAAGCCATCTTCAAATACCTCAAGGACTGTCATGTTGAAGATGGAGCAAGCTTGTTTTCTCCCGCTCCGGAGGGTGGGACTCAAACCAATGGCTTCAAGTTTCAAGAAAGGAGATTCCGACTAAACATTTGGAAGAACATTCAGATGGCAAGAGCTGTTTGACAGTGGAACTGTCTCCCTTGGGAGGTTGTGGACTCTCTTCCTTTGAGATTTTTAAGAAGAGGCTGGATGACCATCTGTCATGGATGCTTTAGCTGAGATTCCTGCATTGCAGGGGGTTGGACTAGATGATCCTTGGGGTGCCTTTCAACTCTGCAATTCTATGATTCTATGAACTGCAGTTCCCATCATTCTTGACCATTGGGCCATGCTGACCGGGAATGGTGGGAGCTGGGGTCCAACAACAACTGGAGGGCCACCCCAGTTTAAAGCCTTTCAAGGTATTCCAGGACACAACCCCCCCACCCCCACCCCCTGATGACATATTTATTGATATTTGTTCCTTATGATGTCCGGTCTTTTTTTGAACATTTGTTCTGATTTGTTTGCAGGGTGGCTATAGAACAATAAGCATTCACCCCGATTTGCATGATTTGCCCGTCTTCCCATTCATCATTCAGGTAGATAGCCGTGTTGGTCTGACGCAGTAGATACACACACACACACACACACACACACACACACAAACACTGGTACCTTGGGTTATAGACGCTTCAGGTTACAGACCTAACCGAGAAATAGTACCTTGGGTTAAGAACTTTGCTTCAGGATGAGAACAGAAATTGTGCGGCAGTGGTGCAACGGCAGCAGGAGGCCCCATTAGCTAAAGCGGTACCTCCGCTTAAGAACAGTTTCAGGTTAAGAACGGACCTCCAGAATGAATTAAGTTCTTAACCTGAGGTACCACTGGAAAGATAGATAGATGATAGATGATAGATAGATAGATAGATAGATAGATAGATAGATAGATGATAGATATAGATAGATGACACATACATACATACATACATACATACATACATACATACAATTGTCCAGTAGCACCTTAGAGAGCAACTAAGTTTGTTCTTGGTATGAGCTTTCGCGTGCGTGCACACTTCTTCAGATACACTGAAACAGAAGTCACCAGACCCCTATATATAGTGAGAGGGTGGAGAGGGGTATTACTCAGAAGGGTGGTGGGAATGGGTGATTGGCTGATAGGTGTGGTAGACCTGTTGACGACTGTTTACCACACCTATCAGCCAATCACCCATTCCCACCACCCTTCTGAGAAATACCCCTCCCCACCCTCTCACTATATATAAAGGTCTGGTGAGTTCTGTTTCAGTGTATCTGAAGAAGCGTGCACGCACGCGAAAGCTCATACCAAGAACAAACTTAGTTGGTCTCTAAGGTGCTATTTTAAAAAATATATTCCCATTCATCAGCTGCTCACCTCACACTAAATGGATCTGCTGCACCAGGACAACAGAGCCCTTTAGTCCACTTTAATTGTGCAAACCTAAAAGTTCCGGTATGCCCTTGAATTCCTCCTGTAAAATAGTGACAGTCAGGAGACAAAACCAGACTCAGCAGTGCCCACTGAGAAGAGGCAGGGTGGCATGAGGTCTACACAAGAAGAAGCGCAAAGCCCATCCCACTTTGCGCATTAGTTACCAGTGTAAATTAATGTGCACTTAGAACCAAACGGGTGAAAACGGCCAGATGGACCTTCACTGTATATATCTTTTCTGTTAACGGAGAAGTGGAAGGAAAGATCGCTGCCTTAACTCACACCAAATGTAGATTTTCTCTCTGTGTGTGAACCAATGTATATTTATTATTATTTTATGCCTTTCGAGAAATATAGGGCCTGACCTCTCCATGCACCCCTAGCTGCAAATCTTCTGTTATGACGGAAGACAGTGTTCCCTCGGTGCCTGCGATGCAAGATTACAGTCCATAAGTAGCCACCAATTCGTTATATGGCTTGGCATTCTTTATTTGCAAAGCTCCGTACAGAGAATAACAAATTAGACATTCTCCTAACATGTCTGTGAGGTACCTTGAGGCTGCTTTGTATGGGGAGATGAAGGCCAAAGCAGCACAGAAAGTGAAGCTCAGGGAAAGGGGTCTTGATCCTGAAAAGAACGTGAGCTTTTAAAAGCGGAAAAATGAAAACAGTTGCCTTTTAGCTAAAAATACAAGGGGAGCTTTGTTGGAGCAGAGCTCAGTCAGAACAAGGTCTATCCAAGTCCAGCATTTTGTCTCTAACAGTGACCAACCAGATACTTTGGGGAAAGTTCACTTAAGGGCTCACCCACTCTTCTGCTTGTCCTCTGACTTTTAGGCATAATTCTGAGTGTGTGTTTTTTTCTTTTTCTCCTTTTGCTTTCCCTGGGAAAACCTGCTATTTATTGCTGAATCAGAGCAAAGGTCATTGGTTCTTCCACAGATTTGCTTTTGTAAATTCATGAGGCAAGCTGGTGTGGACAAGCCCTAAGGCCACATCCATGCCATACATTTAAAGCACTGTGATACCACTTTAAAGAGTCATGGTTTCCCACAAAGAATTGTGAGAGCTAGGAGACTCTTGTCCCCCTTACAAAGCTATAGGTAAAGGTAAAGGGACCCCTGACCGTTGGGTCCAGTGGTGGCCAGCTCTGGGGTTGCGGCACTCATCTCGCTTTATTGGCCGAGGGAGCCGGCATTTGTCCGCAGACAGCTTCCGGGTCATGTGGCCAGCATGACTAAGCCACTTATGGCGAACCAGAGCAGCGCACGGAAACACTGTTTACCTTTCCGCAAGAGCGGTACCTATTGATCTACTTGCACTTTGATGTGCTTTCGTGTTTTTTTTTATAAGATATTTATTAAAGTTTCAACATATTACAAAAATAAGCGAAAAAAGAAAGAAAAAAAGAGAAAAAAAGAGAAAATGAAAATACAAAATAAAAACAGTTAAAAAACAGATTAGTCTTTCCATATCTTATCTTTCATTTGCTTGTTTCCCCGACCTCCTCACACCTCCCTTTTTTGTATTCCAGTTCAAATTAGTTAATTCAGCAAATCCTTTCCCTCTTTGATTCTATCTTAATCTTTTATTTTAATATATTGTAACTTTAGATTATCACCTGTTAACAATCCATTTTTACATATTCCTTTATAACATTGCTGCTAGAAACCATTTAACTTCAATCCAACATCATTCTAACATTCATTAATTTTGCAGTATTTCTGTAGATAGTCTTTAAATTTCTTCCAATCTTCTTCCACCAACTCTTCTCCCTGGTCTCGGATTCTGCCAGTCATTTACGCCAGTTCCATATAGTCCATCACCTTCATCTGCCATTCTTCCAGAGTGGGTAAATCTTGTGTCTTCCAGTACTTTGCAATAAGAATTCTTGCTGCTGTTGTGGCATACATAAAGAAAGTTCTGTCCTTCTTTGGCACCAATTGGCCGACTATGCCCAGGAGAAAGGCCTCTGGTTTTTTCAGGAAGGTATATTTAAATACCTTTTTCATTTCATTATAGATCATCTCCCAGAAAGCCTTAATCCTTGGGCACGTCCACCAAAGGTGAAAGAATGTACCTTCAGTTTCTTTACATTTCCAACATTTATTATCGGGCAAATGATAGATTTTTGCAAGCTTGACTGGTGTCATGTACCACCTGTAAATCATTTTCATAATATTCTCTCTTAAGACATTACATGCCGTAAACTTCATACCTGTGGTCCATAACTGTTCCCAGTCAGCCATCATTATGTTATGTCCAACATCTTGTGCCCATTTAATCATAGCAGATTTCACCGTTTCATCCTGAGTGTTCCATTTCAACAGCAAGTTATACATCTTTGACAAAATCTTGGTTTTGGAATCTAACAGTTCTGTTTCCGATTTTGATTTTTCCACCTGGAAGCCAATTTTCTTATCCAAATTATATGCCTCCATTATCTGATAATAATGAAGCCAATCTCGCACTTTATTTTTTAGTTTTTCAAAACTCTGCAATTTCAATTTATCTCCGTCTTGTTCCAAAATTTCCCAATATTTCGGCCATTTGGCCTCCATATTGAGCTTTTTCAAAGCCTTCGCTTCCATTGGTGACAACCACCTTGGGGTTTTATTTTCAGGTAGGTCCTTGTATCTTATCCAGACATTAAACAATGCTTTCCTGACAATATGATTTTTAAATGCTTTATGTGCTTTGACCTTATCATACCACAAATATGCATGCCATCCAAATACATTATTAAAACCTTCTAAATCCAAAATGTCTGTGTTTTCAAGAAGTAGCCACTCTTTCAGCCAGCAAAAAGCTGCTGATTCATAATAAAGTTTAAGGTCTGGCAGGGCAAATCCACCTCTTTCCTTTGCGTCCGTTAGTATTTTAAATTTTATTCTAGGCTTCTTGCCCTGCCAGACAAATCTAGAAATATCTCTCTGCCACTTCTTGAAGCAATCCATTTTGTCCAAAATTTGCAATGTTTGAAACAAAAACAACATTCTAGGCAATACATTCATTTTTATCGCAGCAATACGGCCTAGCAGTGAAAGCTTCAAATTTCACCAAATTTCTAAATCTTTTTTCACTTCAGTCCAGCATTTTTCATAATTGTCTTTAAATAAATTCCCATTTTTAGCTGTCATGTTAATCCCCAGGTATTTCACTTTCTTAACCACTGTTAAACCTGTCTCATTCTGAAACCTCTCTCTCTCAATTGCTGTTAAATTTTTCTCTAAGACCTTTGTTTTTAACTTATTCAGTTTAAATCCCGCAACCTGACCAAAATCTTGAATCAGTTCCAAGACTCTTTTAGTACTGGATTCTGGCTCCTGTAATGTCAATACTAAGTCATCTGCAAATGCTCTCAATTTGTACTGTTTGGCCCCGACCTGTATGCCTTTAACCAACTGGTCCCTTCTAATCATGTTCAGAGCTAAAACATCTTCAGATGCCATTCCTTTTGGTTTAGGTTGTACAGATGCAGCCCCTGATGGTGCAGAGGGGCCAGAAGCTGATGCTCTTCGCTGTAGCCCAGTGTCTGTGCGGAAAGATCTACCAGACCTCGTTGTTTTTTCTTGAAGCAACTCTATATTTTCTTTTCCATCTGCCATAACACTCTAGTTGAAGCCCAAGGTCAATCCCACGGTCAAAATTTGTTTTGAAGTGGAAAATTCCCCTGGCCCAGTTGTTGTAACAATTTCAAACTTCCTCTAGGGGGACACAGTAGCAGTCAAAACTTGTTGCGTTAAAAAATAAATAAATCCCTTTTTAATCCCCCAATTCACAAAATAGGCAACAATTTCAGTTTCAATTAGTTTCCAGTTACTTTAAAACCAGGAGAAGCCAGCCAGAAACTTTGTATCTCTTTTGCAGAGTTAGCTGTCAAAAAGTACTCTATTCACCAACAGCGCATTTCACAGTACGGCATTCTTATTGTCCATTGACAGCCCGTTCCCAGGTTTTAAGCGGTGGATTTTAACTTCCTTTCCTCTCTTTCTGCAGGAAAATATAGTTCACACCTTTCCCCCCTCCTCTCCTGCAGCCAAGGGGGGAAATCGCTTGTTTTGATGTTAGGATTATAGTCCTTTAATCGACTTTCCAGGTTTTAGCTTACAACTTCTTTGCTTTACTCTATTTACAAAGAACGGAAGGCGGACTTCCTGTTTATGCCTCCCCGCTCGGTGCCGAATTAAGTCTTTATTTTCCTTTATTTCCGAATTTGACCTACTCACGGGTAGTTGTTTTTGTAGCCAGATTGTCACAGGAAAAGGTCAGCTCTCTCCGGTAACGGCTGTGTGGCTTCACTCCATGGAAGAAGCAGTTGACTCTCAGCACCGCGCCACTTGCCCCGCTTCGCTCCGGAGCCCGTAATTGGGTTCCTTTACAAATTGGTGCCCGCCGAGTCCCACGGTCACAGGCTTCACCCGCCTGTGATTTTTTAAAGGGTCCCCGCCTCGCCGTAGCGGAAAGACCCGATTTCCGTAGAGCCAGTCCCTCCGGATCAGAGGGAGTCCGCCATTTCGAACTGCTAGGTTGGCAGGAGCAGGGACCGAGCAACGGGAGCTCACCCCGTCGTGGGGATTCGAACTGCCGACCTTCTGATCAGCAAGTCCTAGGCTCTGTGGTTTAACCCACAGCGCCACCTCTCAAAGAAGCTTTGGTTGTTAAACCACTCTGGGAAACATAGCTCTTAGATGGGCGTAGAGGACACGGAACAGAACACTTAATCTCCCATGAATTTTTTCAGTCACCTTTGAAAACCATCCAAGTTTGTGGCCACCACTACTTCTTCGATAGCAAATTCCACAGTTTATTTGTGCGCTGTGTGAAGATATACTTTAAAAAATCTTTCCTGAATCTTCCAAACATTCAGCTTCACTGCATGACCCCCATTGAGGTCTAGTAGAATGAGACAGACAGACAGAGAGAAAGAGATTGCTGCACAGATATGGAACATACAGTCCCATTCATTTTATTCATCTCATTTTTGTTCTAGATGTGCATTAGGACCTCTTTATACTTAGGTCTTAACTGGGAAAGAAGGGTTTTTGTATTAATTGCTCAGCTTCGGGTCAGCAGTAAAGAAACATTTCTGTTTCCACTCAGCATTTTATGGTTTTTAATAAGGGTTTGGTAACTGGTCCCCCCTTTTATTTCTACCCTTCTTGAGGTTTTATTGCAGTGTTCTTAATTTGGCTTTGCTGTTTAAATTTGTTCTGTTATTTAATATTGTTTAATGTGTGCTTTGTGCACTGCCTCAAGGGCCTTGTAGCTGGTCTATAAATATTTCAGCTAAATATATAAATAACTCCCCCCCTGATAGTCTAGTTTCCTGCACAGAGGGATTGGGGTGGGGGCTGTTTCTATACAGGGGCTCTGGCTCCTTGGGGGGTAGGGGCCGGGCCCCTGCTATGTTCTAAAAGCACAGCGCTGAAGACCACAGTCCAGCTCCAACTCTTCCTGCTGCAGAGGAGGGTCAAAGGACCAAGAGCAGGCAAAAGAGGAACTGCCGGCCATTGAGCCATGTGACCGCCGCGTTTGGCTCCGCCCCTAGCTCCTCCCAATGTAATGACATCACACACACAACGCTGCCCCCCCATTGCCTTCACAAGCTGGCGCCTCTGTTTCTGTATGAAGAGACATTTTTTAAAAATGGCTCCCCTCACACTGTGATCTTGACATGGTACAATCCTGAATTTTGCCACCTCATTCTGTTTTTTTTTTTTTAATAATATTTATTAAAGTTTCAAAAAAAGAAAAATCACATTAATAAAAAGATTAACAATAAAAAGGAAAAATACAAAGTAGAAAAAAGAAAAAAAAACAGTTAAAAACAATTCCATCTTTTCATCACTTCTTTTACGTTTACTTGTTTCCCGGACCTCCTCATACCTCCCTCTTTTGTATTCCAATTCAGTTTGTTAATCCAGCAATTCCTTTCCCTCCTTTTTAATCCTAATCTTTAATCTTGATATATTATAACATTAAATTTTTACATATTAAAAACCAATTTTTCCATATTCTTTTGTACCTGTACAGCTAGAAACCACTTAACTTCAATCCGACATCATTCTAACATTCATTAATTTCATTCTGCATAATCTTCAGAATGGTTTCAAGGCTCCCTTTAGATCAGAGCTACATCAGAGTACGCTCCCACTATGTTTCTGAGCACAATTAAAAGTGTTGGTGCTGACCTTTAAAGCCCTAAACGGCCATGGCCCTGTATACCTGAAGGAGCGTCTCCACTCCCATAGTTCTGTCCGGACAATGAGGTCCAGCTCTGAAGGCCTTCTGGCGGTTCCCTCACTGTGAGAAGCGAAGCTACAGGAAACCAGGAAGAGGGCTTCTCGGTGGTGGCGCCCACCCTGTGGAACGCCCTCCCATCAGATGTCAAGGAAATAAACAACTATCTGACTTTTAGAAGACATCTGAAGGCAAGCCCTGTTTAGGTAAGTTTTTAATGTATGATGTTTTGTCACTTTTTATTATTATTATTAATATTCTGTTGGGAGCCACCCAGAGTGGCAGGGGAAACCCAGCTAGATGGGCAGGGTATAAATAAATTATTATTATTATTATTATTATTATTATTATTATTATTATTATATCACACACAGGCCTCACGTGATCTCACATAAACCTAGAATCCACAGGTAGGGTTTGTGCCTGTGGAGGCTTTTCTTGGATTCTGCCACCTGAGGCGGCTGTCTCAGTCTGCCTGAAGGATGGCCGGCTCTGGTTTTCTCCAAGCCTTACCTGGAGATGCTGTGGAATGAACCCGATACCCTCTGTGTGCAGAGCAGATGGTGTGCCCCTGAGCTACAGCCCTTCTCCAGTCTTCAGAGGCAACTGCGGCTTGGAGTCTCCTGTTAATCGCAGTAACCACAATCCAATGTGCATTTATGCACATGAGCATTCCATCACAGCCTGTGACACTTCAGCTCAGAGACAAGAGGATATAGGTCCTGGATTGTGGCCTATAATTTCCACCACTCTTGAGTTTCTCACAGCATCAGGTAACATGGACGGTGTCAAGTTTCCATCCCAGGGCAGTCGCATGGTGTTTTTCTCTACATTAACACACCTGTAGAGCTGGATAAACATTCCTGGAGTATTTGCACAGCTGTGGCAAGAGCACAATCATCATAATTCAAGCAAATGTGCCCTAGCTTGGATGAAGTTTAAGGCATGCGTTTGGAAGCTAAGTTGAAGAGCAGACCGCAATGACTTCACTGTCTCATTGACACACAGAGAAAGCCATTCTAGGCCGGCTCCTTCCATTCCTCACACGGGGGTCTCCCGGGGAAGCTTCAGATCATGTGGGATCAAATATAACATTTAGGCAACGGTAGTATCGCAAGGATCATTTGGACCTCTACCTTTGTTATGGAAAAGCAGACATGAGACGGTAGTTAAGGTCTGAATTTCCCATTTGGCAGAGGAAATAAATATGGCTGAAACGCTTTGATAACTATGCGAGCAAAACGAAAATTCACACCAACGTTTGGCAATAGCTTGGATGCTACAACGCTCCAGTTTTGTGGGACAATCAAGTTGTTGTTCCCAATCTGCATCTTTGCTGGAATTCTTTTTAGATGTTTTCATTGTTTTATCACACTTGGGTTTGTTATCCTTGGCTCTTTTGGAAGAAACAGCAGGATAAAAGGTAAAGGGACCCCTGACCATTAGGTCCAGTTGTGAACGACTCTGGGGTTGCAGCACTCATCTCGCTTTATTGGCCGAGGGAGCCGGCGTACAGCTTCTGGGTCATGTGGCCAGCATGATTAAGCCACTTCTGGCGAACTAGAGCAGCGCACGGAAATACCGTTTACCTTCCCGCCGGAGCAGCACCTATTTATCTTCTTGCACTGGCGTGCTTTCAAACTGCTAGGTTGGCAGGAGCAGGGACCGAGCAACGGGAGCTCACCCTGTTGTGGGGATTCGAACCGCTGACCTTCTGATTGGCAAGCCCTAAGCTCTGTGGTTTAGACCACAGTGCCACCTGGTATATAAATTTGAAAAATAATGGGTGGAATACAGTGCAGTGCTATGTCTCTCCTTCCAGCAGCACCAGGATTTTTCGTTGCTCAACAAAATGTTCTCCCACTTTTCTTTCCCTGCGTACCCCTAAAATCTGTTTTAGGGAGTTGCCCCAACCCTCTAGAAGAGACTTAGGAGGACACAGGGCATGTTTGGGAGGAGAGATGAGGAAGACCTCTTGTGCAGGCAGAAATCCTTGCGCTGATGGGACACAGGAGTTGAATAACTGCCAAGGGTAATAATAATATCTTCTGTGGAAAGTATGGGGAGGAATTCAACTAAGTGCTATGGCAGTTGTTACACCACTGCAAACTCCTTTCCACATGCCTGATGAAATGATTATCCCTCTCCTCCTCTCCACCCCTGTTCTGGGGTTTGACTGACACACACATTTCTGAGAGTATTTTCCTGGATTTTTAAAGCATTTTTAAAATTAATTTTCAGGTAAGCAGACATACATAATCCTGTGGATAAAGAATAAAAGACCAAAAAAAGGGTGGCCTAAATTATGTTGCAGAATTTAAGGCATGTTAAATTTTTCAACTTTCAAATTCCAAAAATGAGGGGTGCTAAAAAATTGGAAATTCAAAATATAGTATGATTAAATTGATATAATTTAGGGCTATCTAGTTCAACCTCCTGCAATCCAACCTCTACTTAAAAACCTCTAAGGAAGGACAGTCCACCACCTCAGTTCACATTTAAAAGCGAATCTACCTGATTTGCACATTCTGGAACAATACATGGGCTGAAACACAGCCATCCTTTGATAACTGCGTTTCCCTAGATTTTCTGGTGCAGTTGTATTCAAGTGATAGGTACAAAAATGCAAATTCTGGAGTACAGTGTGCTTTTAAGATGCATATATTGGTGAAAATATTAGGGGAAATTGCCTTGCAAAAAATGTTTATAGTGTGCAAAATGGCATTGCAAAGTTGTATATTAGGAGAAATTCACATTGAAATGGAGATGAACTTTCATGGGAGCTTTCTTTAAAAATTGCAAACTGGTGTGGAAATGTAAAAAGAGAAACTGAGAGAAACAAGGGACACTTTTGCCCATTCCTAGGCCTGCCATAAGCCATCCCTAGCAGAATTTGTACAGTTCTCTCCCCCCCCCCCCGCCTCACAATAATTATTCCTGCTTACTGTTTTGAAAAACTTGAAAAAGTAGATTTTCTCAGACAGAGGCTTTAGAGTTTTGATTTGCAGTAAAGGGAATCTCTGATGATATTGGTTTCCTGATACCAGTGCTATTCAGAGACATCCTGGGAAAGCTGTCTTTGCCAGGGCAAGTTTTTTTCACTCCTCCCCAGTGACCTCTGTTACAGAGTCAGGAGGATGGGCAGATTTCACTGGTATTTTTATGGGAACGACTGTGGAATGGGGATATAAAATTTACAGCATGCTATGGTTTAAGAAAGGGACACAGGTGGCACGTGGTCTAAACCACTGAGCCTTGGGCATGCTGATCAAAAGGTCAGCGGTTCAAATCCCCATGACGGGGTGAGCTCCCGTTGCTCGGTCCCAGCTCCTGCCAACCTAGCAGTTCGAAAGCATGTCAAAGTGCAAGTAGATAAATAGGTACCGCTCTGGCGGGAAAGTAAACAGCATTCCCGTGCACTGCTCTGGTGTCGGTGTTCCGTTGCTCCAGAAGCGGCTTAGTCATGCTGGCCACATGACCTGGAAAAACTATCTGCGGAGTAGACAAATGAGAGCTCCCTCAGCCTGTAAAGCAAGATGAGCGCCACAACCCCAGAGTTGTTCGCGACCGGACTTAACGGCCAGGGGTCCCTTTACCTTTACCTATGGTTTAAGAGAAAATGATATGAAAATGATATATTGATGGTATCAAACACCGAGTAAACTGGCAGAAGCGTATAAAACTAAATCAAATAAGTGTTGGAAATGTAAGGAGAAAGAAGGTTCTTTTTATCATATGTGGTGGTCTTGTAGTAAGGTTAAAGTTTACTGGGAAATGGTATATAATGAAATGAAAAGGATGTTTAAAATAACGTTTATAAAAAAACCAAAACAACCAGAATTCTTTCTTCTGGGAATTATAGGGCTAGAACTACCTAAATTGTATAGAAATTTATTTATGTGTGCGACTACAGCAGCAAGAATGTTACTTGCCCCAAAATGGAAAGAATAAGAAGTCCCAGCAAAGGAAGAATGGATACAGAAACTTATGGAATATGCAGAAATGGCGAAACTTACCAGAAGAATAAGAAATCGAGATAACGAACTTTTTATAAAAGAATGGAAATGGTTTATTGAATATTTACAGATAAATTGTAAACAGATAAAAACACTGGCAGGATTATTGTAATAACCTGAAGCTATATAAGAGTATATATATATAAAGAAGATAAATAAATGAGCAAGTTAAGTTAATTTGGATATGCAGAAGATAGTAAAAATAAATTTAAGGAACCGCAGAAAGAGGGCGAAGGAAGTCAAGTTTTAAAATGTCAAGATGAATGTAAAATCTGTGAAATGTATATATTTGAAAAGTACATACCGTATTTTTTGCACCATAACACTCACTTTTTTCCTCCTAGAAAGTAAGGGGAAATGTCTGTGCGTGTTATGGAGGGAATGCCTACGGGTGGCATGCCTACGGATTTTCCTCCTCTAAAAACTACGTGCGTGTTATGGTTGGGTGCGTGTTATAGAGCGAAAAATACGGTAATTTTTTTTTAAGAACTCACTGGCATTTTTATCTCCCCACAATCCTCTGCTAACCTCTGAGATCGAGAGACTGTAGGATGATGTTCTTGTCTTAACTCCTATCCTAGGGGTGTGCAGTTATTTATTTTTATATATACCTGAAGTTATCAAATAGTGCTGATCCTCAGCGGAGCTGTTTGGAAAAGCCAGCTGGCCGTTTCGAATGTGTTTTCCTTCTCCTTGCTAGGCAGCATAGCAACCTTTTCAGCAGTGTCTGGCGTGGGATGGGAAAGCTCATAAAAGCCGTTGTCCTTGTCTCTCCCAAAATGTCAGTTCATTTGCTCATGGGAGGAGCCCACTGCTTGATTGGTTCCAGCCAAAGGAGGAGAAAACACTGACCTGAACGGATGAGACTATAAGGAGAAAAATCTCTCTCCTTGGACTAGACTCTTGGCAGCAGCCTTGGAATTAGCACTCCTTCCTCAGCCAAGCACCCTCTCCAGATGTCCGAGTCTGACTCCAGCTTCCATCCACATCAGACAGTGTGCTGGTCCTGAGGGTTAACCATGCGGCGAGGTCCAAGTCCAGTCCGAGGTCGAGGGTGCAGTATGGAGGCTGTCCATCAAGGCTGAAGCGGGGTCCAAGGCAGGGAGTCGGGTGAGGTCAGGAACTCTGACAGAAGAGCAGGACAGGGTGCAGGCAGGAACAGGCTACCAACAATGTTGCTCCCGCAACCAGGGACTGGGGCTGGCTGACTTTTATCTGCCCCGAGGCATAGGGCGGCCCCGGTCCAGAGGTGATTCGCCTCTCCTGGCCTGGAGGCGAGCACTCCTCCTGCGGGAACTTAGTTCCCTCCACCTCTCTGCCCTGAGCCTTTGCAGCTCAGGAGAGGCTGGAGGGTTACCGGACCCAGAGGCAACCTCAGCTTCCCCTGACGGGGCTGAGAGTGGAGCACCTGCAGGCAACGGGTCCTCCATCACCTCAGGAGCCAGAGCAGACTCAGCTGGTGCCTGCATCTGAGGATCCAACACAGGTGAGGACCCTTCAGGCTCAAGCCCCAGCCCCGGCTCAGCTGGTTCTGAAGGTGGGGACTCCTGTGCAGGTTGGGATTCCTCAGGTTCATCCTCCGAGTTTGAATCCCAGGCCATCACAGACAGCATGGCCAATGGTCTGGGATAGTGGGAACTGTAGTACAGCAACAATTGGAGCACAAGCACACTGGGGACGGTTGGTTTAAACTAAGCAAGAGAATGAATGCCATGTAGTGTTCTTGCTGCAGGGCAACAATTGTGGACCAGAACCCAGTGATGATGAAGGTCTCATCCACACCACACATTTAATAATAATAATAATAATAATAAATTTTATTTATATCCCGCCCTCCCCAGCCGAAGCTGGGCTCAGGGCGGCTAACAACAATAAAACAGTACAAAAGTACAGCACAAACAACACTCTAAAATCATTCATTATAAAATTAATTAATTCAAGCCACTGGCAACCATTGGGCCAGAGCTCCGCGAAGATTGCCGAGGGAGGGAGTCAGGCTGTGCCCTGGCCAAAGGCCTGGTGGAACAGCTCTGTCTTGCAGGCCCTGCGGAAAGATGTCAAGTCCCGCAGGGCCCTGGTCTCTTGTGACAGAGTGTTCCACCAGATCGGAGCCACGGCCGAAAAAGCCCTGGCTCTAGTTGAGGCCAGCCTAACTTCTCTGTGGCCTGGGACCTTCAAGATGTTTTTATTTGAAGACCGTAAGTTTCTCTGTGGGGCATACCAGGAGAGGCGGTCCCGTAGGTACGAGGGTCCTAGGCCGTATAGGGCTTTAAAGGTTAAAACCAGCACCTTAACCTTGATCCTGTACTCCACCGGGAGCCAGTGCAGCTGGTATAGCACCGGGTGAATGTGATCTCGCAGCGAGGACCCCGTAAGGAGTCTCGCCGCAGCATTCTGCACCCGCTGGAGTTTCTGGGTCAGTCTCAAGGGCAGCCCCATGTAGAGCGAGTTACAATAATCCAGTCTGGAGGTGACCGTCGCGTGGATCACAGTGGCTAGGTCAGGGCAAGAGAGGTAAGGAGCCAACTGCTTAGCTTGGCGGAGATGGAAAAATGCCGCCTTTGTTGTAGCTGCAATCTGCGCCTCTTTAAAGCATTTTGACACACATTTAAAGCACATGGGTTCCCCAAAGAATCATGGGAACTGTAGTTTTCCCCCTCACAGAGCTACAATTCCCAGCATCCTTAAGAAACATCCCAGGATTTTTTGAGGGAAGCCATGAGCTTTACATGTTGGCTAAATGTGCTTTAAACATATGGTTTAGATCTGCTCCTTATTGTGGTATTGTGATTTTATGGGGTTTTTTCTTTGAAAGTGTGGTTTGTAAATATTTACATAAATGCATATAATCATCTTTACTTTTTTTTTGTAATCCAAAGAGATCCTGCATTGTAGCAGGGTGTGGCAGAGAGAGCCATGTGCTCCCACGAGTGACATTTATATATTAATGTTTTAATGGGGTTGGCTTATTGTGTATTATAATCCTGGATTTTTTATATGTTAATGCTCATGGAATTTAAACTGTGTATCTAAACTCAGGGCTTTTTTTCAGCTGGAATTTTCCAGAACTCAGCTCCGGCCCCTCTCAGGTGGGAGCCATTGCCATTTTAAGAGAACAAGTTCATGATGAGTTCTAGCACCTCTTTTTCTAGAAAAATAGCACTGTCTAAACTGCTTGGAATACTAATTTGGCATTAAGTGGTAGATGATAGATAGATAGATAGATAGATAGATAGATAAAGGTAAAGGGACCCCTGACCATTAGGTCCAGTCGTGGCCGACTCTGGGGTTGCGGCGCTCATCTCGCTTTATTGGCCGAGGGAGCCGGTGTACAGCTTCCGGGTCATGTGGCCAGCATGACTAAGCCGCTTCTGGCGAACCAGAGCAGCACACGGAAATACTGTTTACCTTCCCGCCAGAGCGGTACCTATTTATCTGCTTGCACTTTAACGTTCTTTCGAACTGCTAGGTTGGCAGGAGCAGGGACCAAGCAAAAGGAGCTCACCCCGTGGCGGGGATTTGAACCGCCAACCTTCTGATCGGCAAGTCCTAGGCTCTGTGGTTTAACCCACAGCGCCACCCGCGTCCCTCAGGTAGATAGATAGATAGATAGATAGAGACAAAAAGAGGAAAATTATTGGCTAAGAATTAAGTAAGGTAAATGGTGGTCCTGTTCCCCAAAATTCCAGATAGTGTTCTTTTTCCTCCATGATTTCTTGACATATTTGCTTTTCCCTGCTCACCCAATGAATGACCAAAAAAGGAAATTTTGGCACTCCTCAATGTCTGTCTCCCGACTCTTTACACGGGTGCAAAGCCTTCAGAGAAGCTCTGGGTCTAGTGTGTTGCTTCCCTCTTCCCACCAGCTGTGCAGCAACGTCATGTGTAACACTATACCAACAGAAGTATTGGATTGTGCTATCCATCTCAAATGCGAAAGTGACCATTCTGTTACCCACTCTAATTTTGCCCCTTAACGTGAACTGGAGCCTGCAGAGGTTAAGGGCATGTCCACTGAAACTGACCCTTCTCACCCCGACATGAAGTAGCCCAGCTGAACTATAGAGAGAGCTGCCTCTCTATGGAACACTCCTCTTTTGCTTCTGGGTGGACAGCTATAAAATTCAGGCAGGAGGAACAAAAATGTGAGATATCTATGAGATATCTATGACTTTAAACATGGTTCCCTCCCTCAAATATTCCTAGGAACTGTAGCTTTTTAAGGGCGCTGAGTTGTTAGGAGATCTCTATTGGCAGTCCAGTCAGCTTCTGTCTATGGGAGGGGTGCCATCTTGTCCTTTGCCTCAGGCAGTAAAATGTCATGGGATGACCCTGGTGTCACAGAAGTTTCCTTCCTCCTTTTCTTAGGGTTCAACGACTGCTTTGGAACACTCAGAACCTGATTCTCATGGGAAGATGTGACCAAAAGCCTACTGTAGTATTCTGTTAGTGTTTAAGAAGTTTTTTGTGAGCTCAGTATTTGAAGGAGGAGATAGGATGAGCGTAACAAAATGGCAGACCCTCCAAGTGTCCCTATTTTCCAGGGACAGTCCCAGATTTACAGAAGCTGTCCTAGTTTCTGATTTGATCCTAGAATGTCCCGCTTTTCCTTAAAGGTAAAGGGACCCCTGACCATTAAGTCCAGTTGCGGATGACTCTGGGATTGCGGCACTCATCTCGCTTTACTGGCTGAGGGAGCTGGCGTTTGTCCGCAGACAGCTTCCGGGTCATGTGGGCAGCATTACTAAGCTGCTTCTGGCGAACCAGAGCAGCTCACGGAAATGCTGTTTGCCTTCCCACTGGAGTGGTACCTATTTATCTACTTGCACTTTGACGTGCTTTCAAACTGCTAGGTTGGCAGGAGCTGGGACTGAACAACGGGAGCTCACCCCGTCGTGGGGATTCGAACTGCTGACCTTCTGATCAACAAGCCCTAGGCTCTGTGGTTTAGACCACAACCACTCGCGTCCACAGCACTTTTCTTTAGGATGTCCATACTTTCATTGGAGACATGTTGGAGGGGATGGAATAGGATGTCTCTATTTTCACTGGAGAAATGTAGGAGGGGGCATCCATATTTTCATCAGAGAAATCCTGGAGTGTATAAAATGGAAATAAAAATTAGGCTGAGAAGGTGACTGGATGTGACAAATAACAGGTTCCTTAAGAATCACAGAAATCTATTTCTTATGGATAAGGTGGTAGATACCAAACCTATGGTACTAACCCAGACATGTCAGTCTTGATGCATATGACAGTAGTAGACCTCACTGGTGGATGCCATACTCGGGGAACACCTCTCTAAGCATCTTCAACAGGAGCTGGTGTTATATCCAGGTTTTTTTTCCCCAGGAAAGAGCTTCCCTGGAGAGGAGCTGAAAGTGAATTGACAAATTGTAACCAGGGACTGGTACATTCCAGGTGACTCATTTGGTGCTGGTGGTGGAACAGGAAAGCCTGAACCTCATCAAGAAGGAATGTGTAAATGACTTTACAACATGCAGGAGGATTAAGGAAATGTCCAGAGATTGCTTTCAGTAAAATGATCTGGGAGACTGTGGTATGCTGCTTTGATAAACTATCAGCAGAGCCTATAGATGATCAGGGCAACCAAACAACAGGAGAAGGAACTTGGTATCCATTCATGACTTGCAAGGACAAAAAAGGGGTCTTTCCTAGCAGTCTCAAGATTCACAAATTTAAGAGTTAGGCACCCCAAAATTCCTGCATGAAGCTCAACCTCTGTTGAGGATGAAATTGTACCATCATATCAATACAAAGGTATTCACTGTTGTTATTTTTATTCTTGATTGGGAGATTTTGTCTAACAAACTCACTACCCCCAAAATTGGTTTTTTTGTGATGAGGGAAGTAATGGGAAAACTGTAGCGTAACGCTTGCTTTGAAGCAACGGTCTGTCTCATTTCCCTGCAAACTAATCAGAGTGAATTTTCACTAAATAGCCCATGTTGTCAAATCTCCCTGCAAAGTCATCAGGATGAATGCTCAATAAACAGGTCATCTGGAAGCACCAAAAAAGGCATACAGCTTGCTTTTGACGACCCTAAAGCAACAGTTATTCTGGCAAGGAATATTTACCCTTTTGTCTTAAAAAAAGACCACCAGAGCAAGGAGGTATTATTACCTCTGTGTCTTCTATGAGATCATCATGGCAGAACAGTGATATAATCTTGTATCCCTGGCACACAAATATGTTGGAGAAATTAAGGAGTATTGAGGGCTTGAGAAGAAGGGCATTAAATAACCAAAGATGCAGTTTGGATTGAACTGTAGCTTGCTCAAAGTGACATTGACAACCTATAAGAGATGCGTTTTCTCATAGGGCATTTCCAGATGACCTGATTATTGCATCCTCTCCATTATGGTAGGACCAGCCTTGATTGTGACAAGGAGTCTAGATAGCTTTATCCTCCACGAATGTGTCTAATCTCATTTGAAAGCCGTCTTAAGTTGATGTCCACAATCACATCTCCCAAAGCATATTGATAGTACTGTATAGTGGTACCTTGGGTTAAGTACTTAATTCGTTCCGGAGGTCCATTCTTAACCTGAAACTGTTCTTAACCTGAAGCACCACTTTAGCTAATGGGGCCTCTTGCTGCTGCCGCGCCGCCGGAGCATGATTTTTGTTCTCATCCTGAAGCAAAGTTCTTAACCCGAGGTACTATTTCTGGGTTAGGGGAGTCTGTAACCTGAAGTGTATGTAACCCGAGGTACCACTGTACTTCTTTACAGCTGGAACAGACAGATTAAAGTAAAGCGAAGGGGTTCAATGCATACCCATCTAAAAGAACCAAACAGATATTTATTAGGTCTATTACTGGTCTATTACCACCTTGAGTATTCACACACTCAATATAGGAGTACAGTGGTACCTCGGGTTACGAATGCTTCAACTTACGTTTTATTGGGTTACAAATGATTGTAACCCTGAAGTAAGTTGTCCAAGCTCTCAGAGGCCTCACCGCTGCCTGGAGGCAAACCCGGACATTGGCGGGGCCTACGGAGCTCTCAGAGGCCTCCGCGAATGCAGGGAACCAAGCCCTGACATCCGCAGTGCCTAGTGTGGCTCCGTGAATGCCAGGAGTCAAGTCCCGACATTTGTGGTGCCTAGAGCGGCTCCGCGAATGCCGGGAGTCAAGTCCCGACATCTGTGGTGCCTAGAGCGGCTCCGCGAATGCCGGGAGTCAAGTCCCGACATCTGTGGTGCCTGCAGGAGCTCTCTGAGGTCTCCACGAATGCCGGGAGCCAAGCTGATTGTGATTGTGGAAGAGGACCCTGAGCCCCCTCCAAACAGTAAGTGCACATAAAAAAAGAAATAAATGTTAATTTTTTTCATCTAAAATGCTGTCTTATTTGTTTTATAGTACAGTACATTAATTATTGCCTTCATTTTATAGATCAATGGTGTCGTGAAACAGTAAAATTCGTGTTAAATTGCTGTTTTAGGGGGTGTTTCTCATCGTCTGGAACGGATGAATCCACTTTCCATTACTTTCAATGGGAAAGTCAGCTGCAGGTTAAGAACAGACTTCTGGAACCAATTAAGTACTTAACCTGAGGTACCACTGTACCATGTCCCCACAAATGGATCTCACTTTCGTTGTACTTTAAGTACTCTCATCTTATAGGTGAGCTTTTCAAATAAAGCCAGTATATCCCTCCCATAGTCACCTTTTTTGCTAAACGAAAGAGGCTCCGAAGTTATAACCTTTCCTCGTTGCCTAACCATTTTGGTTGCCCCTTTCTGCAGCTTCTCTGGGTCTACAATACCATTTTAGAGACAGGGCGATGGGAACTGCGAACAGTATTCCAAGCTTGATCACACCCTAGATTGGTACAAAGGTATTGCAATATTGGCAGTTTTATTCTCAGTTCCCTTACTAATGATCCATAACACGGAATCTACCTTTTTCACAGCTGCTGCACACTGGCTCAACGTTTTCATTAGCCACTACTGATGGACTCCATTCGCCTTGCCCAGTTGTCAGCAAACATTTGCAGCAGGGGGCCAGTCCACTGTCCCTCAGACCTTGTGGGGGGCCTGACTATATTTTTTTTTGGGGGGGGGGGGAAATGAACGAATTCCTATGCCTATGCCCCACAAATAACCCAGAGCTGCATTTTAAATAAAAGCACACATTCTACTTATGTAAAAACACCAGGCAGACCCCCCCCCCAAATAACCCAGAGATGCATTTTAAATAAAAGGACAAATTCTACTCATGTAAAAACATGCTGATTCCTGGACCGTCCGCAGGCTGGATTGAGAAGGTGATTGGGCTGGATCCGGCCCCTGGGCCTTAGTTTGCCTACCCATGTCCTTGACCATTGCCATTAAAAGAAAAAGGAAATCTTAAGCAGTCATCAGATGGTATCTGCTCAATGAAAAAATAATAATAATAAAATCACATGACCTTCTCTAGTAAATCTACCCTTTGCAGCAGGAAAACAAAATCCACAAGAAAGGTTCACTGCCCCGGGTTCCTTGGA
The DNA here is from genome assembly GCF_964106645.2 of Podarcis pityusensis. Taxonomy (NCBI): domain Eukaryota; kingdom Metazoa; phylum Chordata; class Lepidosauria; order Squamata; family Lacertidae; genus Podarcis; species Podarcis pityusensis. Next base: position 14,511,418 of record NC_138029.1, read on the forward strand.
AAGGGTATTTTGCTGTTCCCTCCTGATGCCCCCACAACGAACTAAGTGGAGCTCACTCAAGGAAAGTAGACAAGCTCATGGTGGCTAAACAGGTCCACAATCTTGTGTCATCAAGACAAATCACATTCAGTGCCCAGAATCTATTTATTTTGATTATAAAATGTATTCAGTTGTAGTTACTTTGCAAATACAGCATGTGCTCCATTTATTTATCTGCTCTGAACTGGCCATATGGGATTTTCTTCAGAAATTGTATTTTGTTGTTGTTTTTCGGAAGAGGCAGGAGCTGGGTGTGTTTAGCCTGGAGAAGAGAGGTATAAGAGGTGATACAATACCCATTTCCAGATATATCTGAAGAGCTGTCACATAGCCAATGGAGCAGATTAGTTTTCCTGTTGCTCTGGAGGGCAGGGGAAAAGGCTGCTTTGAATAGTGGCGGACTCTCTTTCATTGGAAGTTTTGAAGCAGAGTCCAGATGGCAAGGGTGCTAGATTCCTTGCATTGGCAGAGGGTTGAATGATCTTTGAAGTTCTTTCTTCCTTTCTTATTACATTTCCAGCCCACACTTCCTCCCAAAGAAGCCCAGGTAGGCAAACAACCAGTGACTAAAAAAAACCAAAAACATATTAAAAACAACTTCAATTCAGATGCAAACTGGGAAAGATCTAGATAGCCGTGTTGGTCTGCCGTAGCCGAAACAAAATAAAAAAAAATCCTTCCAGTAGCACCTTAGAGACCAACTAAGTTTGTTAAAAAGCAGAGACATAACCTTGCCAACAAAGGTCTGTATAGTTAAAGCTATGGTTTTCCCAGTGGTAATGTATGGAAGTGAGAGCTGGACCATAAAGAAGGCCGATCGCCGAAGAATTGATGCTTTTGAGTTATGGTGCTGGAGGAGTCTCTTGAGAGTCCCATGGACTGCAAGAAGATCAAACCTCTCCATTCTGAAGGAAATCAGCCCTGAGTGCTCACTGGAAGGACAGATCCTGAAGCTGAGGCTCCAATTCTTTGGCCACCTCATGAGAAGAGAAGACTCCCTGGAAAAGACTCTGATGTTAGGAAAGATGGAGGGCACAAGGAGAAGGGGACGACAGAGGATGAGATGGTTGGACAGTGTTCTTGAAGCTACCAGCTTGAGTTTGACCAAACTGCGGGAGGCAGTGGAAGACAGGAGTGCCTGGCGTGCTCTGGTCCATGGGGTCACGAAGAGTTGGACACGACTAAACGACTAAACAACAACAACAACAAGTTTGTTATTGGTATGAGCTTTCGTGTGCATTCCCTCCAACAATTCTCCAATGAAAATAGGGATGTCCAGTGCTTTTTCTTTTTTTCTTTTTAGAAAAAGACGTGCCACCATTGGCTTTAGACCTGCCCACCATTGTTTCTGGACCTGCCCACAGTCAGAATGTGCCCTCCAATAGATTTATCCACTAGAGAATGCAGTTCTTGACAGAAAAAAAGTACTGCCTGTCCCTGGCGTATAGGGTTGTGACCTAAATCATTGGCGTAAATCTCTCCCATTTGCTCAACTGCCTCACACACGCACACAATAAATTGACCGGATTTAATGTATTTCTTAATGCTAGGTTCCATATTAGCTGGCGGATGGATCTGGATGCAAATCAAGTCGTTTCAAACCTCATCAATAAACGAAAACAAAATTGAGTGATCTCTGTGTGCCTTTCATTATTGAAAATGGCCTCTCTCTCCCCTTCCCCCTCCTCCCTCACTTTCTTCAGGGCATTTTTCTGTATGCCTTCCCCACCCAACCCAACCCAACCCAACCCTTTTCAGGGCTGGATGAACAAGAGTAGTGAAAACACTGTTGACGTTTCGCTGCACTTTGCTGCAGCTTGCATGCTATTTATTCTCAAAAGACACCAATATATCTCCATTCATCTCCTTATCTATTTGTAACTATAAACTAACAGCACTGTCATTTTCAGTATTTATGCCATTGACTTATGATTACTTTTTTTTATTAAATAAGGAAAGCAAGGAAGAAGGAAAACACACACACACACACCACACCACCAGCATTCAATCCATTTGCTAGAAACAAATCTCTCTGTGCCCTCTTGTTCTCCCCCCCCCACCCCCCAATAACCAAGTCACACACTTCTGGTAATTTACAGTTCTTCCCTTGAAGACAATTGGAAAAGGTTTGTTTTATACCTTTCAGTAAATAAGTGCAGAGCTAGAGATTCTTGTGATTTTTTTTTATGTTGCTAGTCAAACATGAATGTAATTTATGAGGAGTTTAGATCCCCACCAAATTGCTTCGTTGGGAAAATGATGCCTTCTGCTTCCTGTTGGCTGGCTGTGAGGTTCAAATTATCTACCAACCTCCATTCCAAGTCTCTCCAGAAAAAAACATTCCATGTGACATCATTCCTTGCCCCCTGCTCTGTTTCATTGGTTGCCCCTTTTGGGCAGGTGGGGAAATGCTCAAATAATGATGTCAGATTCCATGTCCTTTTCATCTACACCAGTGGTTCCCAAACCACTTTTCAGGCCACCTTTGGTTCCATAAACTCAACCTCAGCGCCCCCTAGCCTACCATTCATTATTCAGAATAGCGGTTTCCATAGATAACAACACAATATAATTCAAAACAATGCCAATTAATTGCACATTTATTCAAAAACCAGTTCAAACTATTTTGTTTAATTGATTCAACAAAACAGTTGATTTTGATCCAGTGATACCAGCTGTTCAAAGTTGGATATTCACTCTCCAGTGTCTCCCCCTGCTGCCCCCTTGTCTTTAACCCCCACCCTGCCACTGGGTATTCCCACTGCCCCCTAAGGGACGGTACTGCCCACTTTGGGAACCATTGATCTTCACATTACCAAGGGAATGAGTGGGTAAGTGAGTCACATGGATTGCCTCTTCCTATAACGTCTCATTTGGAGCTGAGAGATTTAGCCATGAAATCATTGTGCACCTTCTAAGGGGTTCACTTCATCTGAGCCTCTCCCTTGATAGCTCCGTAAAGCAGCCACAATTATTTATAAACTAAATAGTACTGCTGGAAGAAAGCTGTGCAAAAGGCATCTGTGATCTAGTGGCATAAACATCAAACGCCTTGAACTTGAGCTTGATGCAGAACAGAGCACCCAAAGAAAATATTCTGTCTCTGGTCCAGCATGTGGTCTGTGGCAGAGATGGCCAACAGCTGCATGCAAGAATTCAAGAGATGGCCAACAATGGCAGCAAGAATTTTATTAGCACAGAAGTGGAATTACCGACAAAGGAAGAATGGCAATTGAAGCTAATGGAATACGCGGAACTGGCCAAAATGACGGGAAGAATCGGAGAACAGCGGGACCAAAAGTTCATCAAGGACTGGACCAAATTTGTAAATTATTTGAAAGACAATTGTATTCAATTGTAGGATTGCAAGAAGCTTTGTAAGGAAAGGTACAAAAACCTCTGAAGGTAAGAATAAGAATGTGTGGTGTTTCAACTATTTTGATTTTAAAGCAATGGTTAAATAATGAAAATGCAGAAATTTGAAATGAAAGATAGAAAATCATAAGGAAGGTTTGAAGGAAGTCAGGGCCCTAAAAAGCCAAAATGTGTAATATAAGAGGAGATATTGCAATGGAAAGTATTATTGTAAAACTAATAAAAATGATATATATATAAAACAAAAACACAGCTGCATTCTAGGAGGCTACTCTGTTCTCCCCAGAAAAAGGATATGTCACTCTCAATGTCTTGCTGGTTGCTGCCCTAAATGCCAATTAAAATTACAGCTTCACGTATTGGCCAAAAAAGGCTTTGGAGATGCTAAAAAAAGAGCCTGATGATGCAAATATGTTTGCAGAGGCACTGCTCTCCCTTCCCCATATATCACCTGATCGTCTGATTGACTAGGAGTTTAAAATCCCTATAATTAGATTAATTGTACATCTATAGAAATACCTGATTGTTTTTAGAGTTTGCAGGAAAGGTTTTTGACTGTTTTCAAATCTTCTCTTTTCTTGAACTTTATCTCATTCTTACCTTCTTTCACACCATTTTGGAAGTCCTTCTTCCATTCTTCCCTGTGGAAAGTTCCCCTCAAGCAACTTTCTTCCTGCCGGGTTCCTGAAGACTGCTACAAAGAAAATATACACATGAAACTCTGCAGGAGATGAGTATTTCAAGAACACTATAGATACCAGCCACCGCGGTGCATCCATTACAAATGGGCTGCTTCCCACGCTGAATTAGGCCATTGGGTCTTTGTTGCGTGTGTTTGTGTGTAACATTTGGTTTGCCAAACTGTACAAATTGGTTTCGTTGGCTGCCTCCCCACCATCAGGTGGTTTGAGTCCTATATACATTACCAAGATGGTGAGAGACAAAAGGGGCTTCGATTGAATTTCACAGCCATAAAGAACTAAGAGTACCAACCTGAAGAGGTTCAGTCTGGATTTATCCTTCGCCTCCTAGCCCGTCTCTCTGATCTGTTTACAGTTCCTGTCACTCTCCCTGCAGCATCAGCCTTTATGTCCGGCACACAAATCCTTTTGCTCCTGGATTTAGGCCAGAAATAGCAACCCCTTTCTTTGATCTATAAAACACCTAGAACGTGTTTCCCTTTCTTCTTTCATATACAGAATCCCACACAGATTCAAGGGGGCAGATTATGCTAAACAGGAGGCCCTGGGAGATCGACGTACAAATATCCACACCCATCAGTTGCCAGACTTTGGTCACAGAGACAAAAGTCTGAATGATTGATCAAAGTCTGCACGTCCAAGGGTTGGTTGATATGAATAAGAAAGTACTTATTTACACAGCACATCGCAAGATGGACACCAGTTGGATGGCTTCCATATCCATGGCTCCAGCATTTCTCCGATGAAAATAGTCTTATTCAACTATTATTATTATTATTATTATTATTATTATTATTATTATACCCCACCCATCTGACTGGGTTGCCCCAGTCACTCCGGACAACTTCCAACATATGTAAAAACATAATAAATCATGAAACATTAAAAAACTTCCCTATACAGATGTCTTCTAAAGATTGTATAGTTACTTATCTCCTTGGCTTGGGAGTTGCAGAATACCATGCCCTCCAACATTTCTCCAATGAAAATGGGGGCGTCCTAAGGAGAAAGGGGACATTCTGGGATCAAATCAGAAACCAGGACAGCTTCTGTAAATCTGGGACTGCCCCTGGAAAATAGGGACACAAAGAGAGTTGGCAGGGCTGTCTTAAGCATATGCGGCACCAGGATGCAAAGATCCATCTGGCGCCCCCCCCCCCGGTTGCCCAATCCCAGGCACCCAGGAGGGTGGAGCCGGCCGGCTGGCCACTTCAGCATCTTGCTGGCTCGGTCGCCCCCAAACTCACGGCGCGGAGCCGACCGCAGCAGAAGAACCCGTCATGGCGCTCTGACCAATGGGCGGGCTCTTCCCCGGACTCAAATCTCGGGCCCACGACTCTCGACCTGGTGCCCCTGAGAGCCCAGTACCCGGGTGCCCCGCACCCCTAGTGCCTATGGGTAAGACGGCCCTGAGAGTCAGTGAATGCCAATTGCTAGGAATCACAAGTCGGAAGAGTGCTGTTGCTCTAAGCCCCTGCTTGCAGGCTTCCCATAGCTGTCTAGCTGGCCTCTGTGAGAACAGGATCCTGGACTATATGGACCTTTGGCCGGACCCTGCTCTTTGAAACTTTCAGCACCCTTTACAAACCCGCTTTACAAAGAATCCTGCAGCATTCTTTAAAGGAAGCCCTGAGTGTCTGAAATGACACAGTTGGAACCCTCCCTCGGACCCTCTGGTGAAACACAGATAAATAATAATAATATATTTACATTTCACCATAAATCTACACTTACTATTATAAATGTAAGGTGCTATTGTGGCTCAAATGTCTTGGGCCAGCCATGGAAAGGAGCATTCAAACATGAGTGACCCCACAACGCTATCACCTGTGCTCTGAAATAAGTCTGAGTCGCTGACTAAAAGAATTGAGAAAAATGGCTCCCACAACGATCTGACTCTCACCAGCGAAATTGGTGGGAGTTTTCCTTATGTCCTATGCTGGAGATCCAGCATCCTCACCCCCCTCTCTTCTGAGGCCACGCTCCCCTCTCTGCTCATAACAGCCATTGTGGCAAGAGTAACTATGAGCCTATCGAGATCATTTGAAGAATTGCTTATCTCGGCGCTTTCCGGCTGGCGTGTTTATTTTGCACAGAACTGCTGATTCTGTCAAGCTGTCCGGGAACATCTGGGCTCTGGGGGGAGATAGAAATATGACGTTGTCAGGGCTTTTCCTGTCACGCTTTGGAAACAGGCCTTTGCCCTCATCTTCCTGGAGGCATCTTATCCTTCCCAGGGTTCGTTTCTGTGTTGCTATTTATACCAGGGAAGCTTCTCCATGGACCAGCTGAGATATGGGGTGTGGGGAGGACTCGTTGTGTCGGCACTGTGCACACAATGGGAAAAAAGAAACAGAGCATGATGGGAAGGAGGGTGGTAGTTTCTGGGTGGGAGCGGGGAGAGGAATGGCTTATTACGACATGTTCATGGAGCGTGGAGGAGCGCCGAGGGCCAAACAGCCCATCAAAAAAAGATTGTCATGCTCTCTGGCTTCAATTACCACCCTCCATCTCAGAGGAAGGCTCAGGAGCATAGCTGTCAACTTTTCCCTTTTCTTGCGAGGAATCCTATTCGGAATAAGGGAATTTCCCTTTTTAAAAAAGGGAAAAGTTGACAGCTATGCTCAGGAGGCCCCTTCACTGATCACTGCCTTGCCGTGGCGAAGGGGCTTGAAAAACTCAGAGAAGCTATGAACTATGCCGTGCAGGGCACCCAAGATGGACAGGTCATAGTGGAGAGTTTTGACCAAACGTGATCCACCTGGAGCAGGAACCGGCAAGCCACTCCAGTATCCCTAACAAGAAAACTCCATGGACAAAGACAACAGGCATATAAAAGTTATGACCTTGGAAGATGAGCCCCTCAGGTCGGAAGGCGTCCAACATGCTAATGAAGAAGAGCGGAAATGCCAACAAAGGTCTGTATAGTGAAAGCTATGGTTTTCCCAGTCGTGATGTATGGAAGTGAGAGCTGGACCATAAAGAAGGCTGATCGCCGAAGAATTGATGCTTCTGAATTATGGTGCTGGAGGAGACTCTTGAGAGTCCCATGGACTGCAAGAAGATCAAACCTCTCCATTCTGAAGGAAATCAGCCCTGAGTGCTCACTGGAAGGACAGATCCTGAAGCTGAGGCTCCAATACTTTGGCCACCTCATGAGAAGAGAAGACTCCCTGGAAAAGACCCTGATGTTGGGAAAGATGGAGGGCACAAGGAGAAGGGGACAACAGAGGACGAGATGGTTGGATAGTGTTCTCAAAGCTACCAGCATGAGTTTGACCAAACTGCAGGAGGCAGTGGAAGACAGGAGTGCCTGGCGTGCTCTGGTCCATGGGGTCACGAAGATTCGGACACAACTAAACGACAACAACAAATGCTCAGGAGGAGAGCAGGCCAGAGGACAATGTGGCTTAGCCTGACTCCTCAGTGTTATGTATTCAGTGGTCTGTGTTTGCCTGAGCTTGAGTCTGGACTAAGGATTCTGAGCCCCTGTGTTCTGATTCAATACGTGATATCCAATCACAGAATATTTCAGGATTTGGGCCTCTGCCATTGGCCCTCAAACTCTGAGTCATGATTCGCAGCTTGGAAGTTTAGGCAGCCAATCACGTTGGGAGTGGGAGTGGCCCAGGCCTTCAGAAATGTATATAAGCAGTTGCTTTGCCCCTGTTGTCCAGTTCTGTTAGTTCAATAAAGGTTTTTGCTGTTATCACTGTGGAAACAGACCTACACTTCACTCAGACTCACATGCTGTAGGTCCTTTAAGAAAGAGACGGCAACTTGGAGAGAGTAGGGTTGAAAGCAGGCACTGGCCAGCCAGCCTTCATAGCATGGTGCTGAGGTAACAGCTCTCCTTGAGTGAGTTCCAGCCAGTGCTTGCCATAGTGAGCCTTGCTGCGCTGTGGCATTTCCAGCAGTGTCCTGATTATCAAATTTTACTTGACCATAAGCTTGGCTCTGCTTTTCTGGGTGTGACTCTGCCCTTCCAATAAATATCTTTGTGTTTGGGGGGTTGCTTCAGAGTCTGACGCTGCTAACCCCCAGCACCTACCACGTGAGGCAGCTGCCTCATTTTGCCTAATGGTAGGGCTTGCCCAGAATAGGAATTTTAGGAGGAGAGACGAGTTTTCTCTCCGTGGCCCTTTCTCCCCCTCCTGGGAGGTTGTGTTGCTGCTGCTTCTGAGGGTGCAGTTGTACCTGCAGAGAACTGAATAACAATGCCACCCTATGCCTGCTTACTCAGAGGAGTGTCCTACGGAGCTTACTCTTTAGTAAGATGGGCCTTTGACTTAACCCAACAGGGCTTTTCTTATGCTCTTAGGGTTGCACTTTTAGTCGCAAAGAAGTACCTCAGCCCAGAGTCCTTACACATGAGGAGATCTCCAGGCTGCCTTTCTCAGCCAGCAGAACTACTTTGATGAAGGGTTTGCTGCAAGACTCTTTCTCAGGTGCAGAAATATAAATACCGAAAAGTGAACAGGCAAATAATAATTCATACTCTGAAATTGGCCTTTGCCAACCTGGTGCCCTCCAGATGGTTTAGACTACAACTCCCATCATGCTGGTTGGGGCTGATGGGTGTTGTAGTCGGTGAAGGGTCTCTTAGATTTGGGCCATAATCCAGAGTGTCTGTATGCTTTCAAGCTCAGTATACTATATATATATATAGTAGCAGCTGCTCCATGCAACATCACAAACTGCTTTTGAAGTAGAGATTCCATACAGATATCCAGAACGGATTAATCTGGAGTGAGCTCTCTCACACCACACATCAGATGCAAGCTTGTGGTTTAAATGTGTGGTTAAATGGCTATCTGCAGTGGTGGGGTGGGGTCAGCTGCTGCCCTAGACACCATCCCTGCCTGTGCCAAAAGCCCACTTGAACATGATGTATGAAGATGTTTGATCAAGGAATACATAGATCTTACATCACCTCCCAGGCCCTAAAGTGGCCTTTATATTTGCTCCCCATTGGAGTATAAACAGTCTGCCAGCCCCCGTCTCCTCCCTCCCCATTACTCAGCAGCACAGTCAGCTCCTTATCTGTGCTCAGAAGGAAGCTGAGCAAATATAAATTACTGTGGGATGAGGCTCTGGGCCTTTGGAAGGAATGTTCCGGAAAATGTTGAGTGCTCCCTGAACAGCCTCTTCGGGGCAGAGAGCCAACAAACTGAAGAGCATTGTGGAGGAGCTGAAGGAATGCAAGATGCCAGTTTTTGTCTACAGATGGACAACCATTCTACAAATTGGTGAAATATGTGCAGTTATTCTAGTCATATAGAATTGTAGAGTTGGAATGAAGCCTGAGGGTCATCTAGTCCAACTCCCTGCAATGCAGGAATCTCAACTAAAGTATCAATAACAAGATCCAACCTCTGCTTAAAAACCTCCAGAGAAGGAGAGTCCACCACTTTCTGAGGGAGTCTGTTCCACTGTCAAACATATCTTACCAAGGGTGATGGGAGTTTCAATCCAGCAACATCTGGAGGGCCACAGGATTCTGGCCCTTGCATTAGGAAAATATACCATGGTAGGGGGGAGGGGGGTTGTTGTTGTTGTTGTTGTTTTTTGCAATGCTAAAAATTCCAGAAAGGTTTACAATAATTTTTATGCAATAAACAAATGCAATAACAGAACACTAGTCAAGCACAGAACACCAGAAATAATAAATTAGTTCAGATCTGTTAACTACCAGTAACTCCTACAGGTTTGTTTTCTGTTTGCATACCTTCCCCCCTTTCTGTCAGAAATGAGAGAAATCTGTCCTGATCTACAAACCAATGAACCAGTTTATAAATGGCATTGCCCAAGGAACCTGCTGTAAGGAGGAACTCGGGGAAACCAGTAGGGCAAAGCCATCCCTCCAGACTCGGGTCCCTTGTTGGCACTGTGATCGCATACTAATTTTTCTCAATGGGACCTCTGTCTTGTTTGCTACACGGCAGCACTGCATTAAGATTGCACAGGCAGCTGTAAATCTGACATTTCATGACTCCTGAGTACTTGGCTTTGCAGCCTAAATAAGAGTCTTTTAATGTTGTTTTCATATATAATAATCTCCATATTTGCCTGTCTGTTGATGAGATCTTTATAGTTTCCATTAGCATAATATTTGAGCTATGCAAAATACATTCCAGCCTTTTATCTACCATGCCAAAAAGTATTAGTGTGGTAGAAAACGGATACTCACGTGGCTGAGGAATGTGGGAGGGATCTTGAATTCAGATGCCGGCATCACGGGGAATAAGGCAAAGTAATGGCTCCTCTTTAATTCCAGTGCCAGATCTATACCTATTTTTATAGTGGACAAAAGTTTGCACTATTGTGGTTGGAGGATGGATGGCGGCTAACAGATTGAGGTTGAATCCTGACAAGACAGAAGTACTGTTTTGGGGGGAAAGGGGGCGGGCTGGTGTGGGGGATTCCCTGGTCCTGAATGGGGTAACTGTGCCCCTGAAGAACCAGGTGCGCAGCCTGGGAGTCATTTTGGACTCACAGCTGTCCATGGAGGCGCAGGTCAATTCTGTGTCCAGGGCAGCTGTCTACCAGCTCCACCTGGTATGCAGGCTAAGACCCTACCTGTCCACAGACTGTCTCGCCAGAGTGGTGCGTGCTCTAGTTATCTCCCGCTTGGACTGCTGCAATGCGCTCTACGTGGGACTACCTTTGAAGGTGACCCGGAAACTGTAATTAATCCAGAATGTGGCAGCTAGACTGGTGACTGGGAGTGGCCACCGGGACCACATAACACCGGTCTTGAAAGACCTACATTGGCTCCCAGTACGTTTCCGAGCACAATTCAAAGTGTTGGTGCTGACCTTTAAAGCCCTAAATGGCCTCGGTCCTGTATACCTGAAGGAGCGTCTCCACCCCCATCGTTCAGCCCAGACACTGAGATCCAGTGCCGAGGGCCTTCTGGCGGTTCCCTCATTGCGAGAAGTGAGGTTACAGGGAACCAGACAGATGGCCTTCTTGGTAGTGGCGCCCACCCTGTGGAACACCCTCCTTTCAGATGTGAAGGAAATAAGCAGCTATCCTATCTTTAAAAGACATCTGAAGACAGTCCTGTTTAGGGAAGTTTTTAATATTTAATGCTGTATTGCTAATGTTTTTAACACTTGATTGGGAGCCGCCCAGAGTGGCTGGGGAGACTCAGCCAGACGGGAGGGGTATAAATAATAAATTATTATTATTATTATTATTATTATTATTATTATTATTATTACCCCTCTCTCCTGCAGGCTTGTGCTCCCCCCAGCAGTGCCGGCGTCATGTCCCATGTAGACTTCCTTTTCTTAATTGCAAGCAACACAAAGAGAAAAACAACTTTTATTGGTGATGGAGGGGAGTAGGACAAAATATTTCTCCCCTCATTCTCCCCCCCCCCACACCATTGGTGGGAGCTGGCAACAACAGGGGGGGTGTAGGAATAGGGCATGCTGGGGGGGAGGAGCGAGTTGTGCGGGGTGGGGTGGGGTGGGGGACAGAAAGGCTGATTTCCTGTGTTGCTCTCTGCCCTCCATCACTAGCCATTGTGTGGTCCTGCAAAGGAAGGGAAAGCTTTGTCTTCCTGGGGCAGGCAAATAGGTATGGCTGGCTATGGTCTACCCACCTCTTCTCATAAGTTGAACCCGACCAGAACATAAGGAGGAGTCAAGCCCTGATGCTAATGTGGCCTGGGAGGGAGAGAGGATGAAGGCACCCACTCGGCGACTCTATGTCCCACCTAGCTTCTGCTTATTAGTAGAGGTTGACGGCCGTAGAAAGTCTTCTGGGTGACTGACAGGGCCGGATTTAGGTTTGATGAGACCCTAAGCTACAGAAGGTAATGGGGCCCTTTCTATGTCCAGCTGTCCTTTGTCAACAACAAATTGTTACTGTTTTTTGTGTTGAATATTTGCTGTATGGTCATTTATAGACCTAATCGGTATCTAAAGCCATTTGCAACCAGTTCCTGCAGAATGTAGGCACCCTAAATATAGAAATGAGCAAACCAGTGATATTTTAGGGAGTAGGCTAGCATTACTTACGTCATAGGAGCCTGCACAACACAAAACACTGTTGCAGTATATAGGTTTTGTTTTATTTGTTTTTTTATCTTATATTTTGGAAATGTACATCCAGGGTTTTTTTCCCTTTACATTTTTTGGGGGCCCACAAGAGAGTGGGGTCCTAAGCTATAGTTTGTTTAGCTTATACGTAAATTTGGCACTGGGACATGGGTGGCGCTGTGGGTTATACCACAGAGGCTAGGACTTGCCGATCAGAAGGTCGGCGGTTCGAATCCCCATGGCGGGGTGAGCTCCCGTTGCTCGGTCCCTGCTCCTGCCCACCTAGCAGTTCGAAAGCACGTCAAAGTGCAAGTAGATAAATAGGTACCACTCCAGCGGGAAGGTAAATGGCGTTTCTGTCCGCTGCTCTGGTTTCGCCAGAAGCAGCTTAGTCATGCTGGCCACATGACCCGGAAGCTGTACGCTGGCTCCCTCAGCCAATAAAGTGAGATGAGTGCTGCAACCCCAGAGTCGGTCACGACTGGACCTAATGGTCAGGGGTCCATTTACCCTTTACCTAAATTCGGCACTGGTGACTGACAATGAGTGAAAGCGGTTGGGGGATGCAAAATTGGGTTGTCACCAAGTGGGTACTGCGGTGACATCACAACTCTCCTCTCTCTCTTATGCTGCTTCCTTGTTGGGGCAGGACACTGTTTGCCACACCTCATTACCCAACCTGGCATCTGGGGCATGTGCCCCTTTTGGCTGCCTGCCCTTGATCCACACTGTTTAATTTAGTCACTCATTGAGAGTGCTAATTTAAATGGTTGGTTTTCGACAACCTTGTTTATGTTTTCTCAAATCAAAGTTTTCTAGATTCACAAGAATCATTCATCAACCTATATTCAATGCATCATGATTCAGACTTTTAGAACCAAGAGATCATAGAATTTGAAATATTTCTTTCATATTCCAAGTCTTTTAAATATATCATTTCAATTTGGGAGCATTTAGGAAACACAATGCTGTCATATAGTCAGTCTTTTCTCTGTCACTATCTATCTAAAGTTATTAGAGAATATTGTTCGTTCTGGCCTTAAATCATTCGATTGGGGAGCCTTGTTAATCCAGGTTAAATATTTTATATGAAGAGTTCATCTTTCTGTCCCTGCAACAGCTGGTGTGTTCAGCAAACACTTCTTTAAATTTTGCAATGCAGTTTTCCTTCCAAGTAATGTGTGCAAAAAATGCATATACTGGGATAAAGCGTGCATAGAAATATATATATTTGTGAAAACAACACACATAAATGATAAACACATTTTCTGGCCAATGAAAATATTGACATTATCCTGACAATATACTCTGTAAAGTCCCAGCAAGGATAACACAGAAAAAGGATGAAATAGGCAACAGTTATACATAAAAATGAATTTATCTGTAGTCTCGTAGGGGTGGGGAGAGGTGGGTTTTTTATATATAGTATATCTATCATTGAAAAACCAATGAAATTATAAATAAATAAAGACATGATATTAGGAGGAACAACTTTGCAAAAGCGTATTATCAGGCAATGTTGCTTTGCAAAAATGTTGTACATTAGGACAAAGCAGCACTTCTTTAAAAATTGCAAACTGAAGTGCAAATGTGGAAAACTAAATTTAAGATTGGAAAAATGAGAAACTGGGGGGAGGAGAAACGAGAAACTGAAATGATTAGATTTGCCCATCGAAAGCACGTCAAAGTGCAAGTAGATAAATAGGTACCGCTCCGACGGGAAGGTAAACGGCATTTCCGTGCGCTGTTCTGGTTCGCCAGAAGCGGCTTAGTCATGCTGGCCATGTGACCCAGAAGCTGTACGCCGGCTCCCTCAGCCAATAAAGCGAGATGAGCACCGCAACCCCGGAGTCGTCCGTGACTGGACCTAATGGTCAGGGGTCCCTTTACCTTTACTGATCCATCTAGCTCAGTATTTGTCTCTGCACACATCAAACAGCAGCAACTCTCCAGAGATTCAGGCAGGAGTCTTTCCTACAAGCTATTATTATTATTATTATTATTATTATTATTATTATTACAACAATCATACCGTGGGTTGCGAACGTGATCCGTGCACACGCGTGATGCAATTCTGCACTTCTGGGCATGATGTAATTTTGTGTTTCTGCACATGCGCAAGCGCCGAAACCCAGAAGTAACCTGTTCCAGTACTTCCGGGTTCCGAGGTCCGCGCAAACCCGAAAACGCGCAACCCGTACCTTCGTAACCCAAGGTATCACTGTATTAGAATTTATATACCGCCTTATACCAGCAGGTCCCAGGGCGGTTCACAGAATAAAGTGATTAAGCGTGAGACTTTTTGCATGCCAAACATGTGCTCTACTACTGCACTTCAGCCCTTCCAACAGAAATCAGTTGGTTGACACCATAAAGGTATTTGACTCCAAAGTGCCGTGGAAATAAAAGGTTAACATATATTCTAGTGATAAAGCAAAATATCTACCCACTATGCCTCTCAAGGAGAAAAGTATAAAGCAATGTTTGCACAGTGTTCAACAATAAATTATGGGGAACTGAGAGAAACTGCCAGCCAATTAATTGCAAGTAATTTTCAAGCTGAAGGTAATTACTAGGCCGGAAGTTGGCCAAGCACAGGGGTTAGCAGGAATAATATTGTAATGTTTAATTCTCATTCTCCTTCCCCCGCCCCAGTGCTGTTCTTGAATCCGCATTGCTTGCAGCCTTCGGTGCAGAGAATTGCTGGTTCATCCATCCTCCAAGCTGTTCTTGCAGAATAGACTTTGTTTTCCGAACACTTGCCTTGATTTCTCAATGGGCCAGAAAGATTTTCCTTTTTTAAAAAATATCTTTTTATTTGATTTTCAAAGAAAACAGAAATAATTAAAACAAACAGAAAAATGAAAAATAAAAAAGTAAACATACAACAATAGCAACAAAAAACAAAGCAGTACTCAATCCCAATACCTGAAGGAGCGTCTCCACCCACATCGTTCTGCCTGGACACTGAGATTCAGTGCCAAGGGCCTTCTGGCAGTTCCCTCACTGCGAGAAGCCAAGTTACAGGGAACCAGGCAGAGGGCCTTCTCAGTAATGGCTCCCGCCCTGTGGAACACCCTCCCACGAGATGTCAAAGAAACTATCTGACTTTTAGAAGACATCTGAAGGCAGCCCTGTTTAGGGAAGCTTTTAATACTGGGTGAATCATTGCATTTTAATATTCTGCTGGAAGCTGCCCAGAGTGGCAGGGGAAACCCAGCCAGATGGGCGGGGTATAAATAATAAATTATTATTATAATATAATAATAATAATGAGATTACTCTGAATCTCTTTACTTCCCCCCATCCCATCCATGGGTCGTTTCTAATTTCAACTGCATATCCATGCTTCTCCAAGTTTCCATCATCCTAAATTATCTACATAATCAATTACATTACAAGTGTATTTAAAATCCTGCTAATGCTTTGTCCTGTTTACAATGATTTTGTATGTACATTATAAACATTTCCCATTCTTTTTAAAATTTCTTGTCTTCTTGATTTCTGAGCTTCCCAGTTAATTTTGCCATTTCGGCATAGTCCATTAACTTGGTTTGCCATTCTTCTCTGGTCGTAGCTGTCTCGTCCTTCCATCTCTGGGCTAATAGCATCCGGGCAGCCATTGTAGCATACATTCATGTAGCATCCTCTTTTGGAATCTCAGTACCTATAATTCCTAATGAAAAAGCTTCTTTTTTTTAATAAAGGTTATTTTAAACATTTTTTTCATTTCATTAGATATCATTTCCCATAATTTTTTAGTTACATTACAGTTCCACCACATATGGTAAAAGGTACCTTCATAAAGATTTTCCTTAAGAGCCAGGGGAATGGCCAGGTGAGCCCTTGCTCCATAAAGGCTGTGAAACAATACACTGGTTCCAAGCAACACTTCGTCTATGATCTCCAGCTTACACACACACATAGAATCATGTAGTTGGAAGGGACCCTGAGGATCATCCAGTCCATATGCAACTGTCCCTTACAGGGATCGAACCCGCAAACTTTGTGTTATCAGCACCATGCTCTAACCAACTAAGCTATCCAGGCTATGGACATCTGCACCCAGGTCAACAGGGGCCTTTTGTTTTCCTCACTGATTTGATTTATTGTATTTCTATGCTGCTTTTCATTCAAATGAATTTCAAAGCTGCTTGCAAACAATAAATAACAATAACATAATAAAACACTGCAAACATCTCATAAATCATATGAAACAATTAACGAATCATCAATAAAACAATTACAATCACAAAACACTATTAACAAAACAGTAATTAAAAAATAAGCCATATATCACATGTAAAACAAAAGTCATATTATTTGATTAACAAATCAATGCAGTATTTATAACCTATAAGACAATATTAACATTAACAAAATACCAACTTTAAAGATAAGATCAGCACTGTTAAGTTCATACACACACTGTCCATGCCCCCATGATTCACAATCTTTCTCTCTATTCAGTTCCTTAAAATACACATAAAATACACATAATGCCTATTGTTAAAACAGCTCAACAAGATGCTGTGCTGGGCCATGATGGAGACAGTGGGGCTCCCAGGCCTATCACCAGTGGTAAGGTGATGTTGACTCTGGGTAGCCTGCCTAGGCACCATTGATTAGGAGGTCTATTAAAAAGGTAAAGGGACCCCTGACCACTAGGCCCAGTTGTGGCCGACTCTGGGGTTGCGGTGCTCATCTTGCTTTATTGGCTGAGGGAGCTGGCGTACAGCTTCCTGGTCATGTGGCCAGCATGAGTAAGCCACTTCTGGCGAACCAGAGCAGTGCACGGAAACGCCATTTACCTTCCTGCCAGAGCAGTACCTATTTATCTACTTGCACTTTGATGTGCTTTTGAACTGCTAGGTTGGCAGGAGCAGGGACCAAGCAACGGGAGCTCACCCCATCGCAGGGATTCGAACCGCTGACCTTCTGATCAGCAAGTCCTAAGCTCTGTGGTTTAACCCACAGCACCACCCGCGTCCTTTAGGAAGTCTATTACCACTTGATTAAATCTGATACAAGCCTATTCCTTTGGCGCAGCGAGTTGTTGCTGCACTCAGTGTAGAGGCTGACCAGAAGGCAAACTCACTGCAGAAGACACACTTTGCATGTTAGAATTGTTGCAATGGAATCCCTGATCTGAACCAGGGACATCCCGAATGCCTTTAGGGAGGTATTTTTATATGCAACGGCTGCAGCTTGGACTTTGGTGGCAAAGGGGTGGAAGGAAGAAGAAGTCCCGATAATAACGGATTGGCATAACAAGCTACAAGAATCTGCTGAAATGGTGCAGTTGACAAATAGCCTGAGAGGCAATTCAAAACAAAAATTTATGGAAAAGTGGGATAGATATATGTTCAAAAATACAGTAAAGGTTCGCTATCTATGCTAGCATTCAATTGACATTGGAGATAGACTGAGTTGAGAAATAAGACCAAGGGTACATATTGATATAGGAATGTATTAGATAAAATGTAAAGAAATATACAATAATAAGAGTACATTCATTTGGGGAAAAAGGAATATACAACGGGATAGACAGGAAGTCCAAAATGTTGGTATATAAATGATTATGGAATAGTTTTTTGCCCTTGTTTTTTTTCCTTTTTTTCCTTTTAGTAGATAAACTTTGTATACATGTTGAAAATTATAGTATAATAAGCCTTGTGATGTAATATGATAATGTTTACCAATGTAACATAAGAACTTTAATAAATAAATAAAATTCAAAAAGAAAATAAAATAAAAAAGGAATCCCTGGTCTGGACCTTGTGTTGAAAATAATTCTCTCCACCACAAGAATTGTGTTTCACACCTTTATTGGATACAGACTTAAAACTAGTTACATATTAAAATTGTAAGAGGAAAATACAAAGTAACACATTGCTCTGAAATAGTAGGCAATGTGGTTTAGTCCTTTATGCAGTTCAGTAAACTCTCCTCTCTCTGGTCCCAGAGAGAGATCCTAAGCTTGTTCATCATTGCAGACCTTCTCCGTTGCTACTGCTGTTGCTACCACTAGCCATTGCTGATGAAGCGCATGCAGACTTCTCAAGTCTCAACTTCCTCCTGTGAGACATCTGCAGCTCGGGTTTCCAGCAATGAGTCATCAGGTGGCCTAACACACTGAAATGGAAAAAAAAACCAATGTCCCGCATTCACCTAGAGTGAAACTGCTTGCTTAATGCAAACCTATCTGCTTTGCAAATGCAAACTTTTACATAAGTTTTAACTTCAGTGCATACAAACATTGCATTTAATGCATGTTAAACATAACTTTATCACAGCACTAAGCAAAGAGATTAACAAAAATATGAGCTGGAAATGAAGAAAGTTCAAGCAGAGTTTTAAACTGATAACACAGCCCCAAATTGCAAACCCCCAAATTCTATCAACTTTTTTTTTTAATTAAAAAAAAAATCTAACCTGTTTTATTCCCTAAAACAGGAGCTTGGAGTAATTATAATCAAATACCCCCCTCCCCTCTGTATCTCCCTCTCCTTTCGTCTGTTTACAGGCCAGTTCTCACAATGTTAAGAGTTGGGTGAGACAGGATTGACTTTTCGAAGTGGTTTGTTAGAGATAATTCACAGACAAAGCTGTCCCTTTCTTATCACATCATGTAGATGAGTAGAAGAAGTTTACCCCTCATGCCAGTTGCCAAAAAAAGGGGGCAAGGTCAGTCGCTTTCCTGCTCCACCCATAGATCAGCCTTCAGCTTGATTGAGCTGCATCCTTGTTAAGCAAAGGTTTCACAGAAAAGGTAGGCTTGGCTCGTGAAACTGTGTCACAGTGTGTCAAATTCTGCACAAATCCACTTGACCCATGTACAAAACACACCACTTGGGTCATGTCAACTGGCTCTGAGCCAAAAACAGCATCATAGCAGAAGGAGAATCTATACTGCCATCCAGTATAGATAGACATAAAAAGGTAAAGGGACCCCTGACCGTTAGGTCCAGTTGTGGCCGACTCTGGGGTTGCGGCGCTCATCTCGCTTTATTGGCCAAGGGAGCCGGCGTACAGCCTCCGGGTCATGTGGCCAGCATGACTAAGCCACTTCTGGCAAACCAGAGCAGCGCACGGAAATGCCGTTTACCTCCCGCCGGAGCGGTACTTATTTATGTACTTGCACTTTGATGTGCTTTCGAACTGGTAGGTTGGCAGGGACCAAGCAACGGGAGCTCACCTCATCACGGGGATTCGAACCACCAACCTTCTGATCAGCAAGTCCTAGGCTCTGTGGTTTAACCCACAGCGCCACCTGCGTCCCTATAGATAGACATACCCTCCAGCTATTATGAAGACCCCTAATTTGTTCTAGAGCAAGTTGTCAGTGCAGCTCCTCTCCCTAGGGAACGAAGAGAGCAGAGGATGCTTTTATGATGCTGTGATGAAGAGTTAAGTCAATTGAGACTCTAGTATTGCAATTTGAGGGCCCCGGGTGTGGAAATTTGCAAAGGCTTTAAGCTAGGGCTGGTGTTTGAAAATGTGTCAATGATTTAATACAGGCAAGTCAAACAGGACGGAATGGCTTTTTAAAAAATAAATAAATAAATCCGCAACTGCGGAACATCTGGCTGGAGGAATATGCAGAGAAGATAACACGGCGCACAACTGCTTTTAATGATCCCATTTCCTTATTGAAGCAACAGATTAAAAAGGGCCCATTGCTTTCAAATGGCGGGAGAGATGTGCGGAATACCCATCAATTCCCGGCTCCGCGTTTTAGGGTTGGGGGGGGTGAGGGTGCCAGATGTCGTGTGGGCAGGGTGGGATTGATTACGTGGTGGGAAGGAATAATTTAGCACTGGGTTTTAGAAGAAAGTGAGGCAGCCCTGGGAAGGTTTTGATGTGGTCTCTTTGGTGGTGACAGGTGGAAGGTGTCACGCATGTGGGTTTTGAAGAAGAAAGGGGAGGCTTATGTCCAGGCATACAAGCAAGGTTTTAGCAGGCATATCATTGCTCATTAAGAGTCAATCCTTTTGCATGAGAAAGTGATTGGAAGAAAGCTTAAGGGGGCAGATTTGGGGCCAGCTGCTGATCTCCACTTTCCTTAAAAAAAGCAGTAGTTCGTAGCTGACACAGTGGAGCATGTAGCTGCTACAATTTTACTACAATTTCAGCATTGGGGATATCATCCCATGACAGTCTCAACATCTGGAGCTTCCCAAAGCCAAAAAAGGGCTTGCTTGTTTACTTACTCACTGATTTATTTCTTTACAAAATATATCAGCTGCCTTTTCTTAGAGTGGTAGAAATTAAAAACACATGCAAACGAAACCACTACAAGCTATTCAAACACAGCATAAAGCATTGCATAAAACAGCAAACTTTTCAGCTTTAAGAACAATTATTATTATTATTATTATTATTATTATTATTATTTTCAGACAGCAAGGAAAAAACCATTCATGCTTATGGGACATTTCAAGTGCTAGTTTGTCAGAAAATGTAGCTTAAAATGCATATGTACATATGAGAACGTGAGCTCTGGGAAGACTAATGCACATCTGTGGTGCCACCAACAAACAGGCCCCGGGTTAGGGCCGGCCTTACTATTAGACAGAGTGAGGCAGCTGCCCCACATAACTGATTATGCTTGTCATATGTATAAATTCAATTTTTAGAGACAATTACTGTAATTGAAATAGAAACACAATACACCACGGTGAGAAGACTGTGATCAGATTACAGTGCTGTCGATGGGCAAATTCAGGGCCTCCTCTTATTCTTCCTTCCTATGGCTGTTTGGGTGGTATTCTACTAATGAGCCCCACCAGCACATTCCACTTGTACAATGGGGCTTCCCCCTTCTGCCCACCCCCCTGAAATCGGCTTTTGGGGACCAGGAGAACCCCTATAGCAACACACAGGGGGAGAAGAGAGGGGATTGTTCTGTCTGTCAAAATGAAATCCTTGCACAGACTATTCATTCGGCATAGTGTGATGTTAAACTCCACCCACTGACAGGAATGGACCTAACTTAGTCACTTTCATTAATTTCAGTGGGTTTGCTCTGTGTAAAACTCAGCTGAATGGCACTCTTTGTCTTGAAATGGGTCTGGGAGTAGACAGCCCTTCAGAAACAACAGAGGATGCTATCAAACAGAGGACCACCCTACACATAAAAAACCACCCTCTGTAAAGTTGGGCACATGGGCATCCTTCTGGGGTGAGATGTCATTTGCTGCTCTGTTTAGGTAGCTAAAGATATTGCATCTGCCCTGTACAACATCCACCTGAAGCAAAAATTATCCCCTGTTTAGATAACTTGTATCATTTTCAGACTTGCATGGTTTTGGGGATGCGTTTGGTGCTTGGGACGCGGGTGGCACTGTGGGTTAAACCACAGAGCCTAGGACTTGCTGATCAGAAGGTTGGCAGTTCGAATCCCCACGATGGGATGAGCTCCCATTTCTCGGTCTCTGCTCCTGCCAACCTAGCAGTTCGAAAGCACATCAAAGTGCAAGTAGATAAATAGGTACCACTCCAGCAGGAAGGTAAACGGCGTTTCCATGCGCTGCTCTGGTTTGCCAGAAACGGCTTAGTCATGCTGGCCACATGACCCGGAAGCTGTATGCCGGCTCCCTCGGCCAATAAAGAGAGGTGAGCACCGCAACCCCAGAGTCGGTCATGACTGGACCTAATGGTCCCTTTACCTTTTCCTTTTCCATCATATCTGAGCAGGCTTGGCATTGGAAACTGGCATCTGGGGGCAGTTGCAATGGCTCAGTCCCTCTGCCAGGGCTGATTCCTGCCTTGGGTTTATGAATTTAAATTTCCCGCAATGTTTTGGAGTGATGCTACCATGGGGAGTATGGTAGGAAATTTAAAATGACCACAAGCACCAGGTTAGCCTACAAGCCAGAGCCTCCTCAAACCTGAAGGTGGCCCTGTATAAAAGAAAATGTAATTTCACATCTTCCCCTGTAGAAAGATGTGCAAATCGTCCATGCATAAGAAGTATAAAGTAATGCTATTTTTTAAGTATGATGGAGAAGCTTGGAGGTTCTGTGGTCCTGTCACAGCTATATTTGTTATGCAATATTAACATATGTTCAGCAAACATTTAATATGATTGTCAGAGGGCGAATCCATTGTGGGTGCTTAATACTGAAAATGGGTCACTGGCAACTTTTTAAAAACATATTAATTTCCCACAGAAATGGGAAGTCTGGATTTAATTTGGGGTGGTGGTGGTATGGGCTGGCATCTTGATGCCAATGACATCATGTGGCAACAGCCTTGTATGATTGAGGAGCACCCATCCTACGATAAACACCCGTCCCTGGGAGCACCTAGAGACAGGAGGAGATAAGTCCATTTCACATTTCCTGATTTAAACGGAAGAATTTCAAAGGAAAGCTGCGGCAAGTTTAAGCAGGCTAAAATTATATCAGTGTGGGGAGGTGTCGTTGACAGAGTGTTGGACTTAAGGAAAGCCTGGGTTCAATTCAATGCTTGGCAATGAAATTCACTTGCTGGCCTGGGTCTCAAGACACTATGTGTACACAGCGCCAACCCTTCCCTTGCAAAGTGAAATATTCAGCCCAGCACTATTACTGCATGTTCTCTCTCTCTCTCTGCCTTACAGGGATGTTGTGAAGATGTAAGCCACGTAGACAGCCCTGGGCTGCTTGGAGGAAGGTTAACATACAAATGTGATAAATATAAAACAAATGTTTTTCGAGGCTTAAGGGTTATTGATGTTCGAGCATTACAAAACTCGCATTTGTCTCCCGTTTTGACTGCGAACTGTACACATGATATGTTTACTGCTGTAATGTAGCCTGTCTACTTCACTCCTTATATGGGTTAATGGAAGCGTGTGGAAAGCGGCTGGTGGGTAGATGAGCTCGCCTTGGAAGGAGGCATTGAACTTGATGAATTGCTAGTCCCTTCCGTTTATGGTCCTTTATTGATATTGTTAGATTTACGATTCCATAATTGAAATTGGAATAAAAGCTGGCATCTGTAATAAACTCTTGATTTACTGTGATGGTTTGTAAATGCAATCGGTTGTGACCGGCCCATTCACAAAGTGGACTTTCTGTTGAAACCCGCGTAACGAAACTCAAACTCCAGATCAAAACTTTTACAATGGACACAATTCAGCCCAAGTTTAAAGCAATTTGAAGTCTCCCTGTTTTTAGTGGGCATTTGCTTAGCATTACAGTGGTACATCAGGTTAAATACTTAATTCGTTCCGGAGGTCCGTACTTAACCTGAAACTGTACTTAACCTGAAGCACCACTTTAGCTAATGGGGCCTCCTGCTGCTGCCGTGCCGCCGGAGCCTGATTTCTGTTCTCATCCTGAAGAAAAGTTCTTAACCTGAAGCACTGTATCTGGGTTAGCGGAGTCTGTAACCTGAAGCGTATGTAACCTGAGGTACCACTGTATGTGCATGTGGTGATGAATGTTGCCTAACCTAGATTTTGTCTCCGGATTTGAGGCGTCTCCCATTGGCACTGCCATTTCAGGCTGGCCTTTAGGCTGTCTGGGCCCTAGGTTTGATCAGAAATGTATGCAGGATGGGGAACCTGGGGTCCTCCAAAAGTTGCTGGACTACAACTCCCATGATTCCTGTTTTTGGCCATGCTGCCCTGGGCTGATAAGAGTTAGAGTACAGTGGTACCTCTGGATGCAAACGGGATCCATTCCAGAGCCCCATTCGCATCCTGAGCAGAACGCAATCTGCGTCTGTGCATGCACTGGTCACGATTCGCCACTTCTGCACATGCGTGTGACATTATTTTCTGCACATGCGTGTGACATCATCATCTGCGCATGTGCGAGCAGTGAAACCCGGAAGTAACCCATTCCGTTACTTCCGGGTCACCGCAGAACTCAACCTGAAAACACTCAACCTGAAGCATTTTTAACCTGAGGTATGACTGTACTTTGAGTTGGACATAAACTTCTGTATATCTTTTGATAAATATCAATAAAAATAGATCTTAAAATGGGGAAAAAATAGTTGTCTCCCCACCTCTGCTTTAAAGCCTCCAGGTATTCCTGCTTGGAATGAGGAAGAACAACTTACCTGTGAGAGATCTCCCAGTGGGTCTCTTCTAGTTCATTTTATTAGCAGTGGGGGCTGGGAAAATCCAGGAGGGCTGGACTTCTGGTAATGAAGGCTGCACCAAGGATGAATCTGACACAATGCAACTCTGGGAAGTTTGGGTCACCCACTAAATGTCAGGGCCTAAAAGCCCAATCCGGATTCAGTCTCTAGTCCAGATTAGGTTTCGGGACACACAAGAGAGGACATATGAGAAACAGACCCAGTTATTCCACATTATTCCCTGAGGTGGTGGTTGTTGTGATGGTGAATCTTCCCATTCTTAAATATCTCTCACTAAAATCAATGGAACTCTAAAGTGCTGACCTTTGGGAGGATTTCTACTGTGTGTCTTTGCCACGGTGAAAAAGGGCAAAAGAGATGTATGCTCTCGACAGACTTACCAAATGAGATATATATGAAAAAAACGGGGGAATAAAACCTCCCCAGCAAATGTTGGCAAGGCATTTATTTCTCCCTCTATTTTTTACATCTCTGTTAATTAGATAATTAATCTTTATTGGTTCCTTCTCTCCTTTATTGCACGCCTCCCACACCAGCCTGCTCATTGCTTCCCCCCACCGCACCCCCCCCCCACACCACCACCGGTGTTTGCATCCCAGCTGCTGAGGCAATATTTTTCTAATAGAGTGTTTAAAGAGGAGATGGGGATGCGTGGAGGAGAACGGGGGGGGGGGGGAGAGAGAGAAAGGAGACGTCTTTGAAAAATAATTTTGCTTCTGTTGCTTGCTAAAATAAGGCTGGTAGCAGGTAATAAAAAAGGGAAATCTCCCAATACAAGAGGCAATAAAGTCATCTTTTACAATAAAAATTGCTCTTTCTCTCTCCCCCTCTCCCTGCTCCCCTTTTTCTCCAGCTTTCTCGTTTGGGTGAGCTGCTTCTAAGCTGTGAATGTTGCCTTTCTGGAAAGAAAGAGAGAGAGAGAGAGAAAATGGAGGCCCAGCTTTCTTCTCTTTTAGAAAAAATATTCTTAAAACGAACCCATTACTATTCTCAGTGGCATCACCACCACTAATGAGTAACCCCCTGGTTATTCCTGTGGTATCGGGAAGTGCATTTGAATACATTAGAGATATTTGTGTGGTTAATCCTTGGCTTGACTCAGGGGCTGTTTACCCTCCCTCAGATGGATTAGAGACCTGTTTGAATTGGTAAACTGCGAGAAGCTGCTGGATGTGGCCCGCTTTCCCCACCAGCCCAGCAAGAAGAGTGCAGAGAGTGCTGAGCTTGCATTACGGGGGTGATAGAAGCATGTCTCCGACTGTCTCTTTCTATTGATCCCCACCTTGCAATCTGCTGAACCGAAGCACTTTTCTCTCTCTCTCTCTCCAAACAAGCACACATACACACATATACTACCCCCCCAACCCCCAATGAATATGCAGGCCAACTCTCTTTCA
This sequence comes from Podarcis pityusensis, assembly GCF_964106645.2. Classification (NCBI taxonomy): domain Eukaryota; kingdom Metazoa; phylum Chordata; class Lepidosauria; order Squamata; family Lacertidae; genus Podarcis; species Podarcis pityusensis. Next base: position 14,537,080 of record NC_138029.1, read on the forward strand.
CGATGTACCGGAGCCGTGATGTTATTTGCAACAGCAAAAGAACACGCCGTACAAATCTGACCCTGACACATTTCCTTTTCCTTTTAAAAAGATGCTCTTAGCGAGAGACTTTGACATTCCAAACCATCCGTCCCAAAGCAGAAGAAAGGAACTGGAAATTAGACCACGTCATATAAATCTTTATCAAATCCGAGCTGTTCGCCAGCTCAGCATGGAGATGCAATGTGGGTGGACAAGTGGTTTGATTCCAGTAAATATCAAATGGGAGACCACCTAGGTAGCCCAAATCCATCTCCATCCACGTGTGTGTGTGAGGCAAAAGGCACCCTGTTGCTCGGAAGCTTAGCTTTGGAACACGCAGCTCATCTCTAGCAGGGTTGGGGAACCTCCAGCTCACCAGGGCTAATGAGACCTCCCAGGGCTTCTCATTTGGACCACAAGGCCATTTTGGCCACGCCATGCTCATCTGTGTCACGATGACCCCAGAGCCCATCAGTGACCAAGAGTTTCTATCTAAGGTGCTAGACTCAAGATCTGAGCTTGCTGCTGGAGCTCAGGAGATAACTGAGGAGCATGCATCCCCAGAAGAACCTTCCTTAACTGTAGGGCAAGAGCCAGGAGGACCCTCATGGACACCTTTGCTCTGAGGAACCCAGGACTTCCCATTGCACCTCATACCACCAGTCCTGTGGCACAGGGAGAGCACTTCGGTGTGGGATCCGGCATTGGGCCAGCTGGATTTACGTCTGAGCTCAGAGCATTGCTAAGGAAAAGCAGCTGGGAAATGGCCTGGAAAGAGAGGGGTGTTTGCAAGGCAAAATAAGCAAGCAGAGGAAGAATTGGACAGCAAGTGTGCTCCCTCACGCACCAGCTTACCCCTGCAAATGCCTCCCCCAGCCTCTGCATGAGCAATGTGAGAGAGAAGTGAGCTGAAGAACCCTGTGTTTGTCTCCTTGCCCTCCTTGGAGCTCTTGGTTCTTTCCATACATCTCTGCAGTTTACCCACTCTCTGCTTCTTAATGCCGCACAACACTACCAATTATTTTCTATTATTTTTTATATCTCAAAGCTCTACCCATGTACTATTGCTGCAATCCTCACAACAGCCGTGTAAGGTAGGCCAGTATTATTAACTGCTAGGCATCATGGACCGAAGGCTGAGAGAGCAGTAGCTTGCTAGAGCCCACAATTGTGATTTATGTGGCTGAGATGAGAATATTTGAATTCGTTGGTCCGAGAGCTGACCACTCGCCTTTTTCATGGAACTCGTTCCAGAGAGATAGCTTTTGTTTGTTTGTCTGAAAGAGCAGAACCTTGTTCTTCTTCACCTTGAAATTCTGATGGAGACCATGTGCCTGACCTCAGTGGGGGATTGTAATGTGCTATTTATAGATCCTTTCCCCTGCTCATAATGCACATGAATAATAGAACTGCTCCAAAGAGTCGCTCCAGCTCCTTAGTATTAAAAAGAGAGAGAAAAGAATCTAGCTATTTAAAAATATCAGCTCTGGGTTCCATGGAGGTTTGCTAGACAGGAATATATATACACACCAGCAGAGGTGGCACAAGTACCCACAAATTGCACTATCCCAAAACTCAGCATTGATGAATTAAGGGTCTATCCAACACCGGGTGTTTAGTATACATACGAAACAAGTATTCTGTAACCCTTATAGAATCCTTGCACTCTAAAAACTGAAATTAGAGTACACTCTAGCTTTACAGTGGTACCTTGGGTTAAGAACTTAATTCATTCTGGAGGTCCATTCTTAACCTGAAACTGTTCTTAACCTGAAGCACCACTAGATAATGGGGCCTCCCGCTGCCGCCGTGCTGCCGGAGCACGATTTCTGTTCTCATTCTGAAGCAAAGTTCTTAACCCGAGGTACTATTTCTGGGTTAGCGGAGTCTCTAACCTGAAGCATCTGTAACCCAAAGCGTATGTAACCCGAGGTACCACTGTGCTATATGATGAACGGTTTGACTAGATCAAATCTCTGTGCTGCTGCTGACATTATTCCAGAGCATGTGAAGAGCACAAAGCACCCACTCCCTAGATCACTGATCTTCAACTGGTGGGTTGGGACCCACTAATGGACTGTGGCCTGATCCAAGGTGGGTCGCAAGCGGAACACTACCACCATGCAAATATATGGTAAACAATTCAGAAATGGGTCCCCAAATGCACGCTTGAGTAAAAAGTGCATCCTGGGTCCGAAAAGATTGAAGATCCCTGGTCTAGATTTGCCCTGAGAATTGGCGTGCAATCAAGCTGCAGCTGGATCTGCTTAGATCCCATGGGTTAGCTGGTGGTGGTGACAGACATGCACCCAATGATATGCCATGCCCCTAATCTATTTAGATGACTACATAACACACAAATCCTTACTCCATTCTCTCCTCCCTTAACAAAGACACCAGAGCTTGCCCAAACTCAAGTATACAAACCTGGTCCACTTTCCTAAGGTCACCTGTGTGAAGAGAACGATATAACAATAATTGCAAAGCCATTTGCATGTTAAAGTGCTATATAAATGATTAATAATAACAATGCTGTGCTCGTTAAAGAAATCAAGGACTTTGGAGACTCAAGGTGATTTTCGGATTGCCAGAGTTTGCACAGCACTCATTGCAACCCTCGGCTTTATGTAGGTTTGTTTATTCACAACAGTTTTATCAAGAGGGTTTATTCACTACAATTGTATCCAAAGTTGCTCAGAATGAGAAATATAGTCACACAGGCAACTCAGCCTTGCAACTACCCTGTGAGGTGGACAGAGAGATAATGGCCTGTCGGCATCATAGTTGAGTAACTAAAGTAAAGGGACCCCTGAGCATTAGGTCCAGTCGTGACTGACTCTGGGGTTGTGGTGCTCATCTCGCTTTATTGGCCGAGGGAGCCGGCGTACAGCTTCTGGGTCATGTGGCCAGCATGACTAAGCCACTTCTGGTTAACCAGAGCAGCGCACGGAAATGCTGTTTACCTTCCTGCCACAGCAGTACCTATTTATCTACTTGCACTGGTGTGCTTTTGAACTGCTAGGTTGGCAGGAGCTGGGACCGAGCAACGGGAGCTCACCCTGCCATGAGGATTCGAACCACCGACCTTCTGATCGACAAGTCCTAGGCTCTGTGGTTTAACCCACAGTGCCACCCGTGTGCCTTCTGTTGAGTGACTAAGTGGTATATAAATACTGTTAAACAAAATAAGATAGCAACAGAGTATGGAAACTCAAAGGATAGACTGAAGGATGAAGATAGTGCCCAAACCTGGGTCTCCAGCTGTTTGTGGACTACAACTCCCATCATCCTGAACTAGCAGGACCGGTGGTCAGGGACGATGGGAATTGTAGTCCCAAAATAGCTGGATACCCAAGTTTGGGAAACCCTGATCTGGTGCCTTGTCCGTAGTAAGGCCTTCCATTAGTTGCAGTGTTGTCATTTAGGGATGGTACAAGCAACCGACTGCCATCCCCACCTCCTGCCTGGTTTGTACTTCAAATCATATGATGAAGCATTCCTTGAGAGCACCTGTATTTCGGCCCAGCTCCTCAATTCTGCACATGAATGACTGTATCCCAAAAGCACACATGGTCTTGCTTCAAAGGAGGTGATGGTTTGATCCCAGTTGATATCATTAACATACTCTCCAATATCCTGGGAGGCAAAATCAGGATAAAACTTCCTCCCTCCCCATACCCCGCATCCCACCACAAACCAGGAGTCTTGAATTCTAGGCTCTAATAGACAGGGGGGAGGTTTCTAGTCCTCATGAATCAAGAGAAAACCTGAAGAATTGTGACATTTAATTCATAGCCTCTCTACAGTTCTTGCCATCCCTAGTTCATGCTCCACTTCTGCTTTTATCCCTCAATATTTGGGGAGACTCTGACCTTATTGCTCAAGCCTAAAAAGAGAACTAAAAAAAATCTGTATGAGAAGCCAAACAAAAGAAGATAGTGCCCTCCAAATATATAATAAAAGCTGGATAAATGGGCACACAAGCCTGTTTATAACAGATTCCAGTCTCAGAATTTTGGGATTATTTGTGCAGAATCCCAGGCACCTTGCAAATATGTATGCAAATAGAGGGGCAGGTAGGTGGATAGGTAGGTAGATGATGGATGGCTACTGAGATAAAGATAAAGATTAGCTTTCAGTTTTGTATGGGCAGCAGTGGTAATGACTATTAATGTGTTCCAGTTAGTGGCTACTACAACTCTCTCTCTCTCTCTCTCTCTCTCTCTCTCTCTCTCTCTCTCTCACACACACACACACACACACATTCACAATACAATTACATTTCATAGCCTCTTTGTCTTAAGAGTGCCAGCCCCCCCCTTTTTTTACCCCTCTTCTAAAAGTAAAGATAATCAGATGCACGTGTTTAAATTTCTACACAGCCCCCCAAAAGGGAGGGGGAGCACAAGCTGATTTATAGGACAAACCCTCCGCCATAAATCTTATGGCAATATATGTTTTTCAACGTGTGCTGGAGCCTCCCTCAGTGTAAACTTTTCTTCCACCTTCCCCTTAGTGTTGGAAGCAATAAAATATAATCAGGACCTGAAATCCCTCGCTTATGAAATGTTGAGTGATTTTTGTGTGTGTGGTGGGGGGGTTCTGGGGGTGACTGACGAAAAGCTCAAGCAGCAGGGTAGCTTGTTGCATTCACTCTGCTGAACATAAAACGGACCTGCTTTATAGAAACAAACAGACATTTATCTATTAATATCCTAACATCGGTGCTGTTGGTGCTTTATGGAATGACATTTAGAAGACATCTGAAGGCAGCCCTGTTCAGGGAAGTTTTTAATGTGTGACATTTTAATGTATTTTTAATCCAGAGTGGTTGGGGAAACCCAGTCAGATGGGCAGGGTACAAATAAATTATTATTATTATTATTATTATTATTATTATTATTATTATAGCAACAACAAAACAAGAGGGAATGGGAAGTTTTTAAAAGAAGGTTTCTGCCCCAAGTAGCTTACAATCTAAATGACTGTAAGGCTTAAGATGCAGCAGTGGCCTTTGTTTTGCTTGGGGATGACCAGGCACGGCTCCAAGTTTCGGAGGACCTCTTACAAAGTGCTCTTTAATGGCCCTCCCCATATTGTCTCCTCTAACCCAGTAGGAATACCAGTGGCATTGTCAGGCACTGCTGTGATCTGTGGCTTGCCTCTACTTCCAATACCCACAATGCCCAGCTTAGCACCACTACAGGGCATTGTGAGAAATTTAAAATGGCTGGTGACTTGCAGCTGCCTGCTACTTCAGTCAGGTGAGCCCAAATCTGGAGTCAGTTGCAGCTGGTGGGCTGGGGTGGGCTTTCCCCCCTGACCTCCTGACAGCTGCATTGCTGCTGCTTACTGGGAAGAGGAGAGAGAAGAGGTGGTAGGGAGGTCAATGCAATGTACAGTGGTACCTCGGGTTAATAACTTAATTCGTTCTAGAAGCCTGTTCTTAACCTGAAACTGTTCTTAACCTGAAGCACCACTTTAGCTAATGGAGCCTCCCGCTGCTGCTGCTGCGCCGCCGGAGCACGATTTCTGTTCTTATCCTGAAGCAAAGTGTGGTGTAGTGGTTAAGAGCGGTGGACTCATAATCTGGTGAACAAGGTTCACGTCTCTGCTCCTCCACATGCAGCTGCTGGGTGACCTTGGGCTAGTCACACTTCTTTGAAGTCTCTCAGCCTCACTCACCTCACAGAGTGTTTGTTGTAGGGGAGGAAGGGAAAGGAGAATGTTAGCCGCTTTGAGACTCCTTCGGGTAGTGATAAAGCGGGATATCAAATCCAAACTCTTCTTCTTCTTAACCCAAGGTACTATTTCTGGGTTAGCAGAGTCTGTAACCTGAAGTGTCTGTTATCCGAGGTACCACTGTAAATATATTGGCAGCTGTGCCAGATTGGCTCCACCAGTGCATCTGCACTGCAACAACCCCAGTCACCTCCCTCCACAGCAGTTGGGAGGTCAGGTGTGTCTGCTACTGCCTGGAGGAATGTGTAGCACTCAGCCCAGTAAACATTGTTGAAGGTAAAGGTAAAGAACCCCTGGACAGTTAAGTCCAGTCAAAGGAGGCTATGGAGTTGCGCTCATCTCGCTTTCAGGCCGAGGGATCCGGCGTTTGTCCACAGACAGCTTTCCGGGTCATGTGGCCAGCATGACTAAACTGCTTCTGGCACAACAGGACAACATGATGGAAACCAGGGCGTACAGAAATGCCATTTACCTTCCCGCCTCAGCGGCACCTATTTATCTACTCGCACTGGTGTGCTTTTGAACTGCTAGGTTGGCAGGAGCTGGGACAGAGCAACGGGAGCTCACTCTGTTGCGGGGATTTGAACCGCCAGCCTTCTGATCAGCAAGCCCAAGAGGCTCAGTGGTTTAGACCACAGCGCCACCCACGTCCCAACATTGTTGAGCCCTGTTGGGGAGACAGTGTCTGGTCATCTGTCCCAGGATGTTGGGCCTGGGGATGAAAACTTCAGGGAAGAGGAGAGATTTCAATAGAAAGGAAAGGTGGAGTTTGATAAAGGACAAGCTATCTCCTCTGGGAGAGGCACCTCAGTTTTCTGCTTTAAACATGGCTGCCGGTCTTTCTTTGGTACACACTGCTGTGCCATTCACTGAGGAAGAGGAAGCAGTAGGGCAAGAGTGAAGCGCATAGGAAGAGACCATCCTACTGGGGTGTGTAAGAAAATAAGAATCATGAAATAGGGTGGGTGGACGGCTTTGGAGACAAAGAGAATTGGGAGTTCATTGGGAGAGGAGTTCATTTTACTTCAATTAAGGTGGAGAAAATGAGAGCAATTTGGTGTTGGCGTGTTTTAATGAGGTAATATGCTTTATAGGCTTCAAAAGTGAATGCAGAAATAATAAGAGGAAAATGAGATGTAGGGAAGTGAGCAGAAACCTAAGTGAGGAGTGAGGAACCTGAGTTTGGGGCCCAAATGCGGTCCTTTGGGTCTTTCTACTTGTCCCCCAGACCTGCTGCCAGGGCATACCTACTCTACCTTGGCCACACCATCATTGAATGCTTTCACCTGTCTGGAATGTGTCCTTGAACTGTGAGAAAGCTCAGACTCTCCAAGTGCCCCTATTTCCCAGGGACAGCCTCAGATTTACAGAAGCCGTCCTAGTTTCTGATTTGATCCTGGAATGTCCCGCTTTTCCTTAGGACGTCCCTATTTTCATTTCAGAAATATTGGAGGGTATGGAATAGGATGTTCCCAAGGCTTTTTTTAATCTGGAACTCGCCAGAACTCAGTTCCAGCACCTCTCAGGTGGGTGCCATTGCCATTATAGAGAACAAGGATGGTGTTCATAGTGAGTTCCTGCACCTCTTTTTCTAGAAAAATAGCACTGGAAGTCCCTATTTTCATTGGAGAAATGTTGGAGGGTATGGAAGCTTATTGCTTGCCTAAAAGGAGGATAGAGAGTTGTGTGGTGTGTGTTTGTAGAAACGTTTGACTTTTGCTTGGCTGGAATAAAACATATCGTACAAAGAGTCACTTCTGTTGCTCTGCCCATGTTATCATTGGACCTCACCTACCAGTGACATATGTGGCCCCAGGAAGGATTGTCCAGAATGAAATGAGGCCCTTGGGCAGCCAAAGGTTCCCCATTCCTGGAATACGTGTTTGAAGAACAGTTGTACAGAAATCGTATTGGGCAATCCTTTCTTGCAGATAACCTTGGAGAAATACAACAGCGCCACAAGTCCTGGCACCAGGGCCGGATTTGGATTTGATGAGGCTCTAAGCTACTGAAGGTAATGGGACCCTTTCTATGTCCAGCTGTCATTCGTCAACAACAAATTGTCACTGTTTTTTATGTTGAATATATGCTATATGGTAATTTATAGACCTAATAGGTATCAAAGCCATTTGCACATAATAAATAGGAGCCTAAACAACACAAAACACTGATGCTGTATGTAGGTTTTTTTTTTTTATCTTATATTTTGAAAATGTACATCCAGTTTTTTTCCTTTAAATTTTTTTTGAACCCCCAAGAGAATGGGGCCCTAAGCTATAGCTTGTTTAGCTTATATGTAAATCTGGAACAGCCTGGCGCTTCCCTTCCCAACTGTCTCTCGAATATTCAAAAGCAACATTTGGGAATGTGTGGGTCAAATTCGACCTGGTACTGTTTCCCATTTGTTAGCAAGGCTATTTCCCCCCAAAACACCCCCACCTACAGACCCTCCAAGTGTCCCTATTTTCCAAGGATGTCCCTGATTTAGAGTAGCCATCCGGTTTCTGATTTGATCCTGAAATGTCCCACTTTTCCTTAGGAGATCCCTATTTTCACTGGAGAAATGTTGGAAGGTATGGAGCTCTGCGATCCCGAGCCATCTGAAGGCAATCCTGTATAGGGATGGCTTTTGTAATGTTTTATTATGTTTTTATATATGTTGGAAGCTTCCCAGAGTGGCTGGGGCAACCCAGTAAGATGTGTGGGGTATAAATTATAAAAGTATTCTAAGTCTAATTATAATTATAATTATTAAATAGGATGTCCCTATTTCCATTGGAGAAGCGTTGGAGGGTATGTATTACTATGTACTGCTCACCTGTGTCAAAGTCTATTGCCGTGCTGGATTTACATATAAGCTAAACAAGCTGTAGCTTAGGGCCCCACTCTCTTGGGCACCCTAGAAAAATTTAAAGGAAAAAACCCTGGATGCACATTTCCAAAATATAAGATAAAAAACAAATTAAATAAAACCTGCATACAGCAACAGTGCTTTTTGCTTTGTAGGCTCCTATGGTGTAAGTAATGGGCCCCGCCTGCGATCCTGCTCCCTAAAATATCACTGGTTCACTCATTTCTATATATAGGGTGCCTACATTCTGCATGGACTGGTTGCACGGCAACATGTGCAAATGGCTTTAGATACCTATTAGGTCCATAAATTACCATATAGCACATATTCAACACAAATAGTGGCGACAATTTGTTGTTGACAAAAGACAGCTGGACATATATTACCTTCAGTAGCTTAGGGCCTCATCAAACCTAAATCCGGCCCTGGTCTATTGCACTATTATTGCGCCCATGACATGTTGCAGAATTCACCGGTATGGAAGGGCCCACGAAGTATTGCTGTGGGGATGAATGGGGGAAGGAGAGGAGGAAGAAGAAGAAGAACTAAATGTGGAAATAGTAAGAGGGGAGAGAGGGAGAGAGGAATGGGAGGCAGGAAAAAGAACAGAAAAGCTGAAATGATAAATAGAGGAGGGGGGAACGGGACAGCAAGAGAATGAGACACAAAGATGAAGGTTAAGAAAGAAGGACACAAAAAAGAGCAAGAGATTGGAAGAAAGAATGACAAAGGAAAAGAAAAATGAGAGAAGTGGGGATAAAAAGAAAGAGCAGACAAAGGAGCAGGGAATGAGATCCGAGGGGACAGAGGAGGGTGGTTTCTCCCCCTCGAGGGGCTTTCATCCTTAGATATCCTGCAGAAGCTGAGGGATTCTCCCACCCTCCCTTTCTCTTTCTTGCGTTTGCTCTCTCTTTTTTTTATCTGAATAATTAAGTCATCTGAATTCCTATGATTTACCATTTCCAATGATAAATAGTCGTTACAGGAGTTAGCCAGTTGGCAGATCTTTAGCTTGAAGTTATAATTTGTCAAACTGCCACTAGATTCATGTTTTATGCTAATGAAGGTAGACTTATTGACTCAGGGTTAGGCAGTGACCGGGTCACCACTGCCCCGAGGCAAGACGGAGGTCAAAAGGTCAGAGGTGAAAGGAAGAGTGGGCCTGTATGGATTTTCTGTAAGGCAGTTGTGATTTTGTAAGAAGGCCTGTCTAAATGATATCAGGAAGCGGGGAAATCTTCCACTGAAAGTGGGTGCTGTGACTTTTTTTTTTTAAACAAACATGTCACAACACAGTGGTACACGTTGTAGTCTTTTACTGCTCATTCCAGGTTGCATTAGCCCTCTGTCCACTTGCTAAAGTGCATCTTGAACTGCAAAAGAAACAGCTTGGTCATGGCGCTGGGTCGCAAAAGCAGCTATTGTTTTTCTTTAAACTTACAGCTCTTTCTCTAAGCTGTGTGAGTACTTGTGGTTTGTATGTGTGTACATGCATATGCAAGCATGTACCATCAGACCTTCCAAGTGTCCCTATTTTCAGGGACAGTCCCTGATTTACAGAAGCCGTCCCGGTTTCTGATTTGATTCCAGAGTGTCCCGCTTTTCCTTAGGATGTCCCTACTTTCATTGGAGAAATGTTGGAGGGTATAGAGCAGGCACAAGCAAACTCAGCCCTCCAGATGTTTTGGGACTACAACTCCCATGATGCCTCGCTAACAGGACCAGTGGTCAGGGATGATGGGAATTGTAGTCCCAAAACATCTGGAGGGCCGAGTTTGCCTATGCCTGGTGTAGAGTTATGTGACACCTCCCCCCCAAGCCAAGGAGATAACTAACTATACCACTTTTAGAAGACATCTGAAGGCAGCCCAGTATAGGGAAGTTTTTTATGTTTCATGTTTTTGTTTTTGTTTTAATTAATATTTATTAAAGTTTCACAGAAAAGGAATCACATTAATAAAAAAGAAAAATTTAAAAATAAAAAGAAAAATACACAATACACAATACAAAAAAGAAAAAGAAAAAACAATTAAAAACAATTCCGTCTTTTCATAACTTCTTTTACATTTACTTGTTTCCCGGACCTCCTCATACCTCCCTCTTTTGTATTCCAATTCAGTTTGTTAGTCCAGCAATTTCTTTCCCTCCTTTTTAGTCCCAATCCTTAATCCTAATATATTGTAACATTAAGTTTTTACCTATTAAAAACCAATTTTTCCATTCTTTTAACCTTTTTAATCCTAATCCTTAATCTTGATATATTTATAACTTTAAAACCTGTACAGCTAGAAGCCACTTAGCTTCAATCCAACATCACTCTAACATTCATTAATTTTGCAATATTTCTGTAAATAATCTTTAAATTTCTTCCCATGTTTTATTACGTTTTTATATATGTTGTAAGTCGCCCAGAGTAGCTGGGGCAACCCAGTCAGATGGGCGGGGTATAAATAATAAAGTTGTTGTTGTTGAATAGGACATTCCTATTTTCATCGGAGAAATGTTAGAGGGTATGCACCATCATAACAACCTTAGGTGAAAGTTGATGTGGCACCATGGCTCAGATGCTGCCAGTTCAAATCTCAGCTAAGTTAGGAACTCGCAAGGTGGTCTTAGCCAAGCCACTCTCCTCTCAGCTTCCTCCCTGCCCCCTCCATGTGTGATCTAAAGGAAATAACACTTCAGGTTGTTAGGAATATGAAGCAACGGTATAGGCTTCAGTGCTACATGAAATGGCAAATCACCCTCCTCACCCTCATTAAGGCTTTCTGGGAGATGATATATAATGAATTAAAAAAGGTATTTAAATATACCTTCTTGAAGAAACCAGAGGCCTTTCTCCTGGGCATAGTCGGCCAACCGGTGTTAAAAAAGGATAGAACTTTCTTCATGTATGCTACAACAGCAGCAAGAATACTCATCGCAAAGTATTGGAAGACACAAGAGCTACCCACACTGGAGGAATGGCAGATGAAAATGATGGACTACATGGAATTGGCGGAAATGACTGGCAGAATCCGTGACCAGGGAGAAGAGTCGGTGGAAGAAGATTGGAAGAAATTCAAAGATTATTTACAGAAATATTGCAAAATTAATGAATGTTAGAGTGATGTTGGATTGAAATTAAGTGGCTTCTAGCTGTACAGGCTTTAAAGTTATAAATATATCAAGATTAAGGATTAGGATTAAAAAGGTTAAAAGAATGGAAAAATTGGTTTTTAATAGGTAAAAATTTAATGTTATATTATATTAAGATTAAGGATTGGGATTAAAAAGGAGGGAAAGGAATTGCTGGACTAACAAACTGAATTAGAATACAAAAGAGGGAGGTATGAGGAGGTCCGGGAAACAAGTAAATGTAAAAGTAGTGATGAAAAGAGGGAATTGTTTTTAACTGTTTTTTTCTTTTTGTATTTTGCATTGTGTATTTTTCTTTTTATTCTTGATTTTTTCTTTTTTTGCTGATGTGATTCTTTCTTTGTGAAACTTTAATAAATATCATTTAAAAAAAAATAAATCACCCTCATCACCGGCACCATCAACTGATGTCTCCGATAATCCTCTGTGCAAGAACAATAGGAGCCCTCTTCAGGTGTTCGCTCAGGTGAACAAGGAAGGGTGAGAACATGCTGACAAGCCAGTCTCCTTCTGGAACATCACCTTTCCTTTATTGCCCTTGCTGAGTTGGGCATCTTCTGAACCTGTGTGCGCTCTCCTCTACTGATAGAGATTCCTCCTGTACTTTAGAATCCGGATGATTCAGTGTTCTAAATCACTTGGGGATCTTAGCCAATAGCAATGGGTGAAACTGCCAATTTTGATTCTTCCTAGTTTCTCATTTTTTCAGTCCTAAGGCCAGTTCTTCACATTTTCACATAAGCCTGTCATTTTCTTTTTAAAGAAGGTTCTCACAAGAATTGTTTGACATTTTAGTGCATTTTTCTTCTGACACACACATTTTTAGATGAAATTTTGCTTAATAAAGCTAATTTCTCCATATATATAGCATTTTATGTTCTATTGTCTATGCATTTTGAGGCAAAGTTTTCCCTAACATGCACATTTTTGTACACAATGGTGGGAGAACTGCATTGTGAAATTCAGAGACGTACCAGTTTCCAGGAATAGCTGTGTTTCAATTCACTCATTGTTTTGAGAAATGCACCTTGGATGGTTTCTAAGTAAAATGTGAGCAAAAGTGGCTTTCTCCTCAATCCCTAATACCCAGTGGTCTGCACTCCCCAGATCCAAATTCTCTGAAAGTCTGAACCCTGGAACAAGGTAAACAAACATTCAGCAACATGATTTCATCTGCAATATTCATTTCAGATTCAGGCATGGGTTGGCGTTCTGTTTGTTTCCCTTGGTTCCTTGTTTGTTTTCTGTTGCTGACAAGACCAGTAAAATTTGAACAGCTCTGTCAATCTTTCCTCAAATGATGACTTGTTTTTTGAGAGTATGAAATAGATAAATAGAAGGTTTCCCCCCAAAAAACTATTGCTGCCTCGTTCACTGATACCAGCAGAACAACAACACTTATAAAGGCTGCAGCTCACAAACCACTTTCTCTTGAATACTTTTGTTGACATCAAGGGAGTTTTTAATGAGTGAATGTTTTATGGATTACAGTTTCCATGATCATATTCCTCCTAGCACAGTTGGCCTACCAAACAATATCAACATCCAATATTTATCTTCTCAGCTGTGCGCACACTGTACTTTTAAAGCACATGTCTCCCTACCCTCAAAGAATTCTGGGAGCTGTAGTTTGATAAGGGTTGTTGAGCATTGTAACTCTGTGAGGGATAAACTACAGTGTCTGGGGTGGTCTGTCCTGTATCACCACCTGAGGCAAAATGGGAAGGCCTTGCCCCGCTGCTGAAGCCACTCTTGCCTAGGTGTGTGGCGGCTAGGGTTGCCATATTTCAAAAAGTGAAACTTGCAGGTGAGCCGAAATTTGCCAGAAACTAGACTTCCAGTATGGGTTGCCATATTTCTGGATTTTCCCTCCGGGGTTCCACCTTTTGGGGTTCCGCCACCCAAAGCAGTTGCCTCAGCCCGCCTCATGGGTGGGCCGGCCCTGGTGCCCATAATTCTTTGAGAGAAAGATGGTGCTTCAAATGCGCTTTAAATATATAGCATGTGCTAGTATGTGCACAGCCTCCGTTCCCGTCTGAATTTTAATAGTCTGAAGTCGCATGATGCAGTTATTCTTCTAAGGCTAAGCAACTGTCTTACATACCCTGTAAAAGCCACCTAGGAACTGTTCATAAGCATCTCTGAACTCCACAGAGGAAATGTGGAGAGAAAGTGTAATAAGCCAAGCATGCAGAGTACTGATCAAAGCAAGATTTTAATTTCTCCATCTGGTATCTCCCCCTCACTTTATTTGCTTGCATGAATCAAACGCCAACGCCAACAGTGCACACAAATAATAAATACATAATAAACCCGTGTCATCCTTCTGATAGTCCAGGCCAATTTAGAGGTAGATATTCTGTAATCGCTTTATTAACTTCTATAAACTTATGAAAATGCAGAGCTCCACACACACCGCCCTTCTCAGTGGACAACCTGTGTTTTTCTGCTCTGAGATTGTAGGGATAAGGCCCAAATTTTGTTCTGAGCATAGGAAAGCTCTCATCAGCATCAGCAAGCATGGCCAATGACCAGGGCTGAGGGGAGTTATAGTCCACACCGGCTACCCTTACTCTAGAACATTGGTTAACTGGTGGGTCCACACCCACTGATGTTCATGTGGACCAATCTAAGCTGAGTTGCAAGAGCAGCAGTGCCAACATAGAAATATATGGCAAAAAAAGCCATAAGAAATAGATTCCCAAGTGCATGTTTGGGTTAAAGCTAGGTCCCAGATTTGGAAAATATTGAAGACGCTTGCTCTGAAGAGCAGCATGGATTGTGTGCGCTGATCAGAATATACCCATCCCTTTTCCTTCCCAGTTGACTCTGAAGAACATCTTGCTTCTTTCCCTTCTTCCAAATCCAATCCTTACTTTAAGCTAATGAAATAGCCATTGTTCCCCAGTACAGGAATGGCCTCTGAGAGCATGTTTGTGAGAGTAGTGTTATCTGTTATTTGATCATTGTTATGCTGTTGGAGACTGTTAACCATTTATGGCTGAAACAAAGTATTAAAAAAAGTGGACTCCAAAAGCAACACAATCTTATCCTGTGCCTCTGCAAGTTTGCTGGCTGCTTGATAGTGAAGGACGACAGATGTCCTCTCAGCCAAAGGTTGCATACTGTGAGGAAGATCCTGGCAGTGCAAGACCTTTGCATGAAACTCACTTCCACTCATACATGCCATGCTGGGATTGCAGCCTGAATGATATTCCATATTAAGGCAAATTAAGCCAGAGCTCACTTGCGAAACTATCTTTTCAAAATCTTTGCCGCTACACACTCCTCATTCCTAAGGCAATGACTGCTCCTTGTTCTGCCAGCGCTATTTATAGCACAATTACCATCACTGTCGTATTTTGCAGAGTCTGTGAATGTTTCTCTTCCTCTCTGTTTAATGAGGAAGTTGTTTTATACTCGGCAAAATTGGGAGAAATTCTTGCCCTGGTATGGGCAAACAGCTTTGATGTCAACCAGCTGACACTGCCTTGTGAAAGGAACCACACGCAAGGGACTTTGCCGTTTATCTATTGACTACCCTCCTGCTATCTTGGTCTATCTTGGTGATTCACAAATGTGGGGGGGGGGCATAGGTAAAAAACGTAAAGGACCAATGTGGGGGGGCATAGGTAAAAAACGTAAAGGACCAGGGGGGGCATACTGGTGGGCCAGAGAGGTCTTGGGGATGGGTCTATCTGAGTTACCTTCAGTAAGCCAATATCACAACAAGAAAAGTCCCCCCCCCCCCAAGTGTTTTGCTTCTGAGTCAATCCCATGAAGTGACTTCTGGACCCTGTTCTAAAACTCCACCAATTGGTCCCTTAAGCTTTGTCTCAGTGAAAATTCACACGATAAGGCTAACAGGGTCAACACCTGTGTCATCCACTTGATGGAGACAAAGGAGCCCACTCCCAGGGACCAAGGTCCCTTCGGGGGGGGGCAATAAAAGTTGGTGGGCATTGCCATTCAAATGGTGTGCATGCACCACACCTGGCAATCAATTATGTGGGGTGGGGCTTACATGCCCCCTGCTAGAATATCTTATTCAAGTTGGCACCCCTGACTGGAGACGTTCCTATGACGAGGTATCCTAAGCATTCCATGGTGTGCTGCTAGAATATTTATCCATAAATATGTTACTAAACATTAATGGAAACAGATTAATGGAGCCCAAGCCTCCAGTTGCCTCCAAGGAAGAGTATTCTACCCTCCATTCAGAGTCCAGCAAGCAACAGAAATTTGGTAAGAAGCATCATCAAACTGCATAGACTATTAGATATGAAACTAAGCTGTACAGAAGACACAAGACGACACTGGCCAGCTAGGTACCTAAATCAGAGCTGGGAATGAATAATCCACTCCCTTAAAAGATCAACCCTATGCCTATCTGCTCAGATGTAAGTCCCATATAAGTTACCTGGGATTAAGTCCCATCAAACGCAGATGGTACCCACTTATTCTGATTAGTAGGGTTGCGCTGCTAGGTAACAGGAATGTGGAGGGTAACGACCTGAGAGGAGAATGTGATTTTAAAAAGATGGAAGCGTGTGATTGTGTATCCCAGAACTTCTGTGCCTGAAAATGCCTTGTTAATGCATTTCCTGGGTTTCTTGTGTAACTGCATGCGGGCACAACTCACTGCAAAAGAACCCTTCCGTTCATCTGAACATCAGAGTATATAAATTATTTTGGATTTTCACCAGGCTGGTCCAGTAAAAAATAGACGGATACGCACACATCCCTACTGAATTTCACCTGACAGCCCAATGTGCTGTTTGTCATATTTGTGGTCACAGGGGAACACTGATGTCCTTCCCTATCCTTCTCTGCAAAGATCCCTTACATCCCTTGAAGGGGACTTTGGGACTTACACAACAATGCCAAGAGGCTCAACGAATGCCTCTTTCTTTTCTTTCCCAGTCAAAGAGGTGGAGTGATGGTGTCCTCATTGCTCCTGCTCGGGGAGGATGCTGGAGAGGCAAGATCTGATTTGTCGGAAGAGGAAGAGCCCCGCCCACTGTGGCCAGCGGCAGTTCCCCACAGTAGGCCTTCTCTCTCTCTTTTCTTCTGCTTCATCCTGCGGTTCTGGAACCAGATCTTCACTTGGGATTCATTGAGAAATAAGGCCGAGGCAATTTCCACCCGGCGGGCTCGGCTCAGGTATTTGTTGAAGTGGAATTCCTTCTCCAGCTCTGTCAGCTGCTTGGTGGT
This sequence comes from Podarcis pityusensis, assembly GCF_964106645.2. Classification (NCBI taxonomy): domain Eukaryota; kingdom Metazoa; phylum Chordata; class Lepidosauria; order Squamata; family Lacertidae; genus Podarcis; species Podarcis pityusensis. Next base: position 14,554,046 of record NC_138029.1, read on the forward strand.
GAAGTTGGTTCTGGGAGAGGAGGGGGGAGTTGTCCTGTCTGCTGTGGTATCATGTAACTTCACTAAGGATGAAAAGAAGGAAGCATCACTCAGGGTACTGTTTGTGAGTGGTATTCAACCAAGTTTTACTTGGAGTAGACCACTTAGTTTCAATAGTTTGTAATTTCCAAGCACAATTCAAAGTGTTGGTGCTGACCTTTAAAACCCTAAACGGCCTCGGTCCTGTATACCTGAAGGAGCGTCTCCACCCCCATCGTTCCGCCCGGATACTGAGATCCAGCACCGAGGGCCTTCTGGCGGTTCCCTCATTGCAAGAAGTGAGGTTACAGGGAACCAGACAGAGGGCCTTCTCGGTAGTGGCGCCCACCCTGTGGAATACTCTCCCTTCAGATGTGAAGGAAATAAGTAGCTATCCTATCTTTAAAAGACATCTGAAGGCAGCCCTGTTCAGGGAAGTTTTTAATATTTAATGCTGTATTGTTTTTAATACTTGATTGGGAGCCACCCAGAGTGGATGGGGAAACTCAGCCAGATGGGCGGGGTATAAATAATAAATTATTATTATTATTATTATTATTATTATTATTATTATTATTATCCTATGATCATTTTGTTTATTATTGCTGCTATGATTTGCCCCAGTCCATTTTCTACTCCAAAAAATCCCACTATGGCTTGAATCCTCTCCGACCCCCCTTATTTAGAATATTTCTAAACCACTTTATGAAGAAGCTCTCCATGTGGCATACACATAAAACTGGAAAGAAAACACAGCTAAAACCCACAGTCTAATGAAAGACAAATATACATAAAGCCAGCATCATTAAAAACATAAACACACAAGTGTGCATAGAACCATCATAATTAAGAATAGATAAGATCAAAAGAACTTTAAAAACACACAGATAAAGTTAACTTAATTATATGTCTAAATTAAATGGCATTAAAAAAATTTAAGAGCCAGTTTGACCAGATACTGATCAGTCTGGATGTATGATAAGATCCAGTTTTTAAATAGCTTTTGCCCTGAACACCTGAAGAATCTGCAGTGCAGAAAGCTTGCAACATTTTCAATGACTTTTGGGGCAACTTGCTGTATGGGCAGGCCTGGACTGGCTGTGCCTTGAGGTCAGAACTGGAGATGTTCAAAGGAGTAGCAGGGTGGGGTGGCAGAAGCAATACTCTCCCTCCTACAAGTTCCTGGTGCATCTCCAAAGCTAATCAGGAAAACCCATTATGCAAATTGTGCTCAGCTATTTTCCCCCCAAGACAGGCTATGTGGTTTGGTTTATACCTACCCTCCTCTCCCAACAGGCAATCCATAGCACAGGCTTCCACAGCCAATGCTGGTGCCCGCTCATTCAGGACTGGGTCAAGCAGCTGTGCCTTTTCCCCTGGCCTAAAGCCTTGGTTGGAGTCCATTCTACACATGCCCATCACTTCATGCATCTAGCAACAATTTGGATGAGCGAATGAGCCACTGCAGATCAAGCAGCACAGATTGAAACGTCGCATCACAAACACCACACATTTCAGGGAAATGACTAGAATCTGTTCAGGAAATTAGAAATCAAGTGTTGTCTAGGCTTCTTGTATACGCAAGTCTTCAGAGAAGGTTAGAAATCAGGGATAAGAAGGGATGCTGGCTTGGATATTCAAGTCCCATTCCCCATCCCTGCCAATTCTGATACTGTTCTCTCCTCTTTCTGTGTCCCATTTTACACACAACCACAGCATCAAACCCAAGTTTTCCACTGTGCATTCACCTGGAAGCTAAAGCTGAGTGCATTCAGTGCATTCACTGAGGCATTTGCCAACATATATTGGTGGCATATTTACATATATATTACTTTGCACATTTCAGGATGCCCTTAAGACACCTTAGAAAAATGTAGTGTGTGAAGGTTTCTACCGGGGTGGGGAAGCTGTGGTCCTCTGGAGCTTGCTAGACTCCAACTCCCATCATCCCTGGCCATCATAGGAGCCAAATCCTAGGGGCCATGGAGGCTCCGGCCCCCACAATGAAATTTTCGAGGGAGCCAGGCTCCCTCAAAGTTGATGGACACTCCCATTCAAATGGGGGGGGGTGTGCACTGCCTCATGTGATCGATTATGCGAGGCAGGGCTTACCTGGCCCCCCCACAATATTTTATTCAAGTTGGCACCCCTGCTAGCCATCAACCATGCTGGTGGGAGCAGATGGGAGCTGGAGACCAAGAGCATATGAAGGACCAAAGTTTTCCCATCCATTCTTCTTTCACCATCAAGTCACTTTCATTCTTCCTGTTGACACTGTCTCAGTTTTTTCCTGTGTCTCATACTTCCTGGAGAGTGTCTCAAATAATTAAATGCTGTGAGGAGAGAGAGGGAGTTAGGGCAAAGGATACCCAGTGTTGACTGGTCCCTGTTGGGACTGGTGGGATGGAAGGTGGGGAGCCCAACAGTAGTGGAACCAGAGCCAATGACAGGTAGCCAATGAAAACTCAACTAATTCTAGAATTGTCCTCCCTGCTGAATTCTGCAAGGCCAGGAGGAGGGAGATAAGTAAGAAGGCAAGCAGGCAGGCAGGTGGGGTCTGGATGAGAGTAGACTGAGCTCTAGTGGACTAGCCTCGACTGAAGATGCCAAAATGATGCACTCTAAAGAGAAGCAACCAATGAACGGTGGCAAGAAAAGAACATTTTCAGAGGAACACAACAGGATCTTTCTGGATGGGAGGCAGGTATATATCTTTAATAAACAAATAAATAAAACCACTTGTGTTAGAACACATGGATACCTCAATACCATAACACTTCAATACCTCCAGGATTGGCTCTCCCCATCTTAATTGACCTGGACCCTGTGATCATCATCTGAGCCCTTCTTCATGTGCCTCTTCAAGAGCTCCTGAGGGTGGCAACACAAGAAAGGCGTTATCTGGGGAATGCTCTCCCCAGGGCGGCTCGCCTGGCACCTTCATTACGTACACACATTTTAAGGCACCAGGCAAAAATATTCCTCTTCTCCCCGGCCTTTGGCTAATTAATCAGCCTAAGGCCTTCTAAACTGCGTGTTGGGGGCATTTTTTTATTTGTTGTTACGTTGTGCATTTTTGTGCTTTTATACTGTAAACCACGTTGTGATCCTCAAATGAAGGGTGCTATAGAAATCTAATGAAGGAAGAGGAGGAGGACTGCTCCAAGGCTGCCTTCCCCAACTTGGTGCCCCCAAGATGTTGCCAAACTACACTTGCCATCACTTCTGACCACTGGCAGTGGAAGCTGAGTTTAGTGGGATTTTGAGTCCATACTATCTGGAAGGTTTGGAAGGGTGGTCTTGAGTGAAGGAATTGGGCAGGATGGTGTGTGGGCATTCCACACACCCCCCCCTCAAGAGTTGAACGGTGTTTGCTACCTGTCTTGCTTCCTGCATACCAGGATCGCTGCCCTAACAGGAGCTATTAACTCTCTCAGTGCCATAACCATAACTCATCCCGGTTCTAAAGCTAAGGAAGCGTCTCTTCAGCTTGGTGGACTGTTTTGCTTTTTAAAAAACAAAACAAAAGCATCCTTGCCTTTTCCTCTTGTGTTAGGAGGTGTAGAATGGATGGCAGCTAAACTTCAGCTGCCTTGGGCCGAAGGAGCCAACACAACCGTTAACCAAGGTTTGAAAGGACGAACTCGCTTGAAAGGGGACAGAGTTTTGATAGATGTGGCGGGCCAGAGCAGAGGGCAATGTTTAAAGATCTGGATTTTTTTTAGAAAAAAATGGCCTTCGCTTTGAAATGAAACGAAACGTCTTTTTCCCTGGCCCCGCCCCGCCCCATTCTGTCTTAAGCAGCTTTCTAAATTGCAGAGACGCAACGCGAATTTGACTTCTTCCAAATATGTTGGTATCTCGAGCGCCTGTATTTAATTCACCCCATTTCTCAAACCTCTATGCCAGCCAAAGGCAGGCTTCTTGCAAAACATAAGCTTAAAAAAAAAACCAAAAACCTGCCATTTTTAATATTTGTATTTTCCACCTACAGAAAAATAACAAGAAGAAAAGATTCTCCTTAACGTGACTTACTTTCCCAAGCTTGGAAACAAGCGAATGCATCATTTTTTAAAAGAGTCATATTAAACACAAATAAACACGCTGGCTCCATAAAGACATGCCGGTATTTTGGATCAGGTCTCAGCCTATATTAAAAATTATACGCCTTCCACACTTTTCTATTGTCTTTGTTTATCTTCCCCCGTTTCCATGATAAGCAATGGGGAAAGTGTTCATATTGTTAAAGGCAACAACAAACAAAAGGTGTGCGTTTGTTGGTGTGCATGCATATATGTGTGTGTATGTATATATAATGATATTAAAAGCGTATTATACAGACACGAGGGACCATCAGTTCCTTGAAAGTGGAGAAGTCCTCTGCTTGGAAACAGAGATTCTCCTCCTACCCACCCACCCCAAGATCCATAGAAGAAGACAATATTTCCCCCCGCCGAGATCTCTCTACTATCAGTGATATAGGAAGCCCCGAATAGAGAACGCATCTCGAAGGCTGACAGATCTGGAAAGGCGAAGGATCGTGGCGACCTCCCCCGCTTTCCCTAAAACTTGGAGGAACTTCGGACTTCACAGTGTAAACCAGCTTTAGAAAATTTCGACACAAATCAGATGTCTTCCAATGAATTACTTTGTATTCTTTCTCTTCTTCTTCTTCTTCTTCTTCTTCTTCTTCTTCTTCTTCTTCTTCTTCTTTGTTTAGCCTTACCCCCCCCCCCAAAAAAAAAACCAGCTATATAAAATGACGTTTTTTGTCTGTATGTCCTCGTAATGGTTTTGGAAACAATTAAAAAATATTCCTAATTTAGATATTAAAAAAACACCCTATAAAACAAACAAGTAAACCCCACCGCCAGTCGCGAAGCAACTTAATCTTATTGCCCCACGGGAGGAGAAAAAGGAGACGAAGAGTTGGATCTTTTCGGATCGAATTATATTCAGGAGCACAAGGAATCCTCCAGAATAAATTTCACAAGGCGAAACGAAAGAAAGTATAGTAGTTCGGGAAAGAAAATGGTTCCATTCTCTCTCTCTCTCTCTCTCTCTCTCTGTGTGTGTGTACACATTAACGTTATATGCATCATTAAGAAGTTCGCACACCAAAATCTTTCTGGATGCGGGGGCACTGAAATCTGTAGCCCGTTTCTCTCCGATTTCTGGCTTCCGGGGCTCCCTTTACGCGCGCCGTTTACGGCGAAAGGGAGACGACCAAGACGCGCGCCTATCAAAGTATCCAATTGCTCTCCGCTTTGGAGTTAGAGGAAGTTTGGTCTCCCAGGTCGGAATGCAGGCGGGCGCCCTCTTTGATGGGTGGGGGATGTCGTACATTGTCCAGTTTGGTTAATGATTCCTTAATCTTGCAGCTTTTTCCCGTTCAAGGGCTTAACAACTGATCCCGGTTTGGGGCTGGAAGAACCCTACTCCCGAGTCTACCTCCTCCGAAAGGACGAGACTGGCTACCATGGTTCTGTTTCGTTTTGGGGACATACTTTTCTTGTCTTCTCCCACCCAGAGGGAATGTCTGAGTGTGAGTATAAATTCTATTACCCACCCACCCCAAAGACAGAATAACCGCAGAAAGGACAAACTGGTCGAGGAACAAACAAACAAGCCCCAGTCACAAAACAGCAACAAGAACGCTCAGCTCTCCAGAATCCCGTTGGGAACAACAGCTATATTAAATAAAGAAATCTCTATCCAGCACGTTGTAACTTTGCTTGACTTTAGAAACTTTCAGGCCCTGGTGATCCCACAGAAAGAAAGGGGCGCGCGGATCCAACACAGACCGTGAAAGATTTTGCTTCGGATCCCAACCTGTTGTTTGGAAGTTCAGCAGACTTTCAGAAATTTCTCCCCACGCCCCCCAAATCCATGAGGACTAGCCTGATATTTGGCAACAAACAAGCACTATGCACAAAATTCACACATGCACCAAGAAGTCACGTGCGTGTTAAGATCTGCTGGCAACGGCCGTGTCAAAAGAACCTAGAACTCGCATCTCCTCGTCAAGAGACAATTTCACCTATTTTTAAATGTATTTGTGTTGGGGTGGTTAAAGTTCGCCAGGCGTGGATGGTGTAGCGCTGACAGATTGAAATGGGGCACGTGGGGGGGGGAGGGGGGCTAGGAGAGAGAAATTGATCGTTTCTGGTAATATCTGAATGGTTCCTTCTCCCACGATCTCGTGTGTCGGAAGGAGGGTTAAAATTATGCTACATTTAACGTTCCGATATCTTAAACATATTTATTTGGGAGTAACTCCTTTTTTGGGGTGGGGGAAAGTTTACCAGGAAGTTTAACTTTAGCTGCAGTCGAAACCCGTTAGTATCCATAGTGGGCTGCCGATACTTCAGTCTGTAGGTTTGCTGCTATCGGATTTTAATCCGATATAATGGCAAAAGCACTTTTGAAAGGTCGTTACAAAGTTTCCGCCTCTACTTTGGTGCATGTATTTTTTATTTTTATTTTACATCTATCTATCACATTCAGAACAAAAACTGGGCATTAAAAAAACCCCGAAATACAAATATTATTTTGAAACAATAAATTGCCAGCGTTTTCATGATCGCCAGACAGTCGATTCCTAACCAAATGCTTTCTTGAGGGCACCCATTCTGAACAGTAAATAGTTAAAATTTCTCTCTGAGTGGGTAACTTGAAGGAAAATTACCCCTCGCGTTATCCTTTCAAAGAGAGACCTAAGACCCCCGCTTAAAGCCAAAACGAACATACAACAAAAATCACAACAAAACGCTGTTTATTTTTTATTTAAGGATTGCTCTCTCTCTCTCTCTTTCTGGCTCTGCCTCAAATCCTTATGCTCCGAGAATGCTAAATCGCCTTCGCATTAGCCGTGAGAATAAGTTATTACAATCGCCAAACGTGAGCTGCTTAGAAATCAGACGCCCAATGGATATAGACATCTCCGCGCGTGATAGATGACTTTCTATTACCAATTTGAGGTACCTGGAGTATCCGGTGATGTTGCGCGCGCGCCAGCTACTCATCCAATTAGATCCGAGCGGGGCCTGCTCGCCAGCAACTCACCTGTTCTTCTTCGGGGCGGATTCCTCTGAACTTTCATCCATTCAAAAGTTTCCATCTCTCCGCCAACCTCCCGAGGCGGACCCCTCCCCTCCCCTTGGGCTCTCCAAGAGCTGACGGGCTGAGCCAAGAGGATTTCCTCTTGGCTACGTGAGTACTGGGGGTCCATCAGCCAAGCCCCGAAGGAATGTCCTTCTGGGAAACAAGCTGGGTACACCGAGGAAGAGGAAGAGGAAGAAAAAGATGAAGAAGGGGCGGGGAAGTCTCTGTCCCCATAGCTAGGTGGGTAGGGGGCACCGAGGGAGTTGCAGCTGGAAGGGGGAGAAGTCACTCCGGATCTACCTACGGCGGGCGGGCTGGGCCCAGCCCAGAGGTAATCGTGGGGTGGGCGAGGCATGCGAGAGGAGTGATGGGGCTGGTTGGCTGGGGAATGGGGAGGAGAAGGTCCCCCTGGGAGATCCCGCCCCATCTCCTCGCCTCTGTCCCCAGAGCAGCAGCAGCGCTGCCTCTCCGGCTGTCGCTGCCTTCCAGAGAGTGTCCCCGTGAAGTGGCCACTGCCCCCTGCCCCACACACCAGCTCTAGGAAGGGGCGATCCGTCATCCTGCCTTAATGGGCTTCCCTGCCCCTTTCGCCCAGCTCGGCGTCCCCCCCACCCCCACCTTTGGACCTGCTTTCACCATGTCAAATTGGACATTTCCCTACCCTCACCGCGCACTTCCCAAGGAGGCGGGGGTGGGGTGGGGGGCTACAAGCCCTGCGCGCAGAGATTTGCGGGGGGGGGGGGCGCAGAGAATGTTGGCTGAGACAAGAAAGCCAGCTGAAATTCGATACATTGAGAGCCACGTGACGGGCGCTTGGCCAATGGCCAAGGTTCACTAAGGGGTGGGGGGGGAGGCACTGTTTGATGAGCTAATGGCAGCAATTTGTAACTTTCAGTCTCTCTCTGGGCAAACACACAAGAGGGATGAGAGAGAGAGAGAGAGAGAGAGGAGTGGTGGCGCTTCTGCAACTGATCTCTCTGGGCTACGAGAAATGGACGCACTCATATCTCCTCCCCATCCCCATCCTGCTGGAATATCTACCAGGAAGCTAAAGGTGAGTCCATTTTTATTCCGTCTGTTGCATCTTCAGAGCTGGTTGTCTCCTAAAGGAGCATCTCCTCCCCCCCTCTAAGTCCCCACACTCTCTCCCTCCTTCCGAAAGCGAATCTCGGTGCCATTAAGTACCCAGCCATAATACACCGTTTCATCTTAATTTAGCTGATGAAGTTTGCAATTACTTTTCGCAATGAAAATAGATGCGCAGGGTTGGATAGCTGTGCGCGCGTGGTGGTGGTGGTGGAGGGGGGTAGGGTGCGAGGAGGAGCTGAAGTAAGCGAGAGGACCGCAAACTTTGTGACATCTCTCAAAAGTGGGGTGGGGAAGAGGGAAACGGAGACACTGCGAAACACCGTCACGACTTTTTCTGCAAATAAAGCTTGAATGTGGAGGGCCTGAGAGTATCTATTTAAAAAGGGGGGAAAACACTCACCCGGATCTATTAGAATTGCAAATGAAGGTTACAAAAAAGTAAAATAAAATAAAAACCCTCCCCCAGGCACACATTCGCAATGCAACCTGTCTCTTGGAAGGGGTGTGTGTGTGTGTTGTTGTTGTTGTTGTTTTGGTTTTACATTGGCAGATTCTCCTGTAAGTTGATTGGGTAGGATATTTCTAATTGAAATAAAAACGATTGCCTGTATTTTGAGAGGGAATCCATGGAGCGTAGAAAATGCAACAGAAGATGGGGACGGGAGAAGTATATTTAAATGCCTACTTCTAATGTACAGTTAAATTCATCTGATGAATGATGGGGGCATAAGCAGGTAGGGCCCACCCCCAATATTTTGAATGTAATAATGTTATTGGATTAAGATAGGAATCTTTGAGCTGCAGAGCCATATAGAACTGATATGAAACAGTAATAACATCTCTTAAAAATAAAAACTGGCTGTCCATGTGTTCTGTATTCCAGGCACGTTTCCTAGAGCCTACCATTCTTACTTCCAAGAAGTATTCATCTAAATCACTATTAATAAGGGACAGTTACAAGTTAATTGGCATTAAAATAATTCATTTCAATTTGTTAATATTAAATGAACAGATAGCACGCTTGCTTAAAACCAACTCATGTACAGCTTTTCTTTATTGGCACGATTATGGGAGAAGCGGGGGGAGGAGAATTGCTGGAAGGTCTGGAGAAACTTATGTGGTGGTGAGTGCGTGTGGCACCTTTGATCATGTGATGACTGCAATATCAAGTGACACCCTACATATGTGAAAACTTTAAAAGCCGTCACAGATGGAACAGCACAGAGGTTTTATCCCCCCTAAAATACAGTGCTGTTTAAGGGAGGCAGTCCACATATTCAGCTACAAGTACATCAAGTAAGTAACCTAGTGCTGTTCATGTGAGCTAGACTTCAGTTTTGCCACAGAGAACTTCACAATTCAAAGGAATTCTTATACACAGAAATACACTTGAGTGTCAGGAATACATAAATGTTTAACTTCCCCATCTCAGAGCCTGCTATAAAGCTCCACCATTCATTAAAGAAGCCACTGAAGAAGAAAAATGAAAGTTTCACAGTGCACATTCATGTACATCACTGTTTCTTACGTGAACTTCCTCCAGTGAAAAGGGATTTTTATTGAAGGTGATGCAGAATCTCTGTCATGGTTAGTTGCAGTCATCCAAGTGTGCTTGTGAGGATGCATCCTGACTTTGTAAAGATTTGAGCACCATGGGGAAAGCACCGGAAATTGTTTCTGTGGGCTAGTTCACATGAGGATGCTAGTTGCTCCTTAGGGAAAGGTAAAGGGACCACTGACCATTAGGTCCAGTCGTGGCCGACTCTGGGGTTGCAGCGCTCATCTCGCTTTATTGGCCGAGGGAGGCGGCGTACAGCTTCCGGGTCATGTGGCCAGCATGACTAAGCCTCTTCTGGGGAACCAGAGCAGCGCACGGAACCACCGTTTACCTTCCCGCTGGAGCGGTACCTATTTATCTACTTACCCTTTGACGTGCTTTCGAACTGCTAGGTTGGCAGGAGCAGGGACTCACCCCGTCGTAGGGATTCGAACCGCCGACCTTCTGATCGGCAAGTCCTAGGCTCTGTGGTTTAACCCACAGTGCCACACGTGTCCCTTTTAGTTGCTCCTTAACTGTACCTTAAATTGATGACCCGTGAATGTGCCATCAAAGACAGGATTTACCACTGATTTACCTAGAAGGTTCCATGGAAGTTGTGATGAGAAACCATGTGATGTAAACACATGTGCTCTGTGCTTCCACAGTGGCTATTTCACATGAAAAGTCCATTCGCTGAATGAGCTTTCTCTGTGGACCAACCCCCATGGATTGGTCTGCCTCCACTCCAGAGCTCTTTCCTTCTCCAGAATCCAGTGTGAGCTTCCCAATTGTTATTATACAGCATAGTCTTCCTCTTATTTGTAGAAAATGTTCAGGTATCAACCAGTGGCAGATTTAGCTGATGAAATGTGGACTCTAATCACTACTCTGCCTTTGAGTTGCATCTCAGCCTTAATGCCTCTGCCTGTAAAATTGGAGTCACTGGGAATGAGCAGATTGGTAAACATTTGATATCTTAATCCTAGAAAAGTTTTATCTCTGGTTCTACATGGCCCTTTCTGATGTCCTTGAATAAGATTTGAGGAGTTCATACCAAGCTCTTAAAGTGTGCTCTCACTTTGAGATGTTTCCTTATAACTAGGAAGTCTAATCAAATTCTGAAACCCCACATCCTAGCATTGATTTTCTTGGAGAGGGTGAATCTTCTGCTGTTGGAATCCATTAGGTTTCAATTCTGCCTCCCCTTCAGCTGGGTTGGTGAGGTATCCTGTATCCCATCTATTTATTTCTTGCAGAGCTAAACTGTGTATTATGGGATGGGGTGGTGAGGAGGGAGAGAGGGAGGAGAGCTTGATTAATACTTACAGAATTCTGCCTCTCTAATTCATTCGGCAGCATTTCTTCCTCGTTGCCTGTCAGCTGAAACTTGGATGCAGATGGGACCTGGATTGCCTGCCATAGATGTCAGAGAGAGAGAGAGAGAGAGAGAGAGACCTGGTGGCAAATATATCAACAACAAAAAATAAGTCAACATGTGCTTCGGTCTTTTGCCTTCTGCAAATACAATCAGAGATGATGGGCCTGTCTTTTGCCAACGCACCTGCGCTCTCACACACATGCAGCCACTGGATTATGCCATTGGGCTAAAGCCACAGAAAGCAACTTGTGGCATCATTCTTCTGCCTAAAGACAGGAGGCAATATGACATAGCTCTGTTCTTAGACCCAGAGCTTATCAGGCTTCGCCACGAATATTTCCCCCCTCTACTGATGCAAATGAAGGGTTGTTGTTTTTTAAAAGAGTTTTGCTTGTTGCTTCACTCATTTGCTTGCAATGTTTATACTGTTCAGTGTTTTCTGTTTATTTATTGCTGTAACCTGCCTTGTGAGGGTTATACCTTGAAAGGTGAGATACATTGCAGTCTTTACACCTGGCATGGATAGTTGGTGCTCTTTATGCTAAGGTTGCAGGTTCAATCCCCATATGGGGCAGCTGCATATTCCTGCATTGCAAGGGGTTGGACTAGATGGTCCTCAGGGTCCCTTCCAACGCTACAGTTCTATGATTCTATGGTTCTTGGACCTCTCCCCAAACTATACCCTCTTCCTCCAGGCCAGACATACACCTTTGACATTGCCACACCCCCCAAGTGTTTTTGCCTGGCTGGAATGTGTCCTTGAATTCTGATGATGTCTCTTGCTTGTCTGGTTGGAGGGGTATGTGAGTGTATGTAGAAACTAGTCTACTGCACAAAGGTAAAATTTTGCTCCACCCACTTTTGCCTCTGGCTCCTCCCACCGCTGGAATATGGCCCCTAAGTATGTGGCCCTCAGCTGAAAAAGGTTCCTTATCCTTGCTGTAGAAATCAGTGGCCTTTCTCCAGGTAAGTGGGAATAGGGTTGCAGCCTAAAAAAATAAAAATAAAAATATGTCCCTTACAGACTGGAATGTGACTTATTATTTGCCAGGCATGGAATGGAGGGAGCGGAAGGGTACATGATGGGGAACCACATTTTACATATATTCTTAGCAGAGTACCAGCTGTTTTTTTTATATATATATCCTAAGAAGCCTCCCACCCTGTCTGAACCACACACACACATCTCATTCTGTTCTACTTCTGTGTGGATTTTCACTATACGTGTCAGGGGTGGGTGCCTCAAACAGGTCAGTAATAACTCACGTGGCATCAGTGAAGTTGGCTTTTTATTCAAAGAAGCAAACAGCTCAGGAGGCCAGGCCTAGTGAGCACAGTAACTCTTCCTAGTAGATCTTGCCCCCAGTGAGGCAGTTGTGGGGACTGAAGGTCCCTACCTTCCCACAGTTGCCTAAGCCTCCTCCTTTCCCTGGTGCTTCCCAAGCAATCTGAGACTCCGTGGATGTGCCTGTTTCTGCTCTGCCCTTTTCATACCTCTTCTGGTCCTGGGAGATCAGTGGGGAGGGAAGATCCCCTGGCTTCTTCAGCAGCCTGTCTGATGTCTGCCTCTTGGCCCCCCCTCCTCTCCAGCCTCCGCTTCTGCCTCTGATTCTGGACTGCTCTCTGCCATAGACTCTCCCTAATCACGAAACCCTGTTGCCTCTTCTGCTTCCGACACCACCTCCACCCAGTCTGCTCCCTCTTCTCCCTCTGACCACTTATCATCATCCCACCACCAATTCCTTGGCTCTGAGCCTTCTTCCCTTTGGGGGTTCTCCAACTGATGCCTCTGCATCCAGCCAGTCCATTACAATATGCCACTTTGGGTACCAATCTTTGCTATCTAGAATATAAATAATTAAGTTCATGCATAACATCAAAAGAGGAGCAGCCTCTGTTAAACTGGGAAGGTTGAGACATATGCTTGTGCGTATGTTTCACAAGGTTTTGCCATGCGTTTAAATATTTAGCTCAATGTTTATTAAAAGGAGGGTGGGAGTAGGTCATGCCAGCTTCAGAAAATTGATGTTTTTCAATATCGGGGAATATTAACAAGATATTGCACCAGGCAGCTGCTTGTCAGCCAGCCCACAGGAGTAGTAAATGATGTATGGGAAGTTTAAAACTTGAGAGTGTTTTCTTCTTTGTCCAGGCTTGGCTCCAACAATCCATTGCCCTGTCCAATATAAGCTGTGTGCATGTTATGGCTCAGTCAGCAAAGCAGAGACCTTTGAACAAGGAAACAATTGGTTGGATCCAAATGTTCTTTTTCTCAGACGGAATCCTTCTTTCAGAGGAAGGGACTCTTTGGATTTAACCCACTGCAACCATATGATGCCCCAAAGATCATGCATTCTCAAGAGTCATTTGGAAACAGAAACCACTATATCACTTCTCCTTCAATCAAAATAGGAAGAGGCAATCTTAAAAAGCCAAAGCCTACATTGATTTCCCCTCCCCAATGGCTTAAATTTTGCTTTCACTGGACCATTTTCGGAGGGGGGGATTTGCTTTATAGTGACTGAAAGGGTTACCTTCCTGTATTTCTTGTGGAAATATGCAACAGATAGTAAAGGGTGGGGTGGGAAAAAGAGAACTTAAAACAATCATTTGCTGATTTTTTAAAAAGAATTTCTATATATTAACCCCCCACTTTTATTCAAGGTGAATTGTATGTGTATCATTATTAATTTTATTGTATTTTATTATCCATTATATACTGCTCTGTTGAGAGCCCATTGGCCTGAGAATGTGGGAATAATAATAACAATAACAATAATAATAATTCTATAGTTAGTATGCACAGTATTTTTCAAGTTTTAGAAACATGGAACATTTATCCCCCCCCCAAAAAAAAAAACAATCAAGAAAAAGCCCAGTTTCCACTGTGTGCAATAATAAACTTTATGCAAATTTATGTATTTATTCAATTTACTTCTATCCAGTTTTTCTTCCTGCAGACTCCCAAAGGGGCTTATGTAAATAATCGAATTAAAATAAAACCATAATGAAATGTCAGTAAAATATACAACTAAAACCAACAATCAGCTAGTCAAATGATAGAAAGATACAGGTAAACAATTTTAGCTGAAAATGATCTACCCAGAACATGCTATCCAGTGCAGCATTATATGTATCTACTCAGAAATTAGTCCAATTGAGCTAAAATGGGGCGTACTTTCAGCTCGGTAGGTTCAGGACTGCAGCAAAAATGCTGCATTTAGTCCATGAAGCGCCAGATGAAAATGAGAAAGGTCTTCCTCTCCCTTCTCAAAAACTTGCATTGGGCTGGCCTGGCCCACAGCTCCACCGGAACCAATTTCTGTAGAAAAAGCGCCACACTTGTGGAAAAAGCCCAGAACCTACTGATCTTCCACTAATCTTCTGCTGGCAAGGACAATTGCAACAGAGCCCATTATAAATAAAAGATGTCTGATTTTAATAAATATGGGTCTGTTTTCAAGATTTGCATTGTTTGTCAGTGGTCTGGGACCCTAAGAAACAACACACTCTAAGGAGTGAAGCTGAGGTTAGAACAAAACAATGATGTACATGTCTACTCATAAGTCCTATTGACTTCAATAGGCCTTACTACCAGGTGAGTAAAGGAATATAGACCTGTATAATACTATTGTCTAACGATCCATTCAGGCATTCTGCAAAAGTACTCCAGGGCTGAAACTAAGCTGGGTCAAAGACCCAGTTTGGGGTGGGTGTGGGTGTGGGTGTGCACGCGCGCGCACGCACACACACTTGTGTACACACACAGTCTGGGAGCCTTAATGGCACCCCTCTTGGAGGCTTCACCTGGGGCAAAATACCTGGCTAGCCCCCCACCTCCATAGCTGCAGTCCTGAGGTCCTCCCCTGTTGTTGTTTTCTAGAGTGCCCCCTACCTTGCTATGGTAGAAGGTCTGAAATGGATAAACCTGCAAATTAGAGACTCCTGGAAACCTGAGCAGGAGCAAAACAAAATGGACCCATTTGAGCTTATTTGGAAGAGGTGAGAAATTGGAAGTATTTTTGAACTCGGAAGCTGATGTACCAAGAAGACGATGGCTAAGAGTGGGATGACTTAGGGGGCCTGAGCCCAGGGTCTTTCTTGGTGGACCCCATACTTCCTGTCCTTTCCCATCCATTTGTTAAAAATGCATCATTCCTTTCCTTACGGGCTCTCTGATCACATTAAAAGCACAATGTAGGAAAGACCTGAGCCACCTGCCACCTAACTTTGCCCAGAGGCACCAGTGGAAGACCTCAAGTTGCGGATTAACCCATTTTAGATCTATAGATTTTATCGTTTGCTTTGGCTCTGAGAGCAACCTGAATTATGAGGTGAATAAAGGGATATGGGTGAGGTTTTCACATGCCTGAGTTGGATTTCACTGCTCACAAGATGTCTTGAGATAGATCAGCAGCTCCCTAAATCTCCAAGTCCTTCTGTGGGCTGGGGTGCATTTAAAATAAGGTGACTGCTGAATGTTTCTTTTTCTTTCCAAAAAGCAAAACGAAGGTCACTAGGAAAATGCTCTGTGCTTGAGGGGTTGTCCAC
Organism: Podarcis pityusensis; assembly: GCF_964106645.2. Taxonomy (NCBI): domain Eukaryota; kingdom Metazoa; phylum Chordata; class Lepidosauria; order Squamata; family Lacertidae; genus Podarcis; species Podarcis pityusensis. The sequence goes on from NC_138029.1 coordinate 14,569,726, forward strand.
ACTTCTGCAACCCTAGAAAGCTCGGTCCTAGTGGTTTCCTGCTTCCCTGCCACTTCCCTTAGGAACATCCGCTCTTTACTGCTGTAACTTAGCAAACATCAGTCTGCAGAAAACCCCATTGACCGTTGCTCCGATTCAGCAGTGAAGAGCAGGTTTTCCCTAGGGGAAAGTGGTGGGGCAAGAATATGTGTGGACAAGCCCTAAGTCAGAACAGAGCAGAGAGGTTGGAGAATCTTTCATTTTGACTGACAGGTCCAGGTTTTAATCACATTGAATTATTTTCTGAGGGCACTCCAACCATAGCAATTTGGGAGAGGGGTGCTAAAGTGTTTGCTTTTCGAGTGGCTGCTGTTCTTTTGTGACCCCCTGCACAAGAAAGCAGGGCGTGCTTGGAAGAGCTCTGGGACCCATGGAATCCTCCCCAATCATTTTCTGTTTCCTTTCAAACAAAAGAAAACCAACGCTTCACTCAAATTGTTCTCATTCCGTTCTTTTTGTTATGTACTGAAGTTCTCACCCTGGACCAGCAGGGGGATACTGTAGATAGTTTTCACTCAGGTCCACATATGCAAATAAGGGATCGAAAGTGAGGTTACGTTGTACTGGAGCGCTATAGAAGCAGGCTGGCTTGAACCCTTCAGTTCAGTTCTGTTCTGACCTGACCTGTGAATAAACAAGAGCTGCCAGACCTTAAACTTTATTATGAATCAGCAGCTTTTTGCTGGCTGAAAGAATGGCTGCTTCTTGAAAACACTGATATTTTGGATCTAGAAGGTTTCAACAATGTATTTGGATGGCATGCATATCTGTGGTATGATAAGGTCAAAGCACATAAAGCATTTAAAAATCACATTGTCAGGAAAGCACTGTTTAATGTTTGGATAAGATACAAGGATTTATTAGAAAACAAAACTCCAAGGTGGCTGTCACCAATGGAAGCGAAAGCCTTGAAAAAACTCAATATGGAGGTCAAATGGCCGAAATATTGGGAAATTTTGGAACAAGATGGAGATAGACTGAAATTGCAGAGTTTTGAAAAATTAAAAAACAAAGTGCGAGACTGGCTTCATTATTTTCAGATAATGGAGGCATTTAATTTGGACAAGAAAATTGGCTTCCAGATGGAAAAATCAAAATTAGAAACTGAACTGTTAGAACCCAAAACTAAGAATTTGTCAAAGATGTATAACTTGCTGTTGAAATGGAACACTCAGGATGAAACGGTGAAATCTGTTATGATTAAATGGGCACAAGACATTGGACACAACATTATGTTCGCTGACTGGGAGCAGTTATGGACCACAGGTATGAAATTTACGGCATGTAATGCCTTAAGAGAGAATATTATGAAAATGATATACAGGTGGTACATAACCCCAGTCAAGCTTGCAAAAATCTATCATTTGCCCGATAATAAATGTTGGAAATGTAAAGAAACTGAAGGCACATTTTTTCACCTTTGGTGGACGTGCCCAAAGATTAAGGCTTTCTGGGAAATGATATATAATGAACTAAAAAAGGTATTTAAATATACCTTCTTGAAGAAACCAGAGGCCTTTCTCCTGGGCATAGTCGGCCAATCGGTGTTAAAAAAGGATAGAACTTTCTTTATGTACGCAACAACAGCAGCAAGAATACTCATCGCAAAGTATTGGAAGACACAAGAGCTACCCACACTGGAGGAATGGCAGATGAAACTGATGGACTATATGGAACTGGCGGAAATGACTGGTAGAATCCGTGACCAGGGAGAAGAGTTGGTGGAAGAAGATTGGAAGAAATTTAAAGATTATCTACAGAAACATTGCAAAATTAAAGAATGTTAGAGTGATGTTGGATTGAAATTAAGTGGCTTCTAGTTGTACAGGTTTTAAAGTTATATATAGATCAAGATTAAGGATTAGGATTAAAAAAGTTAAAAGAAATGGAAAATTGGCTTTTAATAGGTAAAAATTTAATGTTATATTATATTAAGATTAAGGATTGGGATTAAAAAAGAGGGAAAGAAATTGCTGGACAAACAAATTGAACTGGAATACAAAAGAGGGAGGTATGAGGAGGTCCAGAAAATAAGTAAATTTAAAAGTGGTGATGAAAAGGTGGTATTGTTTTTAACTGTTTTCTCTCTTTTTTTTTGTTTTTGTATTTTGTATTGTGTATTTTTGTATTGTGTACTTTTCTTTTTACTTTTAATTCTTTTTTACTGATGTGTCCTTTTTTTTTATTGGAAACTTTAATAAATATCATTAAAGAGAGAGAGAGAGAGAGAGAATCGCTGTGTCGTCTGATATGTTCACCCACAACTTAACACTTTTCTTTTTGGTTCATGTTAACTTCGTTGTATTCACAAACTTCCAGGAGAGTTCCGTGTAAGATAATTCCACTCAGTTCACTTGTAGGGCTTTCTGTGTGATTGATTTGTTCCTTTTTATTTGTTGTTTTCCAACAATGCCTACTCTGTTTATTATTATTTGTCCCATTTAGTTTCTCTCATTTTTCGCAATCTTCTCTTCCAGTCCTTCCACCAACACTTGCTTGTGCTTGTTTGATGCCTTTTATTCATTTCCATTCCACTCCCCTCCAAATTTCAGTTTGCATGTTCAAAATGTCACCTTTCTGTCTTCAGTTTTGGGGTACCTGTAATTTCACTACATTTAATGTATTCCTATTTTCTTCCTTCCCCCCTCAAAAGCTCCTCTGCCCACATTCAGGTAAGCTGGATTGGCCCTGAAGTAAGCTCCAACTTTCATTGCTTACTGAGAGCTATGTAATTATTACTGTTACTCAGGACCACCTCCATCATACCACCAGTTTACAGACTGATCACCCATTAAAAAAAACTAAGGCAGGTTAAGTGATTTCTATTTTACCCATCCCTGAATGGTAAGGTCTGCCCAAGTGAGAGAACTACTGCACTTGTCTTTCTGAAAGTTGGCCTGTTTCATCCCCTTGGAATGGGCAAATAAACTGCAAATTGCACCCAATTCCAGCATAAAATTGAAAGTTAGATACTTTTTTTCTTTTTGAAAAAATAAACTTTAGAAGATTCCTTGAATGAAAATTCCTGCCTGAAATCTGGCAGGCTTAATCCAGTCAGAGAGGCTTCTTAGCCTGCAAATTTCATTCACTTCTGTGAAAAGAGAAAAAGGCCACAGATATTTTTAGATTCTCCATTATAATCAAATAGGGTTGGGTGAACAGAGCTTCAGATTAACAGATGTGATTCAGAGTGGCATAGGCAAACTTGACCCTCCAGATGTTTTGGGACTACAACTCCCATCATCCCTAGCTAACAGGACCAGTGGCCAGGGATGGTGGGGATTGTAGTCTCAAAACATCTGGAGGGCCAAGTTTGCCTATGCCTGATTCAGACTCAAATAACAAGATGAACTGCAAAGACACAGAGCAGATCCCAAACAGATCAAGTTGCTTTTAATGCTACACATACAATATACAAGGTGAATCTTGTGGCCACTGCACATCATTTGATAGATATATAGGCTTAAACATCTTTAGATGTTATGACACACACACACAAAATAAATATTAATCAAATATTTGGTTACTCAGAGAAAAGCTGGTGAATTAACATCCTCAGAATACACGAAGAAGAATTTGCATAATATTCTTAAGTCATGATGAGACAGACAAGTTTAATGCTTATAAGAATGGGGATGATGATGATGATGATGATAATAATAATAATAATAATAATAATAATAATTTATTATTTATACCCCACCCATCTGGCTGGGCTTCCCCAGCCACTCTGGGCTGCTTCCAAAAAATATATTAAAATACTCTAAAACATTAAACATTAAAAGCTTCCCTAAACAGGGCTGCCTTCAGATGTCTTCTAAAAGTCTGGTAGTTGTTGTTCTCTTTGACATCTGGTGGGAGGGCGTTCCACAGGGAGGGCGCCACTACCGAGAAGGCCCTCTGCCTGGTTCCCTGTAACTTGGCTTCTCGCAGCGAGGGAAGCACCAGAAGGCCCTCGGTGCTGGACCTCAGTGTCCGGGTAGAACGATGGGGGTGGAGACGCTCCTTCAGATATACTGGACCAAGGCTGTTTAGGGCTTTAAAGGTCAGCACCAACACTTTGAATTGTGCTCGGAAACGTACTGGGAGCCAATGTAGGTCTTTCAAGACCGGTTTTATGTGGTCTTGGCGGCTACTCCCAGTCACCAGTCTAGCTGTCGCGTTCTGGATTAGTTGTAGTTTCCGGGTCACCTTCAAAGGTAGCCCCACGTAGAGCGCATTGCAGTAGTCCAAGCAAGAGATAACCAGAGCATGCACCGCTCTGGCGAGGCAGTCCGCAGGCAGGTAGGGTCTCAGCCTGCATACCAGATGGAGCTGATAAACAGCTGCCCTGGACACAGATTTGACCTGTGCTTCTTCATTCCAGATTTCTAGCTGTAATCTGATACCCATAAGCACTCAACAGAGACTCAGTCTGCAATCCAGGTGCTGGCATGGAGGTGGTTAAGATGAAGCATGGGTTCCTCTGCACTGGCCTCTGCCTGTAGAGAGCAGCATTGCTGGTGAGGGGAGTGCCGCTGCAGTAGAAGCCCAGCTTCTACTGAAGCAACTGGGAGGCTACCATCTCCATGGGGGTGGGGGGCGGACAGGGGTTTAGAGGAGTCTGATCCTGTCCCCTATGCTGTGTCAACCTCGAGTGGGTGCAGCAATAACCTCTGAGAAAACTGCCACCCCACCATCTGGCCTGACTGGCAGGGCTTAAGAACTGTTGTTGTTTTATGTACACACCACCCATCTGAGTGGGTTGTCCCAGCCACTCTGGACTTTGGATGCAGCAGTGACTCCACCACTTTGATAGTCCCGGGTTAGGAGCAGTCGGCCCTCCAGTCTGTATTTCCACCTTCAGGCCAAGTCTAAATGCTGGTCTCAAGCCTTCAAGATCCAGCCCATTATTATTTTTAAAACAACCTTTCCCCCATTTCATGCACCCACCTCCTGCTTTGAGTAACATCTCAAAGTTTGGCAAACTCAGAAGCTTACATACTATTTTGCTTCGGTTTGGTTTGTCCTAATAACGGTACAGTGGTACCTCAGGTTAAGTACTTAATTCATTCCGGAGGTCCGTACTTAACCTGAAACTGTTCTTAACCTGAAGCACCACTTTAGCTAATGGGGCCTCCTGCTGCGCCGCCGGAGCCCGATTTCTGTTCTCATCCTGAAGCAAAGTTCTTAACCTGAAGCACTATTTCTGGGTTAGCGGAGTCTGTAACCTGAAGCGTATGTAACCTGAGGTACCACTGTACTGCCCAACTGTGACTTTCAGATAATCTTTCTCTTTCTTCTAGACCAGGGGTCTGCAACCTTTAAGACAAAAAGAGCCACTTGGACCCGTTTCCGAAGAAAAAAAACCTGGGAGCCGCAAAACTCGTCATTATAAAAATAACTTTTTTGGCACTTTTTTAAATTATTTCTTTGTTTGACCCCTCAGAATTACTCCTCCTCATAGAAATAAATGTTAAATTAACAAGTTACCTTTTTTTGTGTGTGTGTTCTTCACTCCCCTTCAAAACAGTGACCAGCGTACATGCCCCCTTTCAATGCAGTGACCAGCGTACATGCCCCTTACAATGTAGCGGGCGGGCGGGAAGGTGACGTCGGGACGGTGCGTGACTAACGCACGCACCGCCCCCATGCGACGTCACAGCCAGTACAGCGCCCGCCACAGTGGGGAGTGTCGGGGCGCACAATGCGCCTCCTCCCCTCGCTAGTATCCGCCCTGGAGCCGCGGCAAAGGTGTAAAAGAGCCACATGTGGCTCCGGAGCCGCGGGTTGCAGACCCCTGTTCTAGACCAACACAGCTACCTAAAAATATTTTTTAAATTATACGCTATCTCAACCTTTTTTCTTTATTCTGCAAACCTGATGACAAGCAACAAGTCTTTCAAGGCTGCAACCCTTCCATTTGCGACTTCAAAACGACAGAAATCATTTCCTGGTGTGATTTATAAACTGCATACAACCTATTTTGTACCTGAACCCTTTCCCCCTTTCCCCAGCCAACCTCAATTTCCATTAAAGTACATCTGCCTGCTGTATGTGCGTGAGAACAATCTGATTTGAGATTTGCCCGAGTGGAGAAAGAGGCATGTGGTGGGTTTTTCAGTCCCCCAATGCTTCAGAAGGAAGAAGATGGTGCTTTGTTTGACACGCTGCTCTCTTATTGCCTGGACAGGGCACAGAGGCCTTCAAAGATGCTGCCAGAAAATGCAATAAGAGACCAGCAATGAGCCTTCTCTTCTCCGCCCCACCCTGCTTTATCCATCTTGTGAGTTGTAAACGATTCTGTATGGGGGAAATTGGCCTAACTGGAGACAGTATTAGTATAAATATTGCTCAGGCTTTCTGTCATTTCCTTTCAACGCCGTTCTGCGGCAAATTGAGCTTCCCACTTTAAAGCAAGAGGCGGCGGAGATTAAAATGATAGATGCTATTTAAAGTTGCTCTAACTCTAAGACGACATAAACACTTTGCCTATCTGCAATTCGCGTCTCTTTCGGAGAGGCAGAGCCCTGAGAGATGTGGCGCAAAGGAAAACTTCTCAGAAATGCAGAAACTTGGCAGATCTCACCAAGGCGAGTGGTGATAGTAGTGCATGTGTGATGCACATCCTCTGGCAGAGCTTCTGGATGCCTTGAGCATGAGCTCTGGCCACTTGTGTGGCCAGTGCACAGCTAGATGGGCATTTTCTAGCAGCATTCCAAGTATGAGAGTGTCAGAATTGCAAAAGGGAGAAACTTGTAATGTGGGGAGTGGAATAGAGACAAATAGGGACGTGGGTGGGGCTGTGGTCTAAAAACCACTGAGCCTATTGGGCTTGCTGGTTGTAAAGTAGGCAGTTTGAATCCGTGTGGTGGGGTGAGCTCCCGTTGCTCTGTCCCAGCTCCTGCCAACCTAGCAGTTCGAAAGCACACCAGTGCAAGTAGATAAATAGGTACTGCTGTGGCAGGAAGGTAAACAGCATTTCCGTGCACTCTGGCTTCCGTCACGGTGATCCATTGAGCCAGAAGCAGTTTAGCCATGCTGGCCACATGACCCGGAAAAGCTGTCTGTGGACAAACACTGGCTCCCTCGGCCTGAAAGCGGAGATGAAAGCCATGCCCCATAGTTGAATTTGACTGGACTTAACCATCCAGGGGTCCTTTACCTTTCACTTTACCAGAGGCAAGCAGCTCAATCCTGTGCATGTTTGCTTGGCAGTGGGGAAGCCCTACTAAATCCAATTCTTTTATTTCCTGCATTTATTTATTAATTTAATTAATTGATTCAATTTATACCATGCCTTTCCTCCATGGAGCTCAAGACAGCATACAGTGGTACCTCAGGTTAAGTACTTAATTCGTTCTGGAGGTCCGTTCTTAACCTGAAACTGTTCTTAACCTGAAGCAGCACTTTAGCTAATGGGGCCTCTCGCTGTCACCATGCCGCCGGAGCACGATTTCTGTTCTCATCCTGAAGCAAAGTTCTTAACCTGAGGTACTATTTTTGGGTTAGCAGAGTCTGTAACCTGAAGCGTCTGTAACCTGAAGTGTCTGTAACCCGAGGTACCACTGTACATACCTCCCACCTATTCTAGTTTTATCATCGCAACAACCCTGTGGAGTGGTTTAATTGGAGAGCTGATGGCCGGCTTAAATTAGCCAAGAAATTTCATAGCCAAGTGGAACCTTGGTCTTCCATACACGCTCCATACATTTAAAGCAACAACATCCCTGGGAATTGTATTTTGTTAAGGGTGCTGGGAATGGCAGCTCTGTGGGGGGGAATGTTCCAGTTTCCCAGGATTCTTTGGGAGAAGTCATGTGCTTCATTTCTGGATGCCTCAGCTTTGCAGCCTATTCCTTAGTATGCCTGCTCTCCTTCCCAGCCCTGCCTTGACCTCCTGCCGGCCACCTGCCTCTGCGTTTGGACCCATTTTGCTGGCACTCCTACTCCCAGCACCCTGAGAGGTCACAGGTTTGCATAAACTTTCCACCTGCTGATTTGTAATTTAGAAAATTGTAAAGTTAGAAACAATAACCTTGATTTCAAGATAAATGCAAAGCACTGATCACAGGGAGAGTGAGATTTTTAACCGATGGGTGCCATAGAGACATTTTAGAGTGCAACTCTATGTGTGTCTGCTCTGAAGACAGTTCCACTGAGTTAGGTAAAGGTAAAGGGACCCCTGACATTAGGTCCAGTCGTGGCCGACTCTGGGGTTGCGGCGCTCATCTCGCTTTATTGGCCAAGGGAGCTTCCGGGTCACATGGCCAGCATGACTAAGCCGCTTCTGGTGAACCAGAGCAGCGCATGGAAACGCCGTTTACCTTCCCGCTGAAGCGGTACCTATTTATCTACTTGCACTTTGACGTGCTTTCAAACTGCTAGGTTGGCAGGAGCAGGGACGGAGCAATGGGAGCTCACCCCGTTGTGGGGATTGGAACCGCCGACCTTCTGGTCGGCAAGTCCTAGGCTCTGTGGTTTAACCCACAGTGCCACCCGCGTCCCTCCCTGGTAAATGTGTAAAGAATGGCTGCTTCAAACAAAGAGCTAAATACATTGAGGTCCTAGGAAGGAGATCAGGACAGACATGTCTTCAGTAAGCATAAGGAGATTATTGGCTCATGAGGAAATGCATGCTTTGAAGTTAATATTTGCAAAATTCTTTGGCACTTGACTCTGCCTAGGAAGTGGCCTATTCGGTTGGTTTCTTTGCTACAGTACTATAATAAAGCCCTTGTTTACAGAAGAGAAAGTGCAACCTCTCTCCCTCTCCCTCTCTTTCTGGCACATGCAAATATGAAAGGCATGGGCAGGTGTGTGGGCTGTCAATCTACGGTCTTCGGGATTCATGGAAGCATAAACCTGCTCTCCTTGAGATGACTGTTTGAGGAGGGCCAGCTGTTTTCACATGCTTTTCACTCTGAGCGGAGAGGGGAAATCCCCCTTGGGCAGAAACTTTCTGCATGTCAGCTCAAGCTGATGATGGATTGCCCTGTGAGCTGGAGGGAAGTTGTTCAGCTGTGGGAAGAATGTGTGTGTGTGTGTGTGAGAGAGAGAGAGAGAGAGAGAGAGAGAGAGAGAAAGAGAGAGAAAGAGAGAGAGACCGCACATGGAACAAAATCCTCTTTTGCTGTAAAGTGACTGTTTCAAAATGAGGACAGGATTGTAAAAGCCAGGGGCTGACAGCAAGATGGAGCTAGTCCACTGTGAGGTAAGCTCTCTGGATGAGGAGGAAGGTAAGCGGTATGGCAGGAGAACCCAGAGGGCAGTATTATTATTATTATTATTATTATTATTATTATTATTATTATTACAGTGGAACCTCAGGTTAAGTACTTAATTCGTTCCGGAGGTCTGTTCTTAACCTGAAACTGTTCTTAACCTGAAGCACCACTTTAGCTAATGGGGCCTCCCTCTGCCGCCGTGCCGCCGGAGCACGATTTCTGTTCTCATCCTGAAGCAAAGTTCTTAACCTGAAGCACTATTTCTGGCTTAGCGGAGTCTGTAACCTGAAGCGTATGTAACCTGAAGCGTATGTAACCCGAGGTACCACTGTATTAGCTTCCAACACATATGAAAACACAATAAAACATTACACATTAAAAAGATTCCCTATACAGGGCTGCCTTCAGATGTCTTCTAAAGGTTATAGAATTACTCATCTCCTTGACACCTGATGGGAGCATGTTCCACAGGGTGGGTGCCACTACCAAGAAGGCTCCCTGTTCCCTGTAGCAGAGGGACTGGCCCCTAGAGTAGGGTTACCAGATGTGCCCGGTTCCCAGGGACAATCCCCGGATTTGCAAATCTGTCCCTGGACAAATTCCATCCCCGGAATGTACCCAGATTTGCAAATCTGTCCCTGGGAAATGTGGCAGCGGCAGCCTCAGCAGCCCGGAGCCAGCCTGGTAGTGCAGTTGGCTCTGGCTGGCTTCAGGAGCTGCTCGCTGCTGTGGCGCCCGCCATTTTTCCTCGCCGGAAGTCCCCATATGATGTGTATTGTGTGCATAGGATGTGTTTTGTGCGATCTCCTGCCCCCTTGCCCCTTTGTTTTGACTGATCGGGGGAGGCTCGGGAGTCGCGGGTGGGTGGGCGGCCGTTGCCCAGTTTTTTAAAAACTCTGCGCATTTATGTTTCACAGGGTGCGAAAGAAGGGCTTTGCATCTTTATACAATATGCATGTGTGCTTGGGCCCAGGGTCTTTTGCCTCACCATCCCTACTACTGACTCCCTGTTGCTACTCAGCTTTCAAAAAAAAAAGTGTCCCCGGATTCATTGAAAAAAATCTGGTAACCATACCCTAGAGGGAGGTACGTGTGGCTATGCAGTCAGTGCTCCTATGGCTATGTGAATTGCCATCGGTTAGACCAGCGTTCCCCTACCTGGTGCAGGGCCTTTTTTGCATTGGCTCTCCGTTTGTGGAATGCTTTCCCCAGGAAGGTACGTCTGGCACCTTCATTAGGCAAAAAAATTCCTCTTCAACCAAGTCCTTGGCTGATTAATATTCTACAGCCTTTTGAATGTGTTTGTGGGAGGCAGGGGTTATTGTATTGCTCATTTTGTTTTAACTGTTTATTTGTGCTTTTACCTTATATTTTTATCTTGTAAACAGTCTTGAAATCTTATGGCAAATGAATGAATGAATTGCACTGTAATTGCAAATGAATGAATTGCACTGTAGTCCTTTGGGGTGTGCAGGTGGCGCTGTGGGTTAAACCACAGAGCCTAGGACTTGCCGATCAGTCATGCTGTTCACGTGGCCCGGAAGCTGTACGCCGGCTCCCTCGGCCAATAAAGCGAGATGAGTGCCACAACCCCAGAGTCAGTCACGACTGGACCTAATGGTCAGGGGTCCCTTTACCTTTACCTTTTTACCTTTGGGGTGTGAAATATTGTCACACCTTCAGGGGTGGGATGGTTGGTAGCTCCAGCCTTCTGCTTTACCTGTCCTCTTCTGCCACTGTCATTGTCTTAAGTACCCCCCACATCTGCAGACTCTGTCATCTGATGACTGAAACGGCCGTGTTCAGGACTGCAGCCTGCCAGCCAGACTGGAATTGGTAGCCGAGGACCAGTGGGGCTATTCCTTGGGGGAGCAGATTCAACGTCAGCCATTTATAGATTGATGTTAGGTGGATATAAGCCTCCACTCTCATCATCCCCATTTCTAGTCTAACTCATGCGTTTGAAACACATCTGGGAACTTGTAGGAGAGTTCTAAGGAGTTTGGATTGAACTCTCTCAAGGGGGAAGAAAACAGAGGAAGGCGGGCCCAGAAAGGATCCATAAAGGAGCTGTGCCAACGTTTTGGCCTTGCATAATTTTAGGGCTGCGGGGACAAAAAAGCCCCCTTGTGCTCTAAATAATTTAAGAATACAGTTTGCGATTTGTTCCACTGATCTCCCAATGGAGTTTATGTGAAGTTTGTTGGTTCCTGAAGTTTGTTGGTACCACCTTTCCTAGATACTTATAATTTGTGACTTGTACTAATTTGTGGCCTTGAAGTTCCCGGCTTCTAAGCTTTGGTTTCCCCCCGAAAGCGAGTATCTTCATCTTTTGATTGTTGATTTTGAGACATTCACAGTATTCTGCGAGCTTTCTTAGTGCTCTTTTGAGTCCAATGGGGGTTCTAGATAAAATTACTGCATCAGGCCGTGCTTAGATGACTGCCAGGACTTGCTGTGCCTCTTGCAGAGCACTGCCGTATTTTTCGCTCTATAAGACGCACCAGACCATAAGACACACCTAGTTTTTGGAGGAGGAAAACAAGAAAAAAAATATTCTGAATCTCAGAAGCCAGAACAGCAAGAGGGATCGTTGCACAGCGATCCCTCTTACTGTTCTAGCTTCTGGGATAGCTGCGCACCCTTCACTTGCTCCATAAGACGCACACACATTCCCCATTACTCTTTAGGAGGGGAAAAGTGAGTCTTATAGAGCAAAAAATACGGTATATCGTGAAGCACACAGCAAGGTGCTTGGCAACACCTGGCAATCAGTCACTTGCAAAACACCCCTCAAGACCCATGTATGTGGGGGAAATGGTCACCTGGAATCATGGTGGTGTTGTGCTACTGACAGGGGGTCCTCTGACCAGTTCTACCTCCTGATCTGCCTCCTTTATCTGCAGCTGCGCCCAAGTTCCTCCACCCCACCCACCTGGTGGCAGAGGCACGAGTGACCTGTGGCAATAGGGTGCGATCCTTCCTTGAGATTTACTTGACAATCCCCACCAGCCTCTTGCCTCTGAACCTCGCATTTCTTGCTTGCCTTGGAATTTGTATCTCAACACCCTTCCCGAGGGAGGAATTCATTCAGCAAGCCCTTCTGCCCCCTCCATTCCTCCTTTTTTGCATAATGCTTAATTAATCTGGTGATGGGCCCTTTAAGGAAAGAATTATATGGCCAGGAACAATAAAAAAGAGACACTGGAAAGTCTCTGACAAGCTGCTTAAATCCATTTTATGGGGCGATTAGAGCGAGAGACATCATCGTTCTGAGTGCTTTATTTTTATCCTTCCTCTGCTCCTACAAACATGTTCTTACCCCTTCCTGTCCTCATTAACAGCCGAGCAAGCATTAGATAGAGTTACCGTTTTAATGGTCCACATTGACTCGTGTGTCTCCCCACCATTCTCATTCTCTCTCTCTCTCTCTCCCCAGCCCTTGCTGTTTTGCTTCCCATGTTATGAGCCTCAGGCCGGCCAGTTGTCTGTCTTATGGTCACCGGAGTGTACTAGCAGATTGGAGACACAGCAAATAAAGCGAGGAAAAATGGAAATAGCTTCTAGCAGCAAAGGTTCCCCCCTGCCCACTAGACAGCGGGGTTGAATCTTTCTGATCAGAAGTGTTGCGCTAGCAGGATCAAAGTGAGCATATTGCAAATGAGCCTGAAAACTCATTCAGTAGAGGTATCCAAGATTTCCCGCTATTTCATTGTTCCATTTGTCTCTGTTATTTAAAAACTTAATTTATTTCATTATATGTTTCTTAAAATAACATGCATTTTGTTTTCCTTCCTTCCTTCTTTATTTTGCTGCTGCCAGTGGAAATTGCAGTAGGAAAACTGTTGGCAACCACCTACTGGAGGCGGCCATGTCATTCTCCCAAAATGCTCTGGGGTTTGCATCATTCCAGAGAGCATTCTGGGAAAATAAAATGGCAGCTGAGAGAAGGTGGCTTCTGAAACTGGTTACTGCTGAGCATAGGCACCAGCTCCTAGGGGCTGAGGCACTTTGGAACCCCACCCAATGTTTTTTAAAGGGTTAAATTCATTACAAACCCTGGGAAAAACTGAAGGTCCCTCAGTCTGTTTAAGCAGTGCCTTGCTGTTTGTGAGGTGCTTTGATGTCCCAGGTTTGGGACATCAAAGCACCAAATCACCTGACATTGTGATGTCAGTAAGGATCTGTGCTGATGAATCAGAAAGGTTTGAATGCTCTGGCTTAAATGCATAAAAGTCAGCATAGGTAAGCTCAGATCATGCTGTTATTGTCTGGATCTGGGGACAAGTATTGTCCAATCTAGCTTACAGAGTAAACTTCTGAAATGGAGTGTTTTCAGTGGATCCATTTTACACTTTCAGATTCCTGTCACCTATACCTGGTTCATATATTAACCTGCCATCCCTCATGTGGTCATGCCTATTGGAGCACATGGGGCGTGTTAGGAATTACAGGGAAGTATTTCATGTGCAAGCAACTGACACCATTACATGGGAGCTCTACACATTGCTCCCACTATTTAAGTATGGAAAAGGACTGCAAGGATTGTTCAAATGGAACTGGCTGCTTTTACAACTCCCCACATGGAGACACTGCTTTATACAATTGGTTGTATCCAATGATGTTGCTCAGCAGATGGTTGAGCTGGGAGAGAGATTTGATTCAGCTTGGTAAAGAGAAACGTACTGAACGAAACACAGCTGTCCTTCAAAATTCACACTTCTCTGAATTTTGCAATGCCATCCTCCAGTTGAGGAATATGTAGGGTGACATGAACATGTATTAGTGAAAATAACATAAAAGAATGTATCACACATGGGGAAATTGCTTGGGGAAAAAATGTGTGTGCTAGGCAACATTGCATATAAAAATGTGCATATTGGACTTTTTCCAAAAGAATTCTCAAACTAAAATGGGAACGTGGAGAACCTATGTTAAGACTGGAAAAATGAGAAATTGAAAGAAAGTGAAATTGGCACGCTACAAAGAGAACGAAACAATAAAATTATCAGTAGAAAAGAACACATTAAAACATTCAAAAAATAAAATCAATAATCAGCTAAAAACAGGTTGAAATGCACATCGACATTCTACGTGTCTGGGAATTTTCTTCTCACCCAGCTAGTGTCTCCCTCCCTGCACTTTTTGGAGGTGTCATAAACCACAGAGCCTAGGACTTGCCGATCAGAAGGTCGGCGGTTCGAATCCCCACGACGGGGTGAGCTCCCGTTGCTCGGTCTCTGCTCCTGCTAACCTAGCAGTTCAAAAGCACATCAAAGTGCAAGTAGATAAATAGGTACTGCTCCTGCGGGAAGGTAAACGGCGTTTCCGTGCGCTGCTCTGGTTCGCCAGAAGCGGCTTAGTCATGCTGGCCACATGACCCGGAAGTTGCACGCTGGTTCCCTTGGCCAATAAAGCGAGATGAGCGCCGCAACCCCAGAGTCGGCCACGACTGGACCTAATGGTCTGGGGTCCCTTTACCTTTACTAGTTGGTTAAATGCATCATACAGTTGAAGATAAAACATCATCGGCAAAGTACAGGTCTAGCAATTAAAGCAGCAAAGTAAAATCTTAAGGAGGTAGAAAATAATTCTGGCATGGAACGTCCTTGAAGCCATTCTCTACCACTCCTAAACTCTTTAGGTCCTTCTGCAGAGAGGCTGTGACATGGCTGGTATGTAACTCATAGAATCATAGAGTTGGAAGAGACCACAAGGGCCATCGAGTCCAACCCCCTGCCAAGCAGGAAACACCATCAGAGCACTCCTGACATATGGTTGTCAAGCCTCTGCTTAAAGACCTCCAAAGAAGGAGACTCCACCACACTCCTTGGCAGCAAATTCCACTGTCGAACAGCTCTTACTGTCAGGAAGTTCTTCCTAATGTTTAGGTGGAATCTTCTTTCTTGTAGTTTGGATCCATTGCTCCGTGTCCACTTCTCTGGAGCAGCAGAAAACAACCTTTCTCCCTCCTCTATGTAACATCCTTTTATATATTTGAACATGGCTATCATGTCATACATGTTTTGTTTTGAAATGCTAGAAATCACTGTTGTGACCACCTGCATGATGCTTGTCCAACAAACTAGATAAATCCCCTCAACAGTCAGGAAGACAATTTCAAATACTCTCATGTATTCACAGGAAAGGTTTATATACGCAGGATTTCTTTGTATATATTCAAGATTCAACGAGGTAGAGCAAATTACGGTAGCTTTGGTTTCAAGAGCACTTTAACAGCAATATTTCAACCCACTTTTGGATATTTATGTCACTTATATTCCACTTTTCCCAAGATAGCTCCCCTGCCACTTATGTCTTCACAATAGTAGCTCTGTGAGGTAGCAATTAGGGTCAGAGAGAGAGACACGCCCAAGGTCACACAGTGAATGTCATACCTGAGTGGGGAGTTGTACTCAGATCTCCCTTGTCCTCTCCAATCACTACACCATGTTTCTTTTTGTAGCACAGAAATCTGTGCTTTTGGAGTGCTTGTGTACCATGTGTTGCTGCTGTTTAGTCGTTTCGTTGTGTCTGACTCTTCATGACCCCATGGACCAGAGCATGCCAGGCACTCCTGTCTTCCACTGCCTCCCGCAGTTTGGTCAAATTCATGCTGGTAGCTTCGAGAACACTGTCCAACCATCTCGTCCTCTGTCGTCCCCTTCTCCTTGTGCCCTCCATCTTTCCCAACATCAGGGTCTTTTCCAGGGAGTCTTCTCTTCTCATGAGGTGGCCAAAGTATTGGAGCCTCAGCTTCAGGATCTGTCCTTCCAGTGAGCACTCAGGGCTGATTTTCTTAAGAATGGATAGATTTGATCTTCTTGCAGTCCATGGGACTCTCAAGAGTCTCCTCCAGCAGCATAATTCAAAAGCATCAATTCTTCGGCGATCAGCCTTCTTTATGGCCCAGCTCTCACTTCCATACATCACTACTGGGAAAACCATAGCTTTAACTATACGGGCCTTTGTTGGCAAGGTCTCTGCTTTTTAAGATGCTGTCTAGGTTTGTCATTGCTTTTCTCCCAAGAAGCAGGCGTCTTTTAATTTCGTGACTGCTGTCACCATCTGCAGTGATCAGGGAGCCCAAGAAAGTAAAATTTCTCACTGCCTCCATTTCTTCCCCTTCTATTTGCCAGGAGGTGATGGGAACCAGTGGCCATGATCTTAGTTTTTTTGATGTTGAGCTTCAGACCGTGTACATCTGCTTAAAGCATGGTCCATCATTTATGTGGGCTGCTCTGTTCTCCAGATAGTGGTGTGTTGTGGGGAAGCTAGAAGGGTATTTCTGTGAGTAATTATATTCCTCCAGGGGTGGTCAGTTCCAGTGCCGGATTTACGTATAAGCCAAACAAGCTTTAGCTTAAGGCCGCACTCTCTTGGGGCCCCCCCAAAAAATTAAAGGGGAAAAAACCCTGGATGTACATTTCCAAAATATAAGATAAAAAAGAAATAAAATAAATCCTACATACAGCAACAGTGTTTTGTATTGTGTAGGCTCCTATGGTGTAAATAATGGCCCCTGCCTGCTAGCCTGCTCCCTAAAATATCACTGGTTTGCTAATTTCTATACAGTGGTATCTCTGGTTACAGATGCTTCAGGTTACAGATGCTTCAGGTTATAGACTCCGCTAACCCAGAAATAGTACCTCAGGTTAAGAACTTTGCTTCAGGATGAGAACAGAAATTGTGTGTGGTGGGAAGCCCCATTAGCTAAAGTGGTACCTCAGGTTAAGAACAGTTTCAGGTTAAGAACAGATCTCCAGAATGAATTAAGTTCTTAACCCGAGGTACCACTGTATATAGGGTGCCTACATTCTGCATGGACTGGTTGCAAATGGCTTTAGATACCTATTAGGTCCATAAATTACCATATAGCATATATTCAACACACAAAAAGTGACAATTTGTTGTTGACAAAGGACAGCTGGCCATATAAAGGGCCCCATTACCTTCATCAGCTTAGGGCCTCATCAGACCTAAATCCGGTCCTGGTTAGTTCTGTAACAGGGTAAAGAGAAAGCTGTGGCCCTCCAGTTGTTTTTGGACACCAAATCCCAGCAGTACAAGCCAGCACGGTTAACAGTCAGGGATGATGGGAGTTTTAGTCCTGGCAACATCAAGAACATTATTCTTCAACTGGTGGATTAGAATCCACTACCTCCTAATCCAAGGCAGGTAACAACTGCAGCACTACATTCAGGGGTGTCAGCTAGGGGGCACTGGGGGGCCAAGTGCCCTCCAAAAAATTTCAAGGAGAAAAATTTCAAGGAGAGGCCTGGGCCCCTGAAAATTCTGTGGCGGCTGTGCACACATGCCATGGGGCATGCTGACATCACTTGTGCATGCCTCAGGTCATGTTTGCATCACGTGGGCACAGCTGCACGATATGTGCATGACTTTGTGGCATGCATGAGTGACATCAGCATGTGCGTGCACGTCACACAACCTCGGACCCCTCAATAGCAGGGGCAAGCCTGACTATGTCCATGCCAATATATGTTTTTAAAAATAAGGAATTGGTCTCCCCAGTGCATTCTTTGAGATAAAGATGGATTCCAGGTTAGAAAAAGGTGAAGCTACTAATCTAGAAGCCCAGAGGCCCTCTCATTTCTGCTTTGCAGTAAAAGGAAGGCCTTCGAGTGGTAAGAATAGTGGTTTTAATTTTTTTAAGAAAAAGCTCTTCTAGAGAGGTCATTATGTTAGCCTGGTAGGCTTGTGGCATCTTAAAGACCTCCGCTCCCTTTTTTCCTTTGCATGCAAAGAAATGAAGATATTCTGGCTTTCATTCATGCTAGCTGTTCCTTGCTCATCATGGACACAACAAATCACAGAACTATGGGGTGTGTGTGTGTGTGTGTGAGAGAGAGAGAGAGAGAGAGAGAGAGAGAGAGAGAGAGAATATGAATGCTCAACAGCCCCTTAGTGACCTGCCTGGAATTGCTATACAGGACTCAGATGATGGCAAGTGTAACTTCATTATTACCAAACCATCCTTGACAGATGGGTCTCTAGCCTTGAGTATCTCCATTCAAGGGAGCCACCCTACCTCTCTTGGCAGCCTGCTCCATTGTCCAAACTGTTCTTAGAGTGATAAAGTTTCTCCTAATGTTCCCTTTAATGTTTCCCTGCTGCAGCATAAGCCTGCACCGCACTCTCCTCTCATTTACTAATGAGAGTAATTGGTCGTAGTCCCTTCTTTTTACAGCATCCCTTTACATATTTGCAGCCTGCAATCATGTCTCCCGCATGTCATCATTGCTCCAGTCTGAACATGCTTGGCTCTCTCGCCCTATCTCTCCTAGGTCCTGTTTTGCAAACCTTCCATCATTTTGGTTCCTCTCCTCTGAAGTCCCTCCAGGATGTCTAGGGGAAAGGGGAAAGGCAAAACAAAAACAGTAACAACTGGAACCAGGCACTGAATATCTTCTCTTATGCGGGTAAATCTGGCAAGATAAACTCACAGGTCATGCAAAACAATGCAACCCCATTGCTACCATCCTGGAATTACTTTTCAGTTTTAGCTCTACCTCTCTTTTAAATCAAGGGACGCGGGTGGCGCTGCGGGTTAAACCACAGAGCCTAGGACTTGCTCATCAGAAGGTCGGCAGTTTGAATCCCCGCGATGGGGTGAGCTCCCGTTGCTCAGTCCCTGCTCCTGCCAACCTAGCAGTTCGAAAGCACGTCAAAGTGCAAGTAGATAAATAGGTACCGCTCTGGCGGGAAGGTAAACGGTGTTTCCGTGCGCTGCTCTGGTTCGCCAGAAGTGGCTTAGTTATGCTGGCCACATGACCCGGAAGCTGTACGCCGGCTCCCTCGGCCAATAAAGAGAGATGAGCGCCGCAACCCCAGAGTCGGTCACGACTGGACCTAAGGGTCAGGGGTCCCTTTACCTTTACCTTTTTACCTCTTTTAAATCAGAACCAGTGAAGGAAGTGAAGGTCCTGTGTGAGTGCCTGGAGGCAGTTGGAGGATGGATGGCAGCTAACAGATTGAGGTTGAATCCTGACAAGACAGAAGTACTGTTTTGGGGAGACAGGGGGCGGGTGGGTGTGGGGGACTCCCTGGTCCTGAATGGGGTGACTGTGCCCCTGAAGGACCAGGTGCGCAGCCTGGGAGTCATTTTGGACTCACAGCTGTCCATGGAGGTGCAGGTTAATTCTGTATCCAGGGCGGCTGTCTACCAGCTCCACCTGGTACGTAGGCTAAGACCCTAGCTGCTCGCAGACTGTCTCACCAGAGTGGTGCATGCTCTAGTTATCTCCCGCTTGGACTACTGCAATGCGCTCTATGTGGGGCTACCTTTGAAGGTGACCCGGAAACTGCAATTACGGTAATCCAGAATGCGGCAGCTAGACTGGTGACCGGGAGTGGCCACCAGGACCACATAACACCGGTCCTGAGAGATCTGCATTGGCTCCCAGTACGTTTCCGAGCACAATTCAAAGTGTTGGTGCTGACCTTTAAAGCCCTAAATGGCCTCGGCCCAGTATACCTGAAGGAGCGTCTCCACCCCCATCGTTCAGCCCGGACACTGAGATCCAGCACCCAGGGCCTTCTGGCGGTTGCCTCATTGCGAGAAGTGAGGTTACAGGGAACCAGGCAGAGGGCCTTCTCGGTAGTGGCGCCCGCCCTGTGGAACGCCCTCCATTCAGATGTGAAGGAAATAAGCAGCTATCCTATTTTTAAAAGACATCGGAAAGCCGCCCTGTTTAATATTAATATTTAATGCTGTATTGTTTTTAACACTCGATTGGGAGCCACCCAGAGTGGCTGTGGAAACTCAGCCAGATGGGCGGGGTATAAATTATTATTATTATTATTATTATTATTATTATTATTATTATATTAGCTGGCGTTGCCAGGGAGTGGCTCAACCCCCAGCCAGGCCCTGGATCATGCTCACTCTCCCTTTATCAAAGGACTTAAAATTGCCCCCCTCTTGCTTACGTTGCAACTGGATCCAGTACAATATGCAGTGCTGCTGAGACCCCACCCACCCACCATGTTAATTGGCCCAGAGGTACTTCCCTTAGCTTATATTTGTACGTAAGTAGCAGATTTTGTCAGCAGATTGCAGGTGAGGGCAACGGTCCAGATCCATATAAAGTGTCATGGGCCTACAAAATCCTTTTTGGCAAGAGTAAGCCCCGGCAGCAAGAACTTCTGAAAGTCTGTCTAAATTTGCATTTTCACATATAAATCAAAATATACGTTTTTATGACACATCTCAGCCAGCTGAGTTGGTAAAAGTGAGGAACCGGGAATGCTGTCCATTCACACAACACTTCATGCACAACTGTGTAGAATGCAAGTGCATTTGATCACGGAATGAATGAATGCTGCCACACAATTAAAACCAGCCTGGTTGAAATATTCCTATTCAACTCAGTACATAACACTGGTGTTAATGCTAGAAACCAGATGTACAGTATTGAACAGAAGGAGTACAATGCAACGAAACAGGGAAAGTGAAAGGAAACCAGTTTAACCTAGGTCAAGTAAGTATTTCAATGTTCCGAGAAGGTGTGGATTTGAATTTGTCTTCCACCAAGATAAAGTGCCGATCAGCACATATAAGGGAAAGCTCTCTTTGTTTCAGAGCTAGAAAAGAATGTTTTCTTTTACAACTTAGAAAGATTGGCAAGAGAGAAGGCTGGGGACCCCAGCATTAAACTGTGTATTTCCTATGTACTCTGGAAAATGTTTTCTGTTTATTTTAGCTCTGGGCAGCTTGTCATGAAGTCACTGATAGAACAAGCCCAGACAGTGACCCCAGGCTGTATTATGAGGGATGTTTTCCAAGTTTAGCAAAGAATGTTTCTTGTTTATTACTTTCCAGGATGAGCACAACACACACACACACACACACATAAAGAGAGAGAGAAATATTATTGTACACTTCACTGAAAGATATCCCCTTGTACTATAAAACTTCACTCTCATGACTGCCAATCAAAAGAAAAGAAAGAGGAAAAGAAATCATAATCCTGTGATCCTTTTGCTAACTTCCTAAGGCTCCCTTCAAATGTCATTTTTAATGGGTAAAGGTAAAGGGACCCCTGACCATTAGGTCCAGTTGTGACCGACTCTGGTGTTGCGACACTCATCTCGCTTTATGGGCCGAGGGAGCTGGTGTACAGCTTCCAGGTCATGTGGCCAGAATGACTAAGCCGCTTCTGGCAAACCAGAGCAGCGCATGGAAACGCCGTTTACCTTCCCGCCAGAGTGGTACCTATTTATCTACTTACACTTTGACGTGCTTTTGAACTGCTAGGTTGGCAGGAGTAGGGACCGAGCAATGGGAGCTCACCCAGTCGCGGGGATTTGAACCACCGACCTTCTGATCGGCAAGCCCTAGGCTCTGTGGTTTAACCCACAGTGCCACCCATGTCCCTTTTTAATGTATATTTAAAGGCAAATGTGTGGATTCAGTCTTTCTGTATCAGCAAGGGTTTGGACAAGATGACCTCCTGGGTCCCCTTCACAGGAGCGAAGGAAGGGGGGGTGCGGTGGGGACGGGTCGCCCTTGGTGTCACCACTGGGGGGGTGACAAAATGCCGGGCAGCACTCACCACGGGTCCTGCAGCACGCCCGAGCCACTCGTCTTTCCTGGGAGTGACGCGGTGGCTTGGGCATCTGCAGGCTCCGCACTGCCCCAAACGGTCTGCCCGCCGCCTCCCCCTCAGCTATAGGGCGACTGAGTGAGAGGAAGCAGGCAGACTCCTCCAAGGCCTCGCGGAGCGTCCTGCCCCAGCTGGCCCCACTCCACGAAAGGCTGGCCCCACCCCTGGGTGCAGGACACACACGCCAGGCGCCCAATTGACTTGCTCCGCTGCTGCCTCTTCAACTCTCTGGGCTGGTAAAATATTGCTCAAATAAAGATGTGCTAATATGCCTGGATTAAAATGTAAAGTATCTGAGGGAAGGTAAATTAGTAAGGAAAGATAATAAGAATATATAGAAGATTTGAGAAGATTGTAAAATGCAAAGATAAATGTTATCTCAGAATGTAGAGGAAATCAAGTGGGGGCGGAGGGAATTTCTTCTTAATGAAAACTCATTTCATTTATTTATTAAAAAGTGGGAAAGAGAGGGTTTAACTTTATAAATACATAGAATCTTTTCCCTGTCCAGAAATTCCCAACTGTCCCTTTATGTATTGTGTTACAGGATTCCACTCATTAATAACATCTCTAAACCTCTCTCCTTTGAGCATGGCTGTTAATCTAATAACATTTAGTTGTCCCAAAACATCTCCCTTAAAAAGGTCCATTCTATTGGGCTAGTGATTGTTTGCTTGCTTTTATTATATGAAATCATTCCTGTGCCTTCTGGAATACTGAATAATGTGGGAGAAGTGGAATTCTTGGAACCATTTCAACAGTCGTTTCCAGGATGGACTAAAGCCATATTGAAATTTCCAAGGGACCACTAAGATTTGTGCTGCCCAATGTGACAAGTGAGGAATAAAGTACTTTAAAAGAAACAATTAGCAAAGGAAAAGAAAAACAAAGAAAGTAAAAAACAACAACAAAGTGAATGAAAAGGGAAGGGGATAATAACACTATCAGCTCACATTAAGGATACAAGAAATATCAGTACATGCATCTTAAATTAAACATGCAAGTCGATATAAGCCATCCAGATGTCAAACAGGTACCCACATGAGATTGATGTTTGTAGGAAATGTGCTCAAATGTAGCAAAGGTGGTGAGGGCCTCAGACCATTGCATAATAGATGGTGGGTGTTTATCCTTCCAGCCTTGAAATATAAGTCTCCTAGTGACCATAAGGACTTGAAGAATTCACTTTAAAAAGGGGGAGGGGATCCATAGTGGAGAAAAATATATCAAGCAGGGCAATATCTACATGAACATTTCACACGTTAAGGGCTCAGTAGATGCCTGGTGCAACTCTGCCCATGTCTTGCTTAAAGGTGTTCAATGACAATTCAGAAGCTTGGAGGAAGTTTTCTGTTGTTCAAGGCAGTCAAAATAGCTGCACAGTTGACCTCAGTTGGCCAACTGGAGCTGTCTCAGCATGTCGCTCTCCACTATGTCGGAGATTGTTAAAGGGCACAACCACCCTTTTTTTGCATACACGTGTGACTTGTATACACCAAGGCATCCTGTTGTGATCTGCTTCTGTATTAAAAAATGAGCATATATTCACAGAAACATTGATACATATGGAGGAATTCAATGCCACACTCTTCTGATGGTTCCCTCAACCCAAACATTTCTGCTTTCCAGGTAGAACAACCCTCTTTCCTGTTCTGGGGGTTCTCCTAACTCTCCACAGCAGATCTGGGGGAGATGAATGGGTTGTATGGAGGGAGGAGAGGAGAGAAAGTCCTATTGTGCTAATGGGAGCCCTTATGTTGACTTCCACTAGCACACCAGGTTAGTTAAATTTGGGCCAACACAATCCTGAATTTGGACCATATAGGTCTGTGTTGAAATCCACTCACCATTCCACCCACCCCCACTTGTTGACCATTTTCATTGACTTCATTTGTCCTTAGCAATGTCACCCCACATGGTTAAATCTGATTGGCTACATAGCCTAGTGAGGTCATCCTTCTCATTACATGATCCCTTACTGGCTGGGATAACTCGTGTGAATAATTTAAGTTTGATGTATTATGGTATTTTAATATTTTTTGGGAAGCCACCCAGAGTGTCTAGGGAGGCCCGGCCAGATGGGCGGGGTATAAATTATTATTATTATTATTATTATTATTATTATTATGTTGGCAGGAGAAAAGCAGCAATCAGGGGAGAGATGACACTGAACTAGAAGCAGGCAGAAGACGATAAATGGAATCAAGTAAGGGTATAAAAGGCAAATTTTCACACGTGTTTTTGGGGGAAATTTCTGCCTCCCAAAATCATTATCCTTCTCTCCAAAATTAAAATATTCACTATGCCTCTGTTGAAAATTCAAGACAGGGTTCAAATGTTTTCTGAACAGCACAATGCAGTCCCTCAACTGTGAAAGGCTGGCAATCTTAACTGTACCTCCCTTAGCTTTATTATGGGATGTACGTGTCCTAAGTGGCACCAGGTATAGAGGGTGGGGGAGGCATGAATTTCAAAAACGCAGTCTGGATTTCTTGTGTTGCCCTGTGATTCAAGAACCTGGAACTTTAAGATCTGATGCGTTAGAAAATCAAGCGTTTTCCATTGTACAGTACAGATCCTCATTGCGAAACAGAGAAGCAGAGAGGGAGGGAAATCGCCATAAATTTCCATTATTTATACAAGAAGATGGAGCGTGCTGCAGGCCCGAAAGCGCACAGTAATGCTTTTTACGTAGTGAAATAATAATATCCCTTTTGTGGCTGGAAGCCTCTCTGCTGCAATCCAGAAACCCCTCGGGGCACTTTTGTCAGCTCCCCTTTCTTATGTATTTATTTAGTGTTAGAAAGCTCAGAATGACAAACTGTGAAATATTCTGGATCTATCAAAAGTCTAAGATACTTTCCCACTTGTCTGTGTTTTATTATTATAGCAGTTCTGGAAAAAAATAAAATAAAGTGACTTGGGGAAGCATAAATGTACTGTAGCTTCCCCCCACCCTTTTCAGAAGGAATAAAACAAGCCCCATCCGCCACAACTCTCCAGCCTACCCATTTGGAAGGAGCAACAGTTGCACTATTCATTGTGAAATCTGTACTATATTCACCCCCCACCCATGCCTCCACTTGCATGCCAGAGCAATCTCTATGCAAACTTTCATTATTACTATGTTATTGATTTGCATTATTGAAAATCACAAGCTGAAAATAGAGGTGGGGAAGATGTCACCTTCCCAAGGTCGAATTACAAAAGTGCATTAGTCAGGAATACATGGAAGGCAGGACCGAGGCTGTTAATGTCAATGAGTAGGTAAAGCTGCTGACGCGGGTGGCACTGTGGGTTAAACCACAGAGCCTAAGACTTGCCGATCAGAGGGTTGGCAGTTCGAATCCCCGCAACGGGGTGAGCTCCCATTGCTCAGTCCCTGCTCCTGCCAACCTAGCAGTTCAAAAGCACGTCAAAGTGCAAGTAGATAAATAGGTACCGCTCCGGCGGGAAGGTAAACGGCGTTTCCGTGCACTGCTCTGGTTCGCCAGAAGTGGCTTAGTCGTGCCGGCCACATGACCCAGAAAAAACTGCAGAAAAACGCCGGCTCCTTCGGCCAATAAAGCGAGATGAGCGCCTCAACCCCAGAGTCGTTCACGACTGGACCTAATGGTCAGCGGTCCCTTTACCTTTAGGTAAAGCTGCAATCATCATCATCACTGCTTATCAGTCACTTTTCTTTACAAACTGCAACCCAAACTAACTTACAAAACAGCATAAAACCAAAACCGAATATAAACATAAAAGCGTATTTATACATACTAAAGCCAGATCTAACACATCTCACCCACTGAAAGAGGCCACAAACATCTAAAACCCTCCAATTTGGGGGGCAAAGGCCTGGGTAAATAGAAACATTTTTGCCTGGTGCCTAAAAGTAGATAGTGATGGTATACCTTTTTGGTACATTCTATAAGCGGGGAGCCACCACTGAAAAGGCCAGTTCTTATTTTTTTAAAAACACTTTATGTAATAAAAGTAAAAAAGTAAAAAAAAATAGTTTTGGAATACCAAAGAATTTAATTTTACCTTCTGAAAATATCAGGTAATGCTAAAATTTGGATATATACACCACACACACACACACACACACACACACACACGGCAATCAATTTTAATGACTTCTTTGCAGTTTTAATCACATTTTACTTTCCTTGTTGCTGGCTTCAATCTTTCTCAAGAGACAATGGAGTTGCACTCCAGGGGTGAAGTCAAACCACTGCATTAGTAGCACCGAAGTGACATCCCTGGGACACAAGTTTGGGCTGCCCAGATGACAAGACCTCCCTCTCAGCCTCCCTGAGGTGGTCCAAAGGAAAGCAGATCAATACATTTGGCACCAGCTTGGCTGCTGGAGTTGCTGGAAGGAGGTGTACAGGAAGGTGAGGCAACCCCCCACTTGCCATACCATACCAGCTTCTATTTGGAAACATGGCGTGATTTTGCAGGCAAACCCATAGGTGGGTTCAGATGAGAGGGAAGTGCTATAGTGACCAATATGAGCCAACAACATCAGATCATGACCCAATTTCACTCAAAGAACTTTGGACGCTATCCATCTGCTGGAGGCATAATCTAAAATTCCATTTTCTTTTCCAGGTGGCTATCAATAATAAAGCATTGTCCCTTTTTCTCAGTTTTATGATGACTAGCAAAACGGCTATTGTTATGGCAGGTGGTAATATGTGTAGACAGGCTGCATGTATATTTCAGTATCCCCCCCCCCCCTTTCCCTCCAAGAAGGAGGTGATACAACTCTGAGGACTCTGCAAACAGAGAGATGTCATGGACACACACTGCATGTGGTTCCTGTTCGTGGAGAGGCTGAAACACTCATCAGTGGGTAGGTTTGTGTTCCTATGGAAACTCTGCTCTCCATAGGAGTGAATGGCAGGCAGAGCCAGCTCCAGGTCTGATGGTGTCTTTTGCAAAATGATCTTTTCCTACAGTGGGACACACACACACTCCACTCCAGTCTTACCTGGTGGCAGACAGCAGCAGCAGTGCTCTGATCAATCCCAGGCACGGTCTGCCATTTTAATTTCCCAGAATGCCACCCAACATAGTATAACTCCAGGTCATTAATATTATATTTGTCTTTTGGCTTTGTAGGCAGAGTTCCTGATATGGTTAAGTGAATACACTCTGTACGCTGCAGAGAAACAGGGTTTCTCACACTTGGTTCTCCCATCATCCCAAACTAGCAGAACCAGTGGTCACAGATAATGGGAACTGTAGTCCATGTTTGGGAAACCCTGCTCTAGAACCACTAGCCCAGGAAGAGGGATGCAAAGGTTTAAAATACAGTGGTACCTCGGGTTAAGTACTTAATTCGTTCCAGAGGTCCGTTCTTAACCTGAAAGTGTTCTTAACCTGAAGCACCACTTTAGCTAATGGGGCCTCCCGCTGCTGCCGCGCTGCCGGAGCACGATTTCTGTTCTCATCCTGAAGCAAAGTTCTTAACCCAAGTGTCAGAGCTGCTTCCAGATCCTAGCTCACAGAGGATCACGCTAGCCAGCGATCATTAAATAAAAGTCTTTATTGAGTTACAGTTTCCATTCTCAAGCTGCTGCGTGCAACTCTACGTCTCATGGTTAGATCGGCGAAGCTCCATCTGAGTCTCCGCCCCTTGTACACCAACTTAATATCCTAGCCTTGCTCCACCTTTTCCGCCTGACTGTTCTTCTCTGGGTCCCTCTGCCCCCCGGGGTCTCTTCCTTCCGGGATTCCTCTGACGCTGACGCTGACCCCCCTGACTCTTCTCCCTCCTTTCGGCGGGCTTTAGGACCTGGCTCCCTTTCCGGGCTGCCTACTGCGCCACCTTCCTGTGCATTTGAACTTGGCACGCGCGCCCAACCTTCCACCTTCCGTCTGACCGTTTCTTCGCTCCCCGATGGAGGTGTGGCCACTCCTGACTCGTGCCCTCCCCCCTGTTGTGAGCTGCCAGCGCTTGATCCCTGGCGCCCTTCCTCTTCCCTGCTCTCTGGCGGTGACGCTGGTCCTGATTTCCAACTGCTCCCCTCTGAGTCCCCTCTGGCTCTATCTTCCTGGGGTGTCCCCCTAGGCTCCCCCCTTGCCCTGGCCACTGGTGCTCCTTTCTGTGAATCTTCTGATTCACTGGAAAGACTCGGAGATCTCGGGTCGTCGTCATCACTCATCTTTTCTTCTGCCTCCTCTCCCTCGCTCTCTGTTTCCTCCCTTGCCCTTGCCTCTGCTCCTGAACCCCTGACATCCATCCCCCCCTCGAAGCCCCCTCTTCCCCCCTCCCCTCCTTCCGGTGCGGGATCTGGGTGCTGCCGTGTCAGGGGGACGAATGTCGGATACAGTTCGCTTCCCGTGGCGGGCCGCCATCCGAAGTCTTCCGGTTCTTCCTCCCTGCTCTCGTTGACGACGGTCACCTCCGCTTCCATCTCTGTGCCGCCGTGCTCGAAACCCGGGTCGTCCCCGAAAACGTCCATGTCCGTCTCTCCCTCGTTGCCTTCTGGAGACGTTGCTCATCCTGGACCCTCCAGCCACCTTCTGCGGAACTGCTCCTCTGGTCGATCATCCCACCAATACGAGGGTTCTGAAGCAGATCCCGAGGGTGACCCCTCTGGGGAACGGGCGTCTCGTGTCGGTTCCTCGTCCGAGTCGAACCCCCGGAACGTGCTGGCTGAAAGCGTGGGCGTGAAAAGCCAGTCGTCGAAAAAGTCTGCTGGCATTGGCCTATGTGGGAAGAGGGCATGAAACTCTTCTTTGAGCAGAGGTTCGTCTAAAGCGTAGCCCGGCACCCAGCTGTTGGCACTGGCCGGGGTGCCCTCCTTGGCGAGAAGGTATTCTACCCCCTCTTCCCCCCATCTGGAGTCCAAAATCTCCGTGACTTCGTTGATGCGCTCCTCCTGTGCCACTCCCCCTTGCCCGGTTCTCTCTCGGAGCGGACCCGGTGCCGTTCCTGGTTCCTGAAACCTGTGAGGTGCCTTGTAGGGAGTGAGCACCGATCTGTGGAACACCGGATGCATTCTGGAACCCTCCGGAAGAGCCAGCCTGAAAGCCACCGGGTTGACCTGTTCGTCGACTTGGTAGGGCCCCAGTTGTTTATGCCCTAGTTTCTTCTTCGCCAACGACCTGGCCGGCACTGCGTGGGCTGCTAACCAGACCCAGTCTCCCACATGGATCTCTTCGCCAACCCTTCTGTGTTTGTCCGCTTGTACCTTGTATGCGTGTTTAGCCAGCTCCAGGTGCCGCCGCAGCTGATCGTGGACCTCCTGCAACTCCGACGCGAACGCATCTGCTGTCTGCGGCTCCCCCTCCCCCATTCTTTCCAGTCCCGGGAAGGTTCTAGGGTGCCTCCCGTTGTTGGCGAAGAACGGCGTGACCCCCGTGGACACGTGCTTCGTGTTGTTGTAGGCGAACTCAGCGAGAGGCAGGTAATCCACCCACGTCGCAGGCTGTTGATTCGCATAACATCTCAGGTACTGCTGCATGATGGCATTGACCCGCTCCGCTTGCCCGTTGGTCTGCGGGTGTCTAGCCGACGCCAGGTTGATCTTGACGTTCAGGAAGCCCATCAGCCTCTGCCAGAAGTTTGAGATGAACTGTCGCCCTCGGTCGGACAGAATAGACCGCGGCAGACCGTGAACCTTGAACACGTGGTCTATGAACAGTTTGGCGGTTTGTTCCGCCGTGGCCACCTTCGCACACGGAATGAAATGTGCCATCTTGGAGAACAAATCCACCACCACCAGCACAGCCGTCTTGCCCCTCGAGCTGGGCAGATCCGTGACAAAGTCCAGGGCCACTCTCTCCCATGGCTCGAACGGAGTTTGCAGCGGTTCCAGCAGTCCGGCCGGCGGTCTGTGCACTGGTTTGGCCCTCTGGCAGGTGTCACACCTCGCCACGTAGTCCGCGACTTCCCCTCTCATTCCGGGCCACCAGAAGTCTCTGGCTACTAATTCCACCGTCTTCTCCTTGCCAAAGTGCCCGGCAGTGGGCGCGTCGTGCAGCTGCTGCAGTACCTTGGCGCGAAGTTCGTCTCCCGGCACATAGATGGCCCCTTTACGGATGAGCAAACCATCTCGCAGCTGGAACTCTTCGGTCGCTGCCGTGCCCCTGTGCACCTCTGCCATCTTTGCTTGCGCGAAGGAGTCATCCTGCAACGCTCGTCGCACCGCATCCAGGTCAACTGTTGCCGCCGCGCACGCCCACACTGTCGGTGCGAAGATGTGCATGGCGGCCGCTGGCGTTGCCTCCTCCAGATACTGTGGCTTACGGGAGAGAGCATCCGCCATGATGTTGGTGTCCCCCGGGACATACTCTATTCGGAAGTCGAAATTCGCAAAGAACTCAGCCCAACGTATCTGCCTCTGGTTCAGGAACTGTGCCGTGCGCCAGTGCTCTAGATTCTTGTGGTCCGTGCAGACCTGCACCGTGTGCTTGGCGCCGATCAGGAAGTGCCTCCACGCTTTGAACGCTGCATGAATGGCCAGCAACTCCCTGTCCCAGATGGTGTAGTTCTGTTCGGACTTGCTGAGCTTCCTTGAGTAAAACGCTCCCGGCCTCCAAACCCCCTGCGGGTCTTTCTGCAGCAGGACTGCTCCCACGGCTCTGTCCGAAGCGTCTGTCTCCACCCTCATCGGCCTGCTGGGGTTGACATGAAGCAGCTGCTCTTCCGACGCGAAGAGACGCTTGAGTGCCTGAAAGGACTGCTCCGCCTGCTCTGTCCAGATGAACTTCTTTTTCTTGGAGCTGAGCGTGTCCGTGATGGCCGCTGTCTGCATCGCAAAGCCTTTGATAAACTTGCGATAGAAGTTCGCGAAGCCGACAAACCGTTGGACCTCCTTCCGGTTGCGTGGGCTTTTCCAATCCAACACTGCTCGGACCTTGGCGCTGTCCATGGCGAGCCCTTTATCAGACAACTTGTAGCCCAGGAAATCCACCTCGGTCACGTCGAATTGGCACTTCTCCAGCTTGGCGTAAAGCCTATGTTGCTGTAGCCTGCTCAGCACTTCCTTGACGTGTCTGTCATGCTCCTGCTGCGATTCCGAAAAGATCAGGATGTCATCCAAGAAACAGACGCACGTCTTGTAGAGGAGCCCCGCCAACACGTGATGCATGAAAGCTTGAAAAACGTGGGAGCCATTTTGCAATCCAAAAGGCATAACTCTATATTCGTAGGTGCCCAGGGGCGTGAACATGGCTGTCTTCCACTCATCTCCCTCCCGCATGCGAATGAGGTTGTATGCCCCTCGCAGGTCCAACTTGGTGAACACTCTGCCCTTCCGTACCTTTGCGAGGAGGTCGTCGATTCGGGGCATGGGGAAGTCCGATGGCTTGGTCACACTGTTCAAGATGCGAAAGTCCACTACAAGTCTTTTTTTGGGGCGTGTCCCGCTTCTTAACAAAGAATACCGGACTGCCCCCCGCTGCCTTGGACTCTCGGATGAAACCGCGCTCCAAATTATGATCTATGAACTCTTTGAGTTCCTGCAGTTCGTCCTCAGACATGGAATACAGCTTCCCTTTGGGCAGCGCCGCCCCCGGCAGCAGGTCAATTTTGCAGTCATATGGTCTGTGGGGGGGTAGCCTGTCTGCCTCTTTCTCGCAGAAAACCTCCAAAAATTCTGCGTACTTGTGGGGAACCGCTTGCAGCGTGCCTAGCTGCAGCTGTGACTCCTCTTCCCCTCCTTCCTGCCTGGGCACGATGCAGTGTTCAGCGCAAAAGGAAGAGCCGAAGGTCAGCTGCCTCTGGTACCAAGCCAGCGTCGGGCTGTGCTTGTCCAGCCAACTCATGCCCAATACAATGGGCGTGTCCGATAGTTGAGTGACATTGAAGCTGATGATTTCCCTGTGATTCCCAAGTCGCATCACCATTGGTGGCGTCTGCTTCACCACTTGCCCCCCTAGCAGCTCCCTGCCATCCACCGTGACAACCTGCAGGGGCAGCGTGGCAGGCAGCAACTGTATAGCGTGCCGGTCGACAAAGTCCTGCCCTATAAAGTCCGCATTGCTTCCGGAGTCAATGGTGATTGGCACGTCCATGGTGATTCCATTGGGCAGCTGGAGCGACGCGGTGAGCTTCACTACCGGTTTGGGCGGGAGGGGGTCCATGGGCTGTAAAATCTCTGGGGACTGCTTCACTGACACGTCTGGCTGGGCCCCAGTGCCTCTTCCTCCAACCAGACTCCTTCGTTTCCCTGCTGTGGTTGTCCTTGCTGCGTTGCTGCAGTTACCATTGCTGAGGCTGCAGTGTGCTTGTGGAGCCTCTGGGGACACTCTTTCGCCATATGCTGTGGATCATCGCAGATGTAACACTTCCTGTTCCCTCTAGGAGGCTTCGCTTTCACTGCTGCCGGTGCTAGGGCTCTGGCTGCTGACTGAGCCCTTGCACCTCCAACCTCCATAGGTTCCGCTCCTCCTCCTGGCGGAGGCGTGGATTGCGCACGCGCTGCTTCTCTGGGAAGGAAGGAGGAGCCCCTGGCTGGTTCGCGCCCTCCACGCCCTTCGTCCCTGCTCCACGGACGTCCTTCCAGCCGCACCCCCACCGCCAGCGCCCTCTGAACGATCTCCTGCGTGGTCCGGGGTCTCTCCCCCCTCGCAATTTCATCTTTAACCGAGCCGTGCAATCCCTCCCAAAACAGGTCTCTTACAGGAGCCGAATCTCTGTCCCATTCCAGGGCACTGACCAAAGCGAAAAAGCGGGCATGGTACTGCCTTACGCTGGCCCTCCCTTGCTTCAGTCCATGTATCTCCTGCCGAGCAAGATCCACGTCAATGCTTGATAAAAAGCACCCATCCATCGCTTTAATAAAGGCATCCGCATTTTGGAGCGCCGGATCCTTATCTCTCCACAAATTGCGCAGCCATGCTTTAGCATCTCCATGCAAATGGGACATGATGAATCCCACCTTCTCTTGCTCATCTCTAAAGTCTTTGTTCAGCAGTTGCAGTGCACACATTACATCTGCTCTAAAGTTGGGGTACTGTTGCAAATTCCCATCGAAGTGAGAGACCAGACCGCCTGTTCGTCTCCCCAACCCAATCCCCTCCGGTTTGGGTGTCAGTTGCCCTTGCTTCGTAAGCACTTCCAACCTGACCTGGAGATCCCTGTAGGCGGCAGCTGCGTCCTCCTCTCTCTTCCTGGATGCAAGAGCCTCGGCATTCAGTCGTGTCACTGCTTCTCTGAGTTCCACTATCTGCTGTTCGGCCGTCATGTTGTCTGCCGTTCGTGAGCTCGCTAGTAGGCACCCGCTTTCTCTCCTCTCCGCGAGGACGTAGATGCCCACAATCTGGGGATGGAGCTTACTGTCAGAGCTGCTTCCAGATCCTAGCTCACAGAGGATCACGCTAGCCAGCGATCATTAAATAAAAGTCTTTATTGAGTTACAGTTTCCATTCTCAAGCTGCTGCGTGCAACTCTACGTCTCATGGTTAGATCGGCGAAGCTCCATCTGAGTCTCCGCCCCTTGTACACCAACTTAATATCCTAGCCTTGCTCCACCTTTTCCGCCTGACTGTTCTTCTCTGGGTCCCTCTGCCCCCCGGGGTCTCTTCCTTCCGGGATTCCTCTGACGCTGACGCTGACCCCCCTGACTCTTCTCCCTCCTTTCGGCGGGCTTTAGGACCTGGCTCCCTTTCCGGGCTGCCTACTGCGCCACCTTCCTGTGCATTTGAACTTGGCACGCGCGCCCAACCTTCCACCTTCCGTCTGACCGTTTCTTCGCTCCCCGATGGAGGTGTGGCCACTCCTGACTCGTGCCCTCCCCCCTGTTGTGAGCTGCCAGCGCTTGATCCCTGGCGCCCTTCCTCTTCCCTGCTCTCTGGCGGTGACGCTGGTCCTGATTTCCAACTGCTCCCCTCTGAGTCCCCTCTGGCTCTATCTTCCTGGGGTGTCCCCCTAGGCTCCCCCCTTGCCCTGGCCACTGGTGCTCCTTTCTGTGAATCTTCTGATTCACTGGAAAGACTCGGAGATCTCGGGTCGTCGTCATCACTCATCTTTTCTTCTGCCTCCTCTCCCTCGCTCTCTGTTTCCTCCCTTGCCCTTGCCTCTGCTCCTGAACCCCTGACACCAAGGTAATATTTTTGGGTTGGCGGAGTCTGTAACCTGAAGCGTATGTAAGCTGAAGCGTATGTAACCCGAGGTACCACTGTAAACACAAGAAATACATGTATGTGAAGTCTTCGCTGCAGCAGTGGAAAACTTGTGGCCCTCCAGCACTTGTTGCACCATACAACTCCATCATGCCTGACCATTGGTCATGCTGGCTGGGGTTGATTCTGCAGTATAAGGAGGGCAATTGGTTGGGAAAAGGCTGGTCCAATCAGACTAAAGCACTCCCTATTCCCTTTGATTTCAAGGACAGCCAGTGACGCACAAGTCCATGTTATTGTATTATTCTCTGTTGCTTTACCATACACATTTCAAAAGCCATTTGCCAGATTAAGTTTTTCATTCTCTCCCATGGAAATCAATGGAAGCTACAACTGCCTAGCATTTCCCACCCACTGGATGAATCTTAAAATCTTCTTCCACGCCACCCTTCCATATCCTGCTAGAGAAATAAAAATCACAGTGCAAACCCCATTGGATATATAGATTAGGTTTGCATGTAGCAACACACATGGCGCGCCGCTGACTGTCCCACTGGAAAAACAAAATAAAACAAAATAAAAGAGACTTTTTGCCTCTTGCAATCATCAGTCAAGAGTTACTGACAGGAGCAGAACACAGAGTTATAGCTTGCTTGGTCTGGAACATGCTTTCTTCAGAAGGACATTTGAGGAAGGAAGCCACAGAACTTGGGGAAAGGAAACCAGACTGGGCATTAGGGTTTGTTTTCTTTTTAAAATGGAGAGTGCAGGGGTATATTTAAAAAACCATTAAGCTATAACTTCAAAACCAACAGGCAGGCTATTGAAAATAAAGGCAGACACGCTTCCCTGAGTTATGGTGGAAACAGGCTAAGTAGAGATCTGCTAATTTAATACAAGACCATGGCTGGGCTCTCATGATGGGTGTTTTTTTAAAACAAAAAATAGTCAAGGAAACATTCTGTGGCTGGGTCACTAAGTTGAGTCAAGCGACATGTCTGACTTTTCAACTGGGGTGTCAATGTGATCTGGATTGTAGGACATCTCTCTCTCTCTCTCTCTCTCTCTCTCTCTCTCTCCCCCAATATAATACAAATATTAGGGGTTGGATCTAGTATTAGTCCTACTCAGAGCCCAGCAAGCCCCCTGTAATTAATGGCCACAGCTTAGTTAATTCTGTTGAAATAGACAGGGTCTATTTGAAGTATAGCTTAGTTCAAAACAATCGTATATCTGCACCATTTGGTGCTTCTAGAATATTCAGAATATATAGGAACTTCCTTCTCTAGTCTTCATCATGAAAATATTTTGTGTTAGAAAGATGAATTGCTGTTAGTTAGTTAGGCATGGTTTGCACACTTAAAAAATGAAAGCCGTTTAACCACCCATCCAAAGCCCTGCTGGGCTCTTGCCAGCAGGATGGAAATGAGGTTGGAGGAACACTTTTGCACTCCTGTGTTCATTTCATGGGTTTTGTTTTTTTCCTGTTAACAGTTTCCCTCCCATTCAGGGCAATGGGATGGGAATTACTGGGGGAGGCTAAGCATAAATTGCTTGCCAGTCTGGGGGCTTGTTGGAAGACCAGGGTGGTTTATTGATCCTCTGCTGCTGCACCCCTAAAAAAACACCCAGCCAATTCTTGACCCTCTCCTGGTAGAAGAGAAGAAGAGTTTAGATTTCATACCCCACTTTATCACTACTCTAAGGAGTCTCAAAGCGGCTAATAATCTCCTTTTGCCCCCAGTCTTTCCCAACATCAGGGTCTTTTCCAGGGAGCTTCTCATGAGGTGGCCAAAGTATTGGAGCCTCAGCTTCAGGATCTGTCCTTCCAGTGAGCACTCAGAGCTGATTTCCTTCAGAATGGATAGGTCTGATCTTCTTGCAGTCCATGGGACTCTCAAGAGTCTCCTCCAGAACCATAATTCAAAAGCATCAATTCTTTGGCGATCAGCCTTCTTTATGATCCAGGTCTCACTTCCATACATCACTACTGGGAAAACCATAGCTTTAACTATACGGACCTTTTTTGGCAAGGTGATGTCTCTGCTTTTTAAGATGCCTTTCTTTGCTTTTTAAGATAGTTTCTCCTATAACTGAGTTCTACTGCTGATGGATGTAACTCAGCTAGATCCAATTTTGTTATCCTTTTTTGCTTTTTGCTTTTTTTAAAAAAAGATTGCACTTTGACCCTAGCTGGGTTGACATCTCTCACCTGTTGCTTCCTAGGCTTCCAGCAATTACTCCCTCCAGATGAAATACACTCTGCGGGCCATGGAGACACTAATGCGGAAAAAGCCTTGCTTCTACATAGCAATTTATGAACATGTGAATTTATTGGGTGATGAAATTTATAGCCAAAGCTATTAAAAAGTGAACTTCAAAGCTCTGTAGAGAGAGGGTTTAAATCTTCAGATCAGCAACAGAATCTCTGCTCGGGCTTCGGGTTCCAGCAAATGACACGGGAAAGAATGAACCATTGGAAGACCAGACGTTTCCAACTTTCTCGATAGCAACCAAACAGATATTGGGGGAGAAGGCAGAAGAAGAGGAATTGTTTCTTAATGGGAAAAGAAAAGAAGGGGGTGTGGGTGTGGGTGGGTGTTTGTGCAAAGCTGAACCTGAAAAGCGTTCAATGGGATTTTATTTAAAGGACCCAGACAGTGGGCAGGATTGCCGCCAAAAAGCATAAATTGTGACTGGAACAAGATGATTTGGTAACAGTAACGACCAGTGATAGGAAATCTTAAAAAAAAAAAAAAAGCTCTGCTCAGAATTATGTTGTGAGGTGGAGGGGACAGAATTGGTATATTTATGACCTTGGGCGGCCAATTCATCTGGGAAAGTCTCTATAAAGACTTCCTAGTGATCATCTACAAGCACCATGACTTGTTAATGCTTATTAGCTGTGACTGCTAGATTTATGCCCAGTTCCCTTTGCTGGTTGTTAAAAACTATGACCAGGAGAAGTTGAATTCAGGCCGTAGCTCAGAGCTCATTTCAAAGACAGAATCCCTCCTCATTTCCAATGGAATGCCATCTTTAAAAAAGCAAAACAAAACAACCAATGTGTGTGTTGTTGTTTTCAAATGGATGAGATCCTCTGCTCCTGGCTGAGATCAACTCCAAGGTTGTAAATTGTTTTGATGCCCACGGTAGAAAATCCAGATTGCACTCCGAAGAAACACACACACACACACACACACACACACACACATATTACCATGGGGCACAATCCACCAGGATGTTCTCCCCATACAAGCCCCACTGTTCTTGTGGAACGCCCATTCATTTCAATAGGATCTGCACAGAAAAACTTGCACAGATTAACAGAAGTGTCCTAGCTCACTGGTACAACATCTGCTTTGCATGCAGAAGGTCACAGTTTCAATTCCTGGCTGGGGAAAGCCCCTGTTGCCTTGCTGTCCCTGAACTCTTAAAGCTACAAGCACATCCATGCCTAGACCCAGCAGCTCGCTCCCTTTCTACCTTCCCCAACACTGTCCCTTTCAATCAAATTCTAACTTCTGCAAACCCCTCCTTCAAGCAGTAAATTCCAACTAGAGCACACAAGCATACAGCAAAGCTTTATCAGTTGAAAGCTGTTGCCCAATTGAAATAAATTTCAGTTGATTGATTATATGCATTTTAGTGAATTAATCAATTCATTAATCAGTTAAGTCTGCATAGATTTTCATCTGCAGAAAACAATCATTCCAAGAAAAATAATAATTTGTTTTTAGATTGGACACACACATATCACATCATCCTCAAATACACTTTCCCATTTGCTCACAATCAGGAGAGGATGACTCTTTTAAGACGGTCATTATCATCTGCATTTTGTACAAATATTTGTACTGAACATAATTTTAAAATAATAACAATGTGCATATCTATTAATTTGGGGAACCCATTCAGTCAATCAAAATGTCTTTCAACCAATGAATTTGACAAATTAATCAGGGAAACATTCC
This sequence comes from Podarcis pityusensis, assembly GCF_964106645.2. Taxonomy (NCBI): domain Eukaryota; kingdom Metazoa; phylum Chordata; class Lepidosauria; order Squamata; family Lacertidae; genus Podarcis; species Podarcis pityusensis. The sequence continues at coordinate 14,607,640 of NC_138029.1, forward strand.
AGCTCCATGTGCATTGGGCTTGCATAGTTTTGGCTGTAGTGACCCCTGACTTCACACTTGCTACTGGATAAGCTGCTGTGATGTCATAGAATGCTCATGAAGGCTATAAGGGCAAAGCAAATGCACATCATGATTTGAAATAGACAGCCTTATTTTGGCATAAAGGTCCATATAGTTAAAGCTATGGTTTTCCCAGTAGTGATGTATGGAAGTGAGAGCTGGACCATAAAGAAGGCTGATCGCTGAAGAATTGATGCTTTTGAATTATGGTTCTGGAGGAGACTCTTGAGAGTCCCATGGACTGCAAGAAGATCAAACCTATCCATTCTGAAGGAAATCAGCCCTGAGTGCTCACTGGAAGGACAGATCCTGAAGCTGAGGCTCCAATACTTTGGTCACATCATGAGAAGAGAAAACCCCCTGGAAAAGACCCTGATGTTGGGAAAGATGGAGGGCACAAGGAGAAGGGGACGACAGAGGACGAGCTGGTTGGACAGTGTTCTCGAAGCTACCAGCATGAGTTAGACCAAACTGCGGGAGGAGGGCCTGGCGTGCTCTGGTCCATGGGGTCACGAAGAGTCAGACACGACTAAACCACTAAACAACAACAACAACAACAACAACAACAAGCCCCTTCCTCTCCAGGGCATCATTTCCACACATTTTTGTATCTAAACTTTAGAGTCTTTCATGAGTATGAAGGTGAAACTCCTCTATTTGAGGAGCCTCCCCATGCAATCTAGAACCCTGCAGCCTAAAGGGTGGGGAAAGGGCCACTCTCCATTCACAGCTCTTTCTTTACCTTCTGTCCTCTTCTCCAGATGCCTGGTGCTGTCACTGCCAATCCTGCCAATGGTGGTTCATGTTGAGTGGAGGCTGTGGAAGCTCAGGCTCAATGACCTGAGTCTGCACTTAAAAGGTTGTTGTAAAGTGTAATGCACCAAGGTACTTGATTTGGGGTCATCAAAGAGGCAGTGTCTGGGGCTGGTGTCAGGAGCAACTCACACGGCATCAGCGAAGTTAGCTCTTTAGTCAACACAGGTGGCCAGGCCTAGTGACCACAGCAACTATTTCCAATAGATCTTGCCCCAATGAGGCAGTTGTGAGTACTAAAGGTCCTAAGCAATCTGAGACTTTGTCACATTGTCTGTATTTTCTCTGCCCTCTCCATACCCTTTGTGGTTCTGGGAAACTAGGGAATAGGGGAGCTGGTTGCAGCAGGAGGGAGAGACCCCCCTGGCTTCTTCACCAGCCTGCCTGATCTCCGCCTCTTGGGCCTCCTCCTCTTCAGCATTAGCTTCTGCTCTGATTCTGGACTGCTCTCTGCCACAGACTCTCCCTGCTCACTAAACCCCGTTGCCTCTTCTGCTTCCAACACCTGCTCTTCCCATTCTGCTCCCTCTTTTCCCTCTGACCACTCATCATCATCCTATCACCCTGGCTCTGAGCCTTCTTCCCCTGGGGGGTTCCCCAGCTGGTGCCTCCCACCACTCCTCTACAGCCAGCCAATCTGTGATAGGCAGCTTGATCAGGCTAATTTATTTTGAGCACGCAACTTCACTTTATGCAGAACTTAAGATTTGTATGTGTGTGTAGATATAGATATAGCTATAGATGATATAGATATAGATATAGATATAGATATAGATATAGATGATATAAATATAGATACAGATACAGATATAGATAGATATATAGATGACACACACAACCTTATGTATTCACCTGGAAACCGGGAATGACTGATAACCAGAGAACCTCTGTCCCCTAAATAAAGGGAAGTTGCACAGCCTTCTACCTTCCTTTCATTGTTTGATCCTTCTCTCTTCTGTCTTCCCTTTGTTCAGCAAAGAGAGGGGAGCTCTGGTGATTTTTATGAATGTCGTGCTGCAGGAGCAGCTAGTGAAGCATTTCGAAATATAATTAGAAATCTAAATATGACACCGCTGTTACAGTCGGAGACCTCACCCCATAAAACACTGGGACACAGTGATTTGTGCCAGCTGGCATGGGTGTCATGTCCCATTATATATATATATATATATATATATATATATATGCACACACACACACACACACACACACACACACAGAGGCAAACATACATCCTGACTTATGCAAGAGCATGATTGCTTAAAGATTGCCCATGTGTTTTCAATTACCTCCTATTAATGTATTTACTCTTTGTATCTTTTCATCAAACTAAGGGGCTGCTTTATTTATTTATTTCGCTTGTTTGTGAGCTGGCGCCGCCGCCACTGCTGGTTCGCTAGGGATGGCTCGAGTTTAGCAAATGGCACATATTTCAATATTAAAGCCGCTTGCGATCATCACAAGCATGAAGGATGCCTCAAATAAACTCTTGCTCCACACGCAGCCATTCCTGTCTGCACCCGGGCAGTATATCTCCTGTATTTTAATTAAGTGGGTGTTCTCTCTCACTGTGCGTCGTACATTACCGGCGGTCATCTCATATGTCACCGGAGCTCAGCCATTCCTGAGAGGGACTAAATCCAACTAATAAGCAAGTGCCAGGCAGAATATCCTGATGCCCTCTTTCCCCCTCCCCTCAACCCATAAAGTAACTTGATCCAATAACCTGTAGCAACATCAGTTGCATCTGGAAGGATCAGTGGGGCCTGGTGCCCATTGGGGCTGGTAGGGCAGAATTATATATAATAATAAAAATAATTTATTATTTATATCCCGCCCATCTGGCTGGGTTTCCCCAGCCACTCTGGGCGGCTTCCAACAAAATATTAAAATACAATAGTACGTCAAACATTAAAAGCTTCCCTAAACAGGGCTGCCTTCAGAGATCTTCTAAAAGTCTAGTAGTTGTTTTCCTTTTTGACATCTGGTGGGAAGGCATTCCACCGGGTGGGTGCCACTACCAAGAAGGCCCTCTGCCTGGTTCCCTGTAACTTGGCTTCTCACAGTGAGGGAACCACCAGAAGGCCCTCGGCGCTGGACCTCAGTGTCCAGGCAGAAGGCAGGTAGCCCAAATAGCAGGTGGAGCCAGATAGCCAATGGCCAGCAGAGGCAACTCATTCTAGTTTTGTCCCCATCTTCCTCCCAGCTGAGTTCTACAAGGGCTGCATTGAGACTAAGGAGGAGGAAGAAGCTGACAGCCAGGGCCACCTCCTGGCTAGGGGCAGACTGAGGTTGGTGGGGTGGCACCCCATTTGCCCCAGTGGACCAGCCTCCATTGATCCACCAGGCATGGCAGAGACAGGGTTCGCCCTCTCCTCCAAGTGCATATCTGTGCCATGCAGATATTACAGCGAACAGGAAGCCAAAGTATGCTTGGCATCAGTTGTAGTCAACTAAGTCCTAAATCCTACTCAGATTGACCCACTGAACTGAATGAACCTAAGCTAACCATGCCCATTAATTTCAATAGGTCTACTCCGAAAAGGACTAGTGAAGCATCTCACTCCATATTCCCAACTTGTCCTTTCCACTCTGGTCAAAGGCCCAAGTTGAGGAGGTGGATGGAATTGGGATATGGGAGGTGTGCATAAGCAACTCATTCACCCCTAACATTTTGGTGCAGTGTCCTTGTGTACACATGGCAGAAGGAGAGGGAACCTGCGTCTCTGTTGTGCCCTACAGCAGGGATGGGGAACCTGTGACCCTTCAAATATTCTTGGACAACCAGTTCCCATCATCTCAACCAGAATGGCCAATTGTCAGGGACGATGGAGGTTGCAATCTTGTAATCCGATGGAGGCCTCTTGTAATCCAATCTCTCCCTTGAACATGGAGACATGGTACACACGTTCAGGACATAATTCTGCATTTGCAAATCAAGATGCCAGCTTGAGCCATTTTCAAAGGGAGGTGGGAAATATATCAAACGCACAGTGGTGCCATATCTCACTTGAGCACAATGAAACCTGCTATGCATGTTTACAACATCATTCTCCATTTTAATTTCAAACACCAGCTTGACTCCTGCACTTGCCTTAGCGAAGCGGGGGGAGGTGGGAGGAGGAGGAGGAAGAGAGATACAAAATGAGTAGCAATGTGACATCAGAACAGTGTGGTTTAAAGGACACAACCCAATGGGAACATCCCCTAGGCTAGCCCTGTTTAAACGAATGGAAACTGCACACAGCAGCATCCATGCACTCTTGCACACTTTCCTGGGGTCTAAGTAGCAGGGAGAAGGCCCGTGCATTATGCCCCAACTCATAACAGAAGCCTGAATTATATCGCACCCATCAACTTTTAAAACTGTTCTGAGTCATATATTCTATGAGGAGTGTGTGCAAGCCGAAATATTGGATAAAAGAGTTCCCGTTAGCTCTTATGGTTTCACTCCTAACTCCATCCAGCCGACTAAAATTACAGTAAAGTGAGAAATCTCTGTATTTCCTTTTTGGTGCCCTAGTCATAAGCTGAAAATCAAGATCGAGTCTGAAAAGGGGAGCAATCTGGAGTTCTCTGTATGTATTCACAGCTGGCTTCTCATTTTTGAAACAAGGTTATGATTCTTCTTCTTCTTTTTTCTTCATTCCTCAACCCTACCCCTCGCTACCCCCTCCAAGGAAAAAAAATGTTTCCTCATTACTACGGCGGATGGCCAAAATGGAGCAGTTAGCTACTACTTTTCTGTCCAAGTAATAAGTGTCCCCGGGAATAATGTATTAGCACCTCCAAGAAATTGACTCTGGGAACTATAAAGAAACTGTCAAAAGTTTCATCCACTTCCCAAATTTCACTCACATTTCATATTCATTATAGAGATGGAGCGCAAAGGGTCTCCAAACCACTTTGCAGGGAGCTATTGGGAGCCAGATTCAATAAGGTGGTGCTCAGACAGCCTCAAAGAAAATAAAATATTATTCATCCACGGAAGTCCTGAAATGGTGGTGGCATTTAGGTGCCATTGCCATAACAAATGTCTTTTCTTTCTGCTCAGGCAGCCGCTAATGCAAAAGGCAGAGTCACCTGAAAGTTGTAGAGGGCATCCAAGTTTTGGGCAGAGCTACATGTGATGCTCAAGATGCAGTTGCTGTCCAAGGCAACATTCCCATCGCTAAGTGTTCCTCTTCGCCTGTAATAATTATGGGTCCACAAACAAGCTAGCAGAAAGAGGATTGTCTTGAAGCAACGTTATACTTCTGAGCCTCTAAAACAAACTTATTGTGCAGCAACTTCTGGGCCTTTGGAACTGCCCAGATGATCATGTGACCTTACGGCAAGTCCTCATATTACCAGCTTCTTAATACCAGGGGAGTATCTCTAAATTGCAAACTTTATCATTACATCACCCCATAAAACCAGTCTTGTCCATATCATTTCTCCACCCCCACCCCTCCACATCATTTGCTGCAGCTGTCAGGAACAGAGAGAGATGTAAGGGAACCATCAAAGGCCAATCTGACCCAACATCACAGCAAATGTGGCTAACTTGTGACCCTCTAGATGTTGTTGAACTACAGCTCCCATCCTCCCCAGCCAGTAGACCCAAGGGTCAAGGCTGAAGGAAACTGTTGTCTGGAGGGCAACTGATTAGCCACCCTTGCATTTTGGGGGAAGGGAGATGAACTTGACAGAGGGCTGCCATTTTTGATGGCCTCCTCATATTGATGTGTAGTTGGATCTTCAAATGATGCACAGGAGGCAAAACACTCTGGCAAATGACCAGGGCTAAATAGTTAGACTGAGGGTCAGTTTATGCATTAAGTAGAATCAAATGATATTTTCTTGAAAAGCACCATTTCAGTCTGAAGGAGCAGGGAAGGAGGCAGCATGCTAGAATATGACATCTGTGAGAAAAATTCTGCCTAGACATAGAAATTTAGTTGAAAGCCTGTGGTGTGTCAGACCCTCTAAGTGTCCTTATTTTCTAGGGACAGTCACGTATTCACAGAAGCCATCCTGATTTCAGATTTGATCCTGGAATGTCCTGCTTTTCCTTCATCAGCCCCTTCATGGATCACTGCCTTGAATAACTCCAAGAAGCAGGGCCACCCAAGACGGACAGGTCATAGCTGAGAGTTTAGACCAAATGTGATCCACCTGGAGAATCCACTGGCAATCCACTCCAGTATTTTGCCAAGAAAACTCTATGGACATAAAAAAGGAGAACCTTTGAGAAGAAAGTGAGAGTCTCCAAAGCATGCTCTGGTTCATGGGGTCACGGAGAGTCGAACACGACTAAGACGACTAAACAACAACAAAATCTTCATCAGAGAAATGTTGGAGGACAAATGGACAAATGTTGGAGGGTATGGAATAGGACGTCCCTATTTTCACTGGACAAATGTTGGAGGATATGGAATAGGACGTCCCTATTTTCATCAGAGAAATGTTGGGGGGTATGGTGTGTGTCTCAAACCTGGGCCTCCAGCACCTTAGCTCCTGTGCTGCTGTCCCAAGTCGGCTCCTTCAGTCTGTTACATTTAAGACAAATGCAGAACTCTTCACCCCATGATCTGGTATCTAACCTCCAGCCTGTCTGTGGCTGTTTTTCCCACCTCTGGTCTCTGGTTCTTCATTGCCTGATGTGGTGCTTGATCTCCAGCTCATCCATGGCCACTTCTCTTGCCTCAAGTCTATCTGGCCCTCATTTACCTCCTTCTGAATTGGACCCCAGCTAGGATGCAGACCTGATACTAATGCTTTTCTTGGATTCTTTTTACCACAGGCTACCTTAAGGGATTTGCTTCTGGGTCTCTTATGAGATCTCGCTGGAGCCCAGAACACCCAGTTGCTTTTCCTTGTTTCTCCAGTGGTGGCGGGGAGCACTCACAGTGGTGCCTCTCCTTGGATTCCACTGCCTGAGGCGGCTGCCTCAGTCCACCTCATGGGTGTGATGGCCCTGCTTCTTAGATCTCAAACACTCTTTCCCCTTCTGAAGGCAAATTCAGGGCTGTAGGGAAACAGGGAAATGTGGTCTGAAAGCTGCCCTGAAAAGCCCCTCTCTAGCCAGGATCATGAGGAGAAAGGAAAGAAGGTCCCAGTGCAAAGGGCTGCTTCCTTGTCTTGGTCCTAAATGCAGCTTCTGCCTTGCTTCCTTTTCACAGACCCTCTTTTCCAGGGACAGTCCTGGATTTACAGAAGCCACCATGGTTTCTGATTTGATCTCAGAATGCCCCACTTTTCCTTAGGACATCCACATGTTCTTCAGAGAAATGTTGGAGGGTATGGCGTTATGCAACTTCCATAGGCCAAGGAGATAAGTAACTGTACAACCTTTAGAAAATATCTGAAGGCAGCCTATATAGGGAAGTTTTTAAGGTTGAATGTTTTATTATGTTTTATTTATTATAATTATGGTTATTTCTCAGTAGTGGCGCCCGCCCTGTGGAACGCCCTCCCATCAGATGTCAAGGAAATAAACAACTATCTGACTTTTAGAAGACATCTGAAAGCAGCCTTGTTTAGGGAAGTTTTTAATGTTTGATCTTTTATTGTGTTTTTCATATTCTATTGGGAGCCACCCAAAGTGGCTGTGGAAACCCAGCCAGATGGGTGGGGTATAAATAAATAAATTGTTATTGTTATTGTTATTGTTATTGTTATTGTTATTGTTATTGTTATTGTTATTGTTATTACTACTACTACTACTACTACTACTACTACTACTATATGTTGGAAGCTGGCCAGAGTGGGTGGGGCAAACCAGTCAGATGGGTTACAACAACAACAACAACAACAACAACAACAACAACAACAACGTTATTGTTGATGGTGCTGATGTTGTTGAATAGGACACCCGTATTTTCACCAGAGAAATGTTGGATGGTATATTTTCAGGGTCTGGAGGTCATGGTTGGCTGAGAGTTGAAAGGAGCAGGGGCAGGTTTTGAAGAAGAGACTTGGCTTTTCCTTCCCCTCCACCCACAAACATGATATTGAGGAAGGATGGGTGGTAGAAAGGCTGCGTATGCACCATATATTTAAAGCACCCTCCCCAAGTACCCTGTTTGTTAAGGGTGCTGGTAAGTGTAGTTCCATAGGGGTAAACTGCAGTTCCCAAGATTCTTGAAGGGGGAGTGCTTTAAATGCACAGTGTGTATGTACCCCATTTTCTTTTATAAGCATTCATGTTTATCATCCAGTTGCGGAGACTGCTCATCCACACAATAGCTTGCCTACTTTTGGTTTTAAATTATCTAATCCCTCCTTATGGTCGCAGTAATGCTAACATGACATTATGAACGTGGTGTGGAATGACCCTTAAATCAAATCAGAAAGTTTCTCCCTTCAATGGAATGGCATCTTGCCAGATAACGCAGAACCAAAAATACATTTAGATTGATCCGTCGCGGAAGTCAAATCTGTCCACATCTACAAACACACAAACAAACGGTGACTGTGAATTCGATGGCTATTTTCTTTTCTTTCTTTAAAAATGAAAACCAAAAAAAAGACCCTAAAGATTATTTATGGTTTATTTTAGACACCCGATCATTTGATGCTTGTTTCATCAATTTGTCACTGTTTTTATTGTCACCAATTGCCCATAACTGGAGTGCATTTAAAACAACATTGATCTTGATATTATGGTGTCATAATATGACAGTAATAGTTGTAGTCTGCTCAGGAAGCCCAGTTGCGAAGATTGATGGCTTTCACCGTACCAATTATATTCTGTCCATCTAAGTGATAAAGAGAGCGTTGGAGGCATTCAATAGACAAATTAGATATCTTTTCCAATTATTTCTTTTATTTTATAAGGCCACATGTTTGATTAACAACTTTTTCCTTCTCTTATTAGCCAGCCTGCATTGCACATTTTGTTCCATGTGTTTTAATTTTACAGATTTAATGAAGGATATTGGAAAACATCTGCGGAACTGACAAAGTGGTATCCTCTTCTCTCTCTCTCTCTCTCTCTCTCTCTGTGTGTGTGTGTGTGTGTGTGTGTGTGATTTCTTTTTATAGATCATGGGCATTTAGTTTCTTCCCTTCAGAGTTTAAAAGAAGGACAAGGATATTTTCCTTGGCTGTGGGAGAAGTAAGAGAATAACACAGTCATCGTATAAAGAGACCAGGCCTGTTTCCTTCAGTACTTGCTTAGTTTTTATTTAGAGTAACAGCAAACAGCAAACACATCTGGGAAGAAACGATCGTAATGAAATTAATTTGCTACAGAGAAGCCCAGACAAATGATACAAAACCAGTCATAAGAACGTAAAAATGCATCTTTCCTCTTCTTAATAGCCATTAAATGAACATAAAATGCAATCGTAGAATTTATACAAATAAATTAACCAGCTTGGGCTAAGGAGGGGAACTTCCAGAGAGGCCATGCACTTCTTTATTTACAAACCGCCAGTCAGAACTGGGATAAGTGCACATCTTTGCATGCTCTGAATACAGATCTATGCGTGGCTGGGATCATTTCATAGAAAGAAGACTCCACAGAAACAAAGTGCAGCCATTTACATCTCAAAAGGAAAACACACACAAATGAAGAATATGAGATTGAAAAGGTGACAAATGCCAAGCAGACAATTGGGATGCTCTTGTGTGTGTTAAGGTAGGAACACATGTTTCTGTATCTCTAAATGCACATGTTGTCTGGGATCATGGCCAACAAGTGGCCCATGAGCCACATATGACCCCCAAAGTAATTTTATCTGGCCCTGGCTGCTCTACCATTGGTACCTAAGAAGCCAACTTTTGCCAGTTCAGATTTTTGTTCATCTAGTCCAGAACCATCTACCCTGGCTGGCTGTGGTTCTTCAGGCTCTGAAGAAGAGGTCTTAGGATCACAGAAATGGAAGGGACCTTGAGGATCATGTATTCCAACCCCCTGCAATGCAGGAATATGCAGCTGTCCCGTATGAGGATCAAACTTGCAACCTTGGTATTATCAGCATCTTGTTCTAACCAACTGAATTAGCCAGGCTGAGCTTCCTGAGTCTTTTCACTAGCAGTGCTAGCTATTGAAACTGGGACTTTACATGAATCTGGACCTTACATCTGCTGCTGTAGTTCCTTGCATAAGGCATGGTGAAAAGTGCAAAGTCTCAGGGTCTCCTCAGAAGGAGGAGACAAAATGTGTTTGGGTTGTAGGAGATGGTCCATATGCATTAATGTTATATTGCTCTTTTGACTTTGTAGGCAACATTCCAGATATGCTTAAGTGAGTATGCCTTGTATGCTGCCTTGAGGACTATTAGTCTACGAAGCAGGATGCAAACATTTCAGTTGCATAAAAGAAACAGTATCTGTGATGCCTTTACTGCTGGAATGGAAAATGTTGTTATTATTATTATTATTATTATTATTACACATGACTTTCCCCAAAGAAGTCTGGAAACTGTAGCCCTTCAATTCCCAGCATCTGTAAGAGACTACAATTCCCAGAATTCTTGGCAGGGGGGAGTCATGTACTTTAAATATACGATATGGATGTGACCTAGTCCCAGAAATGCTTTTTTTTTTTGAAAAGTTTTTATTGTTAAAATAATTCAGCATTAATACACACATATTGTGAATATACAAGCATATAAACATACATTTCATACAATCCTTAAAAATATTCAAACATACCTACATTCAGTCCCACAGATAATTCCTTTTCCCATCACCATCCACCACTCCTCACCCCACCTTTGTGTTAGACTTCCAATCTACTCAATTGCAATTTCTTTCCACTTCTATTACTTTCTTTCACACACCTTTAACCTAATTTCGTGCTTCTTTTTCTATTACACATTGTTATCCATCTTATTTAGTATTTCAGTATTTAAAACGGAACTTGATATTCTAATAGGAGTTCTGATTTTTCAATATGGTTTTGCAAGTATCCTTTAAACACCTTCCAATCCCTGTCTATCTTCTTTTGAGATCCTTCCAGTTTCTCCCATTGTTTTGCATATATTGTAGTACTCCAATAATAAAAATGCTGTATCAAATTCTTGATCTGCATGAGCAAATTGTTGTCAGTCATACTTTCTGCATATATCCATGTCCAGCATTAACACCTCACATGTTGCTACATTGGACACACATGTATTCCCTATGGTCTACATCTTGGGCGTTAATGATACAGTGTGGGTACAAGGAAATGTGATCTTCTGAGCTTCCTGCATTTGTGCATCTCATTAGCTCCCAAGAATCCTGTGCTTGTCAGAGATCATCCTTGGCAAATGCAGTGCCACACAGAGTTGCACATATGGCGCCTATAGACTCATATCCTGTCCCCGGCACATGTGTGGCAGTACATCTGAAGCCTGGGGGGGGGGGCAGGGGAATACACAACCTTTGATGAGATCACTTGCCCATAATGAAAGAGTAGAGATCAGGTATAGCCCTGAGGCAGGAGGTTTCACGTTCTGTCCCCTCCTCCGGTATGTGAAACTATTAGCTATTCTTGCTGCTCCGCAGAGATGTCCAATCCCTCTTTGAAACTTGCTGAAACCTTTCCCTGGTTTTTGATGAATGAACTTTTAATGGAGAGGAATAGGTCGGCTTGTTTTAAGTGAAACGTTTATATGGAAGTGGATGATTTAAACAACTTTAGCTCCATTAAACAAAAAGGAAAGCTAGATCTTAAACTCTCATTTGTTTCGGAGAGTGTCTGGCCTGGGATAAACATGACATTAAGTAGCCATCTGAGCATTGCTAAAACATACATTTGCCTTCATAATAAAATGTTTTTAAGAGATAGTAATGGTTACCTTGAGAGCGGTTCACATTAGAAGCATTAAAAAGAGAGAGAGAGAAAACCCTAGTCCTGAATTCTTTCAATAACTGTCCATCACCTAACAGCAATAGCATACCACAAAATAGGAAGTGCTGCTGATCCGATTTATTTGGCAGGAACCTCTAAGTCTCATTTAAAGGCAACGGCACTGAATGTTTAAATGTGGAAATCTTAAATCTTCTTGCTTGCTTCTCTCTTGCCTCAGACCTGCTGTGTCTGCAAAAGAGCACGGATAAGGGCAGAGATTAAAGGTATTGTTGATGTCATCCACATTTAGATACTAGTTGCTGGTTCAGTCTGATACGTATTCAACTTTTTCCTTCATTTCTATCCTAAGTCCAGAAAGCGAATAATGTAAATCATAGGTTTTGATAGCATTTCACTGCCCACAAGGGCCACCCTATTTATTTCAATGTTGAAAACATTGAAGAATATTCAGGAGTATACCGTATTTTTCGCTCTATAACACGCACCCGACCATAACACGCACGTAGTTTTTAGAGGAGGAAAATCCGTAGGCATGCCACCCGTAGGCATTCCCTCCATAACACGCACAGACATTTCCCCTTACTTTCTAGGAGGAAAAAAGTGAGTGTTATGGTGCAAAAAATACGGTAAAAATTCAGGAGTATAAACAGAATAAACATTGAGAATATCCTCCTGAAAAGGAATAAGGCAGGCTTCGTGCTGAATACCACACTGAAGAGCACATGGGCCCTTTGGGTTGAAGGCATTATTATTATTATTATTATTATTATTATTATTACTACTACTACTACTATTGCATAATATATATAGGCATTGCGCGCGCACACAAAATCACTCTCATCCCCACAGTTCACTAAGAGAAATACAATCCCCAGGTACGAATGTATTGGTCCGACAAGCACACCACAGTTTTATTTTTTATTATTATTATTCATTACATTTACCTTTCTTCCAAGAAGCTCAATGGTTCTTTTCCCTCCCTTTTTATCCTTACAACAAGCCTGCGAGGTAGGTTAGGATGAGAGACTTGTGACTGGCCCAAGGTCACCCACTGAGTTTCATGGCCTATTGGGGATTTGAACACTGGTCTCCCAGGTATTAGTCCAAGACTCTAACCACTATACTGAGAACTTACAAAATAGCCCATGCAAATTTTTGTAAGTCCCTATCCTATTTTGTCCTTTTCAATGATGCACCCTCCCTTTTTTATTGGAAGGAAGAAAGAGGAGAGAGGAGAAATGGGATTGTTTCATTGGTTCTGCTAAGAGGCCATCTCCCCTGGGCTCCTGCTCTCTCTGCACTGTTTTCATTCTGGCTGGTCATTACATCTTTAAGAACTGAGTTTGCTTGCTTTCTTCTTCTTTCCTTGTCCCCGCTTCCCTTTGTTCTGATGACTTTTAGACTGTAAGCCTGCTGGCATGGGCTGCCTTGTTTTCATTGATCTCATCACATTACCTAACATCCATGTACTTAAATGCTTCCAAACATAAACGCGTGCTGAGCCATTTTCAAAGGTCAGTTCTAATGGGCTTAGGATATCTCACCCCATTTTGCAGCCTTGGGCGTTTCTTGAACCTGTAATTTCCACAGTTAAGTATGCCTTTGGATGGGGAAATGTTTTATTTTGCCCTATTTAAATATGCCACTTCCATTTCTTCCCTTTCCCCATTGTCTAAATTCAGAGGACAGTAATTCCTAATCTATCTTACTGAGACCATAGTTAATTCTCATGGCCAGAGCAAAACATGCTAGTGATGACCATAGGGGGAAATCCTAATGATATTCCCTCCCATACAGTCTACTAAGAAAGCATCCTGCAGTTCTCCCACTGACAGCAGTGAGAGCTGTGACAAGAGCATTACACCCAAAGAGATGCCATCTGGTGTAGTGGTTGGAGTGTTTCAGCCAAACAGCAAGTTGTATTTTTCTTCCTTAAAAAAACTGGGCATGGAGGCATAACATTTCTCCAATGAAATTAGGGACATCCTAAGGAAAAGCGGGACAAACCTAGACAGCATCTTAAAAAGCAGAGCCATCATCTTGCCAACAAAGGTCTGTATAGTTAAAGCTATGGTTTTCCCAGTAGTGATGTATGGAGGGGAGAGCTGGACCATAAAGAAGGCTGATCGCCGAACAATTGATGCTTTTGAATTATGGTGCTGGAGGAGACTCTTGAGAGACCCATGGACTGCAAGAAGATCAAACGTATCCATTCTTAAGGAAATCAGCCCTGAGTGCTCACTGGAAGGACAGATTGTGAAGTTGAGACTCCAATACTTTGGCCACCTCATGAGAAGAGAAGACTCCCTGGAAAAGACCTTGATGTTGGGAAAGATGGAGGGCCCAAGGAGAAGGGGACGACAGAGGACAAGATGGTTGGATAGTGTTCTCGAAGCTACTAGCATGAGTTTGACCAAACTGCGGGAGGCAGTGGAAGACAGGAGTGCCTGGCGTGCTCTGGTCCATGGGGTCACGAAGAGTCAGACAAGACTAAACAACAACAACAAAGGAAAAGCGGAACGTTCCAGGATCAAATCAGAAACCGAGACAGTTTCTGTAAATCTGGAACTGTCCCTGGAAAATAGGGACACTTGGAGGGTCTGCAAAGCTTGGATTGGGACCATGCTTCAAAGGGACAGAAGTTATAAGGCTTCCTCCTCATGCCATGGTCCTGACCCAAGTTGCCTCCTACCAAGTTTCTATTAATCATACTATGTCCATATGCTATCAGCTCTGTGGCCAATAGCAGATTTGGGTGTGTGTTAAACTGGGGGGGAGGTGTTAAACTGGTCATGGGTCCAAGGGTTAACCCCTCTCCTCCATGCTGCAGCCCAAATCCAAATCAGCCACACACACACACACACACACACACACACCCTCTCAGTTGCTTTTTGAAGAAGAAATTTATTTTGGGAAGTGAGAGCTGGACCATAAGTAAGGCTGGTCACCGAAGAATTGATGCTTTTGAATTATGGTGCTGGAGGAGACTCTGGAGAGTCCCATGGACTGCAAGAAGATCAAACCTATCCATTCTTAAGGAAATCAGCCCTGAGTGCTTACTGGAAGGACAGATCCTGAAGCTGAGGCTTCAATACTTTGGCCACCTCATGAGAAGAGAAGACTCCTTGTAAAAGACCCTGATGTTGGGAAAGATGGAGGACACAAGGAGAAGGGGAAGACAGAGGATGAGATGGTTGGACAGTGTTCTTGAAGCTACCAGCATGAGTCTGACCAAACTGCGGGAGGCAGTGGAAGACAGGAGTGCCTGGTGTGCTCTGGTCCATGGGGTCACGAAGAGTTGGACACGACTAAACAACTAAACAACAACAACAACAAATCACAGAATGCTAATGTGACATGTAGTTTGTCCCCTGATGAGACCCGGGTTCATTTGCTTGCATCAACTACACAGCCACAAAGCACATTGGGTGATATTCGGCTTGCCACCACCTCTCAACCTAGCATGATTCACAGGGTTGTTGTAAGGAAGATAAAGAGGAAGACCTTTTATTCCATACTGAACTCCTTAGACAAACTGTGGAACAAAATTTTGATGAAAAGCATAGAACCACCCCCCCGTGAATTGTGAACTAAAGATCTGATCTGGCTACCTCCCACTTTGCCACTCTTAATGGCACATTTCAAGTTGCCTGATGGCTAGACTACCTAGAATGCAGAGAGGTGAGACGGGAACGAGGGGTGCAGGCTGGATGTGTGGGGCCACAGTCCACATGCAGCCCATGGGCCCTGGCTTAGACCCTCCCCCTTTAAATTTTCTGTTTTACAATTTAAAATTCATTATGGATCATTTCCGAATACTCTTTTACCCTGACCCTGGCCTAGACTTTCGACATGTTGCTAAATAATAATAATAATAATAATAATAATAATAATAATAATAATTTATTTGTATCCTGCCCTCCCTGGCCTCTTCTAGAAAATGATCAGTCCTGGTCTTTTTTGGATAATCCTTCTAGGACAGTGATCAAATCCACTATGCTTTCGATACAGTAGCAGCAATATAATTTTTTGTGTTTAGCATCCTTGTTTTGTTTCACCATTTGTCTGCTTTGTGGAGTGAGGTCAGGCCGCCAGATCTGGGGAGCTGCACCTCTGGTGACGTGTATGAAGGTTTCCCAGTCTGTCTCTGCCTTCTCTGGAAGGGACTAGCAAGAGGGAGAGGGAGAGAGAGCTGAGCGAGGAGCCAAGGGCTGTGCTGTTAACAGAGTAAACGTCTCCACGAGATTTATGGCAAGGGAGAGGAACTGCCTTGCCTCCTGTGATGAATTAAAGGGAGAAAGGAAACTTCCATGATAGGTCTGCTGAAGGAATTTCCCTCTTGTCTGCCCAGAAGGGGGGACTAGAGGGGAAGGGGAGTTTAAGTTTGAGCCAGACTTCTCCAGCTGCAGATCATCATCATCATTCTCTTCCCCCCCGCCCCCACTTCTGAAGATGGAGGCTGCTGCTTTGCCTATAAAGTCAGTCTGGCTTGGGGAAGGGGGGGCATGGCTTCTCTTGGCACCCATCCTGATTAGACTCTTCAGTGGAGGCAAATCTGTTTTGCACTTGTAAGATTTCGTGCCAGAACACTGCATTTGTGTGTGTGCACAGAGAAGGGGTGGTACCTCAGTGGTAGAGCACGTGTTTTGCATGCAGAAGGTCTCAGGTGCAATCCCTGGTACCTGCAGGTAGGGCTGGGAACATAAGAAGAGCCAACTGGATCAGGCCTATGGCTGATCTTAGCTCCAGCTTGCCAATCAGAAGGTTGGCGGTTCGAAATCCCATGATGGGGTGAGCTCCCGTTGCTCGGTCCCTGCTCCTGCCAACCTAGCAGTTCGAAAGCACGTCAAATTGCAAGTAGATAAATCGGTACCACTCTGGTGGAAAGGTAAACGATGTTTCCGTGCGCTGCTCTGGTTTCCCAGAAGTGGCTTAGTCATGCTGGTCACATGACCCAGAAGCTGTACACCCTTTCCCTCGGCCAATAAAGTGAGATGAGCGCTGCAACCCCAGAGTCAGTCACGACTGGACCTAATGGTCAGGGGTCCCTTTACCCTTTACCTTGGGTTACATACGCTTCAGGTTACAGACTCCGCTAACCCAGAAATAGTACTTCGGGTTAAGAACTTTGCTTCAGGATGAGAACAGAAATTGCGCGGCGGTGGCGTGGCAGCAGCGGGAGGCCCCATTAGCTAAAGTGGTACCTCAGGTTAAGAACAGTTTCAGGTTAAGAACGGACCTCCAGAACGAATTAAGTTCTTAACCCGAGGGACCACTGTATTTACAGGTGATGGCCATTTCATGTGGGGGTTCCATTCCCATCCCCCACACATGTTGGCAGAGCACGCATCAGTGCCCCCCGCTGTCCATTCCACCCACCTCCATTCCACCCCTGTTCTAACCCTCTTCTGGGTCCAGGAGGCCTGCACATCAGTGATCACACATCAACTGGACACGCCTAAAATGGTTGCCACCTGCATTTATGAAAGTATGGCCCATGGGTCTGGCTCAGTATAAGGTTCCTATGCTCCCAGCAGGGTGGTTAAAGTGTAGCACAGGAACCACATGTAGTGGCTACAGAGAAATTCCCACATGGACAGCCCACCCCCCTCCCTCCATCCACATCCTCATACAGCATATTTCTCATTGTTGTGCCATGAAAGGAAGAGTAGTTAGATAATGTGGAACACAAGACCATCAAAGAACATACCTTAGTTAAGAGCCACAACCATTTTTTCTTTAACCCCTGGTTATTGCCATTTTAACTGGTGCCACTGTTTGGATGCTTTTCTTTAAATACAAAAAACCAAAATCCCCAACATTTTCTTTTCTGAAGATGAATTCCTACAGCGTTGTCTTGTTCTTGCCCCCTTAACAGATGCTGGTGTCCCCAAACATATTGTTTCCTGTTCTTGCCCTGTTCTTTTCTCAGCTCACTAATAGTTATCACCCAGCCAGTATTTTCTTGAATTCCTTGCACACTAAGATCTGCAGACAACACCAAAATCTGACTATTTGCTAAGCTCTCCCTTCCAGCAAACAGAGTATTACCGTATTTTTCGCCCTATAGGACGCACTTTTTCCCCCTCCAAAAATGAAGGGGAAATGTGTGTGCGTCTTATGGGGCGAATGCAGGCTTTCGCTGAAGCCTGGAGAGCGAGAGGGGTCAGTGCGCACCGACCCCTCTCACTCTCCAGGCTTCAGGAAGCTCTGCGTAACCCTTGGGAGACTGGCGCGACTTCCCGCCGGGCTCCCTAGGCTTGCGGATAGCAGCGGATAGCAGCCTGTCGGGCTTCCCCCGCCCCAGCCCCGCACCTGTGGGGGAAATAATTTTTTTTTCTTTATTTCCCCCCCAAAAAAACTAGGCCGGTGCGCCCTATGGGGCAAAAAATACGGTAACTCAGTCAGTAATTTATACCAGCAGACACAGTGCTGCCAACACACTGCTTTTTTAAACACTGTTTCTTAAAGTACTGGTAAGGATGCATCCATTCATGTGGCTGGCTGCTGAAAACACTCAGGAACACTATCTAGAGTGATGGTGCAGTAAAATAAAAAGTGAGCTTCCCAGTCAAAACAGTGCAGCTGAGAGGTATTTGCATCACACTCACCTTCCACATTGCAGTGATGCACTGATTCATTAGTAATAGATCTTTCCACCCCATTCAGTGAGATGACGGGAAACCTGATATGTACTTCCTGCTTGTGGGCATCTTTCCTGATATTGCTGTGGGGAGGATGAGAGTATATTATGGGGAATGCAGAAAAATGTATATACTACTGCTTAGAGTTAGACCAGGGGTCAGCAAACTTTTTCAGCAGGGGGCCGGTCCACTGTCCCTCAGACCTTGTGGGGGGCCGGACTATATTTTGGAAAATAAAAATAAAAATGAATGGATTCCTGTGCCCCACAAATAACCCAGAGATACATTTTAAATACTGTAAAAGCACACATTCTGCTCATGTAAAAACACCAGGCAGGCCCCACAAATAACCCAGAGATGCATTTTAAATAAAAGGACACATTCTACACATGTAAAAACACACTGATTCCCGGACAGTCCGTGGGCCGGATTGAGAAGGCGATTGGGCCGGATCCAGCCCCTGGGCCTTAGTTTGCCTACCCGTGAGTTAGACCAACCTTCCCCAATCTGATGCCTCCTTTGGACTATAACCCCCATCAGACCCAACCAACATGGCCAGTGGTCAGGGATAATGCAAACAGTAGCACCAGATTGTGGAAGACTTGCTTAGGTAGATGAAGCATTCATGATTTCACATTGATAAGCGCATCTTCATGGAAAGAAAAACATGGTAAGTTATTCTAGAGAGCCACTTTCTCCTAAAATGTTCCAATCTCAGGCAGTGATGAAAGTACACAATGGAGAAAACCTGTCCCAATCCAGAGCCCTCAAACTTAAGCTCTATACAAAAAATATTCTCTAGCTATGTGTGATAGTGACTCTCACTTCTCCTCTATGGATGGGAAGTTGGAGATGCTCTTGCAAGCTCCATAACCTCCAGCAAGAGCTTCAGCCCATGCTCTGTATGCAGAGAGTATTGGCATTTCTAGTAAAAAAAAAAAGATCATGTGATGGGAAAGACCTTTGCTTGAGACCCTGGAGAGCACTGGTCAGTGCTAGGCTAGATGGACCTGGCATGAGGAACCTCTAAAAAGGGGTTCAGATGAGGCATTGCTGTCCCTGTGGAAATAGCCATTGTGGAACATTCTCTCCCCTCTTTGCTCACCATCTATCTGTTCAGGAGGGCAATGGAGATGAATGTATCAGCAGTACAGATTAATTGCAAGCCCTCTTTATTAAGGAATTTGTTGATCTGGGAAATGGATCCTTACCGAAAGAGACAGCAGGGGAAGAGTAATAAATTGCATCCTTGTCACTTGTAAACAGCCTTTCCCATCCTAAACAGCTGGCCTGGGGACAAAATGCAAGCATTGGGTGTGTGAAGTCCTTCCCGTCTGCCGCATTTCCAGCAATTTGACTTGTTTGGGCCCGAACGTGTCACTCTTTGGAAGTCACCATCACACCTCCCTTGGCTTTCCTGGATAGCTTGAGGTTGCGTCATCACCACCGAAGGCACCTTCCTTAAAGAGCCCCCTGAAGAATGCTGGCTGGTTCCTTCTCTCCTCACCCTGCACACCCTCAGCGGAAAGAAAGAAGGGCTGATGACAGCCTGTTGAGTGACTTGTTTGCAAGGGATGAAGTGATAGCAAGGACAGCCTCTGATGCATATGCCTCCTCTCAACGCTAGTTCCTTATGCATAAGGAAAAAGCAAACAGATAAGAAAGTTCAGAGGAACTTGAGGGTTCAGGAAGACTTGCCTGACATCACACGTGCGCAAACAAGCTTTGGAAACCACACAACTTATCTGTATAAAAATAATGCTACTATTTGCCTTTTTTATGGAGCCATCAGTTCTTAATCTACCATGGACCTACCTCATCCAACCACCTGAATAACTCAAGTTCAGAGGGCCTTTTATCTAGCTTTATTTACCATTTTGTTTCCTAGGGCAGGGGTGGGGATACCAGTTGGACTCAAGCGCCCATCAGCTCCAGGCAGCATAGCCAATGGTCAGAAATGATGGGCAAGTCCCAACATTCAAGCAGCATGGGGGGGGGAGGCACATTTTCTCTACCCCAGCCCTGCGGATTTAGACTAGACATGAGATTGACCAGGGCATTTTTGGTTCACTAGCAAGCAGAACTGAAGCAAATGCAGAGAAAAAGATTTGAATTGTTGCATGGGAATCATGCAGGTCAAACATTTATAAAAAAATGATGGGTAAGGTGTTGGATGACTCCCCTTTCAAAACTGTCAATCTTTCTAAGGTGCTTTAATGGGTCATCATGTCAGCCTTCCCACAACCTGGTGCCCTCCACATGCTCTGTACTACAACTCCCATCAGCCCCAGAATGGGGTTCTGTGCCCAAAGCAAAGTTGCAGCAATCACAATGATTCTGAGTTCAAAGTCAACAGGTTTTTTTCTTTTAAGCAGAAGGATATTCATGAACTTTCAAGATCCATGAAATGTTCCATTTCAGCACTCAGCAGCACTAACATTTCCAAAAGGTAAAGGTAAAGGGACCCCTGACAATTACCGTAAGTCCAGTTGTGAACAACTCTGGGGTTGCGGCGCTCATCTCGTTTTACAGGCTGAGGAAGCCGGCATTTGTCCGCTTCAGCAGACAGTTTTTCTGAGGCATGTGGCCAGTATGACTAAGCTGCTTCTGGTGAACCAGAGGAGCGCACGGAAATGCCGTTTACCTTCCCGCCGGAGCGGTACCTATTTATCTACTTGCACTTTGACGTGCTTTCGAACTGCTAGGTTGGCAGGAGCAGGGACCGAGCAACGGGAGCTCACCCTGTTGTGGGGATTTGAACCATGGTCCTTTTGATTGGCAAGCCCAAGGCTCAGTGGTTTAACCCACAGTGCCACCTGCATCCCATTTCCAAACCCTTCCATAAATCACAACAGAAGTTTGATTTGTTCGCATTTCAAAAAGATCTTCTTGATTGGCTTTTTCTTACAAAGACGTGGTGATAATAGCAGTTCTGTGAGAAGCAAGTGGACTTCCAGGACCTTTTATAGGTGGAATGGGAAATACTTTGTGGTTTCCCACTTGTTTTTGGACTCCAACTCCCATCATCCCTTATCATTGGTTATGCTGGCTGGGGCTGAAGAGAGTTGTGAGTACATAAGCTCTAGAAGGCCACAAGTTCCCACCATTGCTATCTTACAGTATGAGGATCATCTACGTACCTGGATCTAAAAGGAAGAGAAGGGTGGCTTGATCTGGCAAGCAGGCAGCGTCTGGTGATGTTTCCCCTAACTCTTTGGCTTCCATATCCCCTACAGATCCTACAGTGAGAAAGTGGGATAGTAAAGATCTGAGGACCACATGTTTGATAGTGAAAACTAGTGAGGGTACAGTGGCCATTGTAGACTTGAAAATCCTTTGCTTCTCTGAGACCTGACATTTATTGCCTTTTCTTAATTTGTTCTTAATGTGCCGGCAGTGAACACTTGTGATATATACACAGCACACTCATGAAAAACAAAAGCTAGTATCGAATGCTGATTCTGCACAGGGTATACTCGTTAAAGTTAATAGACATGACTTGGATTCATACTTTTCAGTGGGTCGATTCGGAATGGAAGTTAGCTGGATACATACAACCCAAGAGTGGTGAGATACATACTGCACCAGGGTATCAACATTATTTCAGTGGTTGGTTCATTTCATGTCTGTTTGCTTGCTTTATTTCAAATGTTCATATCCTGCCTTTCATCAGTATTAATTCCAAGGCCTACACTTATCTCAAGCAGTTGCAGCAGCAGCTACATGATACTAGTAGCAGCCGCTGTGGCTGTTGATATGCTAGGAGTTCTCTCAGCTGTCTTTCTCAACCTTTTAAAACTATCTTCAAAAACTTAGCTTGGAACCACTTCATCTCTGCTTATAGGGGATGTGAATCAGCAAAAAAAATCAACAGATCATACCATATAGAAATGGGGTTCCCTAACTAATGAACCTCAGACAGGCACTCTAAATATGGAATCGTAGGGTAGAACTTCATTATTTTTAGCTTAGTCAGCACATTACATTATATCCAAGAAACATATAATTAAAATAGCCATTTATGGTGCATTCAGAAAGAGGGGAGGGCAAATTACACCCTTGAGATTACATGGGGGCAAGCACTTAGATCTTGCATTTTTTGCAAGCTGTACATTCCCCACCCTTTGAGGAAAAAAATGACTTCGTTGAATTAAAGCAGTGGGCTAATTTGTGTAAATCCAAGGGTATTTTCTTATATTTGGGTTGTTAATTGGATTGCTTTTCAACATCAGTGAACCACAACTTACTTATAGCTTTCACAGCAACCTTGAACAAAAATGAAACCATCAGACGGCCCTCTCCAAAGAACTGGAAAGGTGCCCTTTCACATATCCTAATACTGTGGTACAGTATATCAATGGAGAGAGAGAGAGAATATCCCCACATGTTTCCACAAGCAGAGGGCTACCAAACACAGGACTGGCTTGCCAAGCTAAAAAGTGAAAAAGGCAAGATGTTTTATTAGACACCACCCTCTGGATGAAAGAGCGTCATTACATCAGCAGCATTGGGAAAAGAATCAACTGCTAAATCCTGGAAAATTGAAAGGAAAATAAAGGAAAATAAACCACAAGAAAATAACTCATCACAAAGCCTTTAAGTTGCAGCAACACAGAGATACCTGCCCCCCAAATCGAATGGACCCTCAATTGTAGTCTTAAACCAAGTCAGCTGAATGAATGGTGCAAACAGATAACTATCAGATTTGGTCTCATCCAAATCATACATGGCTTCCCCCAAGGAATCCTGTGAACTACAGTCTATCCCTCACAGAGCTACAATTCCCAGCACCCTTTAACAAACTACAATTCCCAGGATTCTTTGGGGGAAAGCTATGTGCTTTAAATGTATGGTATGGAACGAGAAGCCTCTCATACTATTCGTGTGAAACTGAATTCCACTCCCAGTGTCTACATAGAATAGAATCAAGTGGTACAGCTGTTCTCCAGCCTGCAGGTGACAATTTTGTATGTTTAAATGCTCCCCCCACGGACGAAGAACTCTTCCTTTATGCAGGGGGGAAAAACACCCAAGGAGACTTTTGTCAGGGGAAAGGGGGGGAAACCCATACTCATTTTCAACATGGAGGGAGTTTTATTTTCCCATAAGGTGACATTCATCCATGCAAGTTTCCCACTTCCCCTGAAACCTAAAGAGGTATAGTCTAAAAATAGCTTTCTGCATTCTGCTAAATGTGTAAACTGGGTCTAAGTTCAACACTGCCTCTAACAGTCTGCACTTAAGCAAAACAATTTACTTGGCTGACCACTGGCTCCAAGCTGGCGGAAATGAATGATGCATACTGGGCAGAGGGAGAAATGATAGTTGAGATTGGCACCTTAGATTTATTCCCATCTTTCCTAACATTTTCCTTGAATAAATAAGAGACAGATTGAAGATAAATGGAATACGTTACGGCGAAAGTCCAAAAAGAGACAAATGTCGACTCAGCACACACTTTGGGAATGGCAATGTTATTTTTCTCTCCGTATAAATGCTGGCTTTCTCAGAGATACACCAGTGAATGTTGTTGGTGTTTGACAGTTATCCAAAAAGCAGATAGGTGTCGCAAACCTAGCACTGCTATGTTAAGCATCACCAAGGAATATCACCAGGATAAGCTCAGGTAGGTAGCCGTGTTGGTCTGACGCAGTCGAAATAAATTAATTTCGACCAGGATAAGCTGAATTGTTAACAATTGTCAACAATTTCTGGGAAAGTATGACCCAGCAATCTATGCATGCAGGACCCCACAACTCATCTTAATGCCAAAGTTCACTGGTGAACCCCTAGACAATTTCTTCAAAATGGGATTATTAGATGTTTTCTAGAGATTTGATTGCTTGTTTATGAGAGGCTGTTTAAACTATTTTGGCTGTTTTAAATAATAGCAGATAGGCATCAAGTGCTGTGCCCTCTGGCCCATCATTTGAAAGATCCTATAATTTTAATAATAATAATAACTCTATTATTTATACCCCACCCATCTGACTGGGTTTCCTATTGGCAGATTTCAGGGACAGCCTTCTCTGCTGTGCCCCTGCATATGTGATCTAAAGACGTTGCCAAATTTGTACTGGAAAAGGTCCATAGTTCAGTGGTAGAGCTTTGCATGCAGATTTAATCCCCAACATCTCCTGTTTGATCTGGGAATATTCCCTGCCTGAAACCATGGTGAGCCCCTGACTGGGCAATGTCTGAGTGACTTGAACCAAGGGTCTGATTCAGTATAAGGAAGCTTCCTGTTTTCCCATATGATCCCACCCAGTAACATAAATTTCTCTGGTTGCCTTGCGATAAATAAATTTAAAACAAAATTTCAAAGTAAAACATGGAAGGATTAAAAGGCATTTGGACTCCTCCTAAGATGTGTTGCATTTGTTTTACTTTATTATTTAAAGCATTTCATTGTTGTAAGCTTGTAATTCTTTTCTAAATATTGTAAACAGGGATATAAAGAATTAAAATATGATACATACATACATACATACATATTCTAAATAAATAAAAATAATGGAATTCACCAGAGACTGTCAACAGTTACCTCTCCTATGAGGATGTGTTTTGCCAAAATCTTAATTGCCCCTAGCTGGAGAAAATAGAACATTCCATTGATTAGGGAATGGTTACTAAATGTGGCAGGTATGGGCAAGTTAAACGATGTTGTTAAAGTTTAGGGCAAACAGACAGTTGACAAATGTTCTAGAAGAAAAATTGAAACCTTAATTGGAAGGCAGAGAAAATAAAGTTAACCCTATTATTCTCTCTGCAAGGATGATATAAGTGTAAGTTGGAAGGTATTTATGATACCCCATGTAAATAATATTTGGAGCTATATAAGCAACAGTACTTTCCCTTTTTCATCTTCTGTGGATATTTTAATACAAATGGGAAACTACAAAGGCAACTTGCGGAATTGGGTCCACAGTGCTGAAAGGCTTGTCCTTGGAAATGGATACTTTCTAGAAGTGGGATTGGATCCCACTGGAAGTTGTCCTGTACAATGTGTGTGGATTAAGTCCTCAGACCACCTGCAATCTATTGCCACCTGCATCCTTCTCCATAGGGCAAAATACATGCCTCTCATAGCCAAAGAACTGAAGTATGATGCATATATAAGCTGTAAAGCACAGTATATCCTATAGACTTATACATATTCACCCCCCTGGTTGTTTTTTTGCCTTGCATTTATCCATGAGGGATCACTTCACAGCCCATTTCAATCCACCTTCTTTAATCAGAAATAAGTGCAACTGATTTCCCCTAGATTTGCTGCCTAATAAGAATGCACAGAATTGTAACATATTCCAGACTAGCCCAGACACAAAGCAAGAAAGAGTACCTAGAATGAGCAAGTGAAGTCAGCCACAAGACAATTAGTGAACAGCACAAACAGGACTTAAAATCTACCCAAAGAAGATGGCTCTGGGTCACAAAGCAAGCCAGGCCTCAGATCAAGTGAATCCATGGCAGCCAATTTAATAGATTCTGTCTTGTGATTAATTCTTGTACCTTTATCAATTCATGAGCCCTCCCCCGCTAAAAAACAAAACAAAAACCATTTGTTACTCCTCAACCAAAAGGACCAGCCATCCACTTTCTCCTTTCCCTACTGCTCTCCTTCCTTCCATTTTGGGATGGGTGAACCTGTCGATTTTGTTTTCTCTGCTCTCATTTTTCCACATATGTGTGTGTGTGTGTGTGTGTGTGTGTGTGTGTGCGTGTTTCAAAAGTCCTAATGAAGAGTCATCTGCATTTTAGTGTGAATTTCTTCTACTATACACATTTTAAATGGAATTTTGTCCAATCCACACATTTTTTTGCAAAGCGTTTTCCTCTAATATAATATATTTTTCTATGTTATTTTCACTAATAAGTGTATGTTTTAAGCACACTGGGCCCTGTTATATGCATTTGTGTACATATTACTTGGCTGCAGAACTGCACTGCAAAATTCGGAGAAATGCAAAATTCAACAAATGACTGTGTTCAGGCAGGCAGGAGACCCTCCACTATGTGGCTCAGTTCCTTCCTTTGCCACCAGTAAGCACAGTCCTGCTTCTCCCTCCCCTACCAACCAATTGGAAGGAAAGAGGAAGAGGCAGAGCAGCACAACCACAAATGTGGGCGGGCAGGGGGAGAGGTATGTTCAGGGCCTTCCTCACCCCCATATTGCAGCTAAGCTGCACTGAATGAAACCCATCAGTGAGGGACTTGACTGTCTAGAGATCTGGGTGGGCAAGTGGTATCACCTCTGTGTGGGGTCCCAGTCCCCAGCAGCTTTTCAGAACCTGGTACAACAGGTTCAGGTGTATAGCACCTCTTGGAAGCCACAGTCAGCTGTTTTTCCATCACTGTGTACAATGTACATACACCAGACATTTTAGGAGCCCTAGTTGACACATCAAAATAGAAGTTCCTCCAGCTCAATGCTGGAGCAATTCAGTCTCTGGTCGCTTCCCAGCTCCCACACATCCAGGTCAGATCCCACCCAGGATACATTCACACACAGTCCCACCAGTCATCCCTTTCAGGCTGGAGTCACCAGATAGCATTCTCCCTCTGTGCTTCTCTACAGTTCCTGAGCCTGGACTCCACATCATCAAAGATGATTCCTCTCTCACACACATCCCATTTCCAGCTTTGAAGCCACTGAACTCCTTCTCCCACCTCTATGCAGTGCTATTTTTCTAGGAAAGGAGGTACTGGAACTCACCACGACTGCCTCCCTTCTTCTCTTACAATGACAATGGTGGCCACCTGAGAGGTGCCAGAACTGAGTTCCAGTGAGTTCTGGCTGGGGGAAAAACCCTGTTTCTGCTGTCGATCCATTCCTTGCCTCCCTGTAACCTAGACAGCATCTTAAAAAGCAGAGACATCACCTTGCCAACAAAGGTCCGTATAGTTAAAGCTATGGTTTTCCCAATAGTGATGTATGGAAGTGAGAGCTGGACCTTAAAGAAGGCTGATCGCCGAAGAATTGATGCTTTTGAATTATGGTGCTGGAGGAGACTCTTGAGGGTCCCATGGACTGCAAGAAGATCAAACCTCTCCATTCTTAAGGAAATCAGCCCTGAGTGCTCACTGGAAGGACAGATCGTGAAGCTGAGGCTCCAATACTTTGGCCACCTCATGAGAAGAGAATACTCCCTGGAAAAGACCCTGATGTTGGGAAAGATGGAGGGCACAAGGAGAAGGGGAAGACAGAGGACGAGATGGTTGGACAGTGTTCTCGAAGCTACAAACAAGAGTTTGACCAAACTGCGGGAGGCAGTGGAAGACAGGAGTGCCTGGCGTGCTCTGTTCCATGGGGTCACGAAGAGTCGGACACGACTAAACGACTAAACAACAACAACATTGGTAGAGTGCTAGAGCATCGGCCTTGCACGCAAGAGGTCCCAGGTTCAATCCCCAGCAACTCCAGGTAGGACTGGGGAAAGGTCCCTAGATGAAAACCCTGGAGAATGACTGCCATTCAGCATAGACAACACTGGGCTAGATGGAGTCTGCATATAGACATTGTGCCTTTTCATCCCATGAATTTGTCTAACCCCCTTCAAAAGCCATTGGAGGTGGTGCAGCTCACCAGAGAGGGAAAGCGACTAACTCGTGACTCAGGAAAGCGTTGCTGCCTGCTCAGGACTGTACCAAAAAAAAAGAGGGTTGCCAAACATCTGGCAGGCTGGAGCTTATGGGGCTGCATTGACTTGCTGGGTCCTAAGTTGTGCAAGCTTTACCCAGATCACCCAGTGATGCGGTTAGCCCTATGGAATGAATTACTCTCTCCCCCCTGTCCTCCAATTTCCCCTCTCTCAACCCAAGATGGCCTCCACCAACGGAGCCCTTCTGTCCCTCTTTATTAGAATAACAGGATTATAATATTAACAAGTCTGTTTATTTCACTCCGTAATTAATAAGGAAAAGGCAGACGAACAACTTGCCTGCCTGTTGCTAATTAATGCAGTGTTACGAGGATGGCATTGACACGGTGGGGAGCCCGAGCGCCTGTGATGTTTAATGAATGTTATGCAACCCTTAGTGTTATTTAATTTAATAGGAGAATTAATATTGGGATGGAAAGAAATTGCCTCTGCTCTGCAGATGGGGAGAGGGATGCCACATTCATCTTGCTTTATTCAAAGCATCAGCCCACCGAGCGAACCTCTTAAAGGCTATTTGATTACACAGTAATGAGCATATTTGGCCTCGGTGGCAGTAGGCAGGAGCAAAGGCCTGGGCACCTTTGATAGCAGAACAAATGAAATACACACGTAACCCTTCACCCAGTGCAATCCGCTGATAAAGTTCCCCAGTCTTAATTCGATCTGTAAAGATTAGTCCGGCAATAAAAAGTATTGCAAGGCTGATGTCCATGGAGTCTCCCAGGGCATTTGACAAATGGCTTTATGACAGTAATAGGAGAATTAGAATGCGACATTAAAAATCCACGCTGTTTAGTCGAGCTAAACTTCACCAAAAGAACAGCGGCGGCATTGCAGGATTGCTCGTCCTCTTCCTCCTTGGACGTTGCAGTGAAGCTACACAGACGCTTGCCGCGGCCTCTTTTAACGGGTACGCGAGGCTGGCGTGCCAATAAATAACCAGGATTTATAAAACACTTGGCTGCCTATTTATTTATTTAGCATTGCTGTTATCGCTGTTTGCTCAGCTCCTGTGGCCTGGCACTGAGACACTGCATCTCCATACACAAAGCCAAGAGGTTTTACGGCATGCTAAATAGGTGTTCTATTGCGCCGCATATTATCCTAAGTGATGCTTGTTATTGGATGATTGTATCATTTCCACCGCCTCGTCATCACTCCAGAGCATTTATATAGTAATGATTTGACTACTCTCAGATGATATTATCTACCAAATGACTCTATTTACACCCTCGGCAGTCTGTCTAAACTAACTGCCCTGGGATGCAGTCGGTGTTGTTGGTCTCATAGCAGAATTTGGTGGGATAGCCCATCAGTTGGGGTTTATGCACCAACGGAATTGGGACCAGTTTTTTGGATGAATCCATCTGCACCGCTGTGTGATGCGGCATCAAAATGTCGAGAAGTGCAAAGAAGGGCAGAAAGGTACTACCTCTAGCGCTTATACTACATCCCTTCATGGCAGTACCCCACACTGCTTAGTATCAATGGACCAATTCTTTCATGCGTTCAGATGATTTCTCATGACTTGGGCACATGACTCTGAATGACTCAAAGCTGAATCTGTTCTAAAGGGTCCCCCAAGCCTCCAGAACAGATTTAGGGAGGGTGTGGTCCAGGAAGTCCCATTGCACAATTACAAATCCTTGCGCTGACAGAACGACTTAGTTGGATACCTCCCTTACTTTATAATCCACCTTGGGCTTCGTGAGAGATGGGAGACAGAATATAAATGTAAGGAAAATAAATAATAATCTCAAGTGCAGAAAACACAAAGTGATGTTGATGCAATAGTGTCAGTTGTGAATGGTGCTCATATTCATATACATTGGTACCTCCGGTTATGAATGAGATCCGTTCCTGAGGCCCGGCCATATCCCAAAGATTTCGTAACCGGAGGACCACTACTGCACATGCGCAAAGCAGGCAGAGTGCTTCTGCACACGCGCGAGAGGCAAACCCACTTCCAGGTTTGCCACGTTCGCAACCTGAAGATTACATTACCCAAAGGTAACATAACCCGAGGGTCCACTATATATAAACAACTGGATTTTCCTGCATTAAGCATGGTAAAGGTAAAGGGACCCCTGACCATTAGGTCCAGTTGTGGCCGACTCTGGGGTTGCGGCGCTCATCTCGCTTTATTGGCCGAGGGAGCCGGCGTACAGCTTCCGGGTCATGTGGCTAGCATGACTAAGCCACTTCTGGCAAACCAGAGCAGCGCACGGAAACACCAATTACCTTCCCGCTGGAGCAGTACCTATTTATCTACTTATACTTTGACATGCTTTCAAACTGCTAGGTTGGCAGGAGCAGGGACCGAGCAACGGGAGCTCACCACATCATGGGGATTCGAACTGCCGACATTCTGATCGCCAAGACCTAGGCTCTATGGTTGAACCCACAGCGCCACCCGCGTCCCATTAAGCATGGTAGGGGAGACCAAAAAAGAACAGACTTCCATTTCCATGTTTGCTACCAGGAAAAGGGGCAGTGCTTGATGATGATGCTTTTTGCATCTGAATTGATAAAATATTAGTTGCACGCCACCCCAATCTTTGAGCGGTGCGAGATTCCAGGTGTTCCTGGAACTCACCCAAGGTTCATGTTTCCTTTTGGGAATGATGCACAGTGGAGACTTTGGGGTCTTTGTGATGTGTTTATTTACACATATATAAAACCTGAACTTATGACAGAGCAGTTCACTGCATTAACACCCCAAGAGTGGCTTGTTTCTCCCATAGTTGCTGCCTTTGATTCTGCATCAAACATTGTGTTCTGCCTCTCTAGCTTTTCTGTCTGCAGTTTTTTCCTCTAGGTCACATTACACACACTTTTCAACTCTAAGCTCTGGCTTCCTCCTTCTCACTACTTGCATGCTGCAGGAGGGGCTCCACCCATTTGCCGTCTGGCACACAGCCCCTTCTCCTAATGGCTCGTCACCTTTCCTTTGTTTTCGTAATGGCCCTTCACCCAGGCCATTGAGATGAGCAATACCTTAAGGGCTACTAAAAGCTAACCTGGCTAGTTGTTACCAAAGTCTATTCTAGTAACCTGTTCCTTATTTCAGGAAACAGTTCCTTGTTTAGCGTTAATGTTTCATATTACTAAATAAGGAGCCATTTGTTGAAATAAGGAACAGGTGGAAAGCCTATCTAAACCTCACTATGGAAGGTACCTAAAGCTACAATTAACTGACAGGTTGGAGAAGGTGGTGAAACTGGTTTGCTCATTGGGAGTAAAAGGAGATATGTGTCTCCCAGGAGAACTGCAAAAGAAAGTGATGGGGAGAAAGCAATTCTACATTTTTTGCAGCCAAGTAGGCAGAAGAGATGTATTGCTACCGTCCTGGGAATAGCACTGTCCCTTTGTGTGTCTTCTTGCCCACTACCTATTTGAATTGTACATTTGAAAATAAACTAATATTTCTAAGCACCATCAATGACCAACATCCTCTCCTCTGATGGAAATTTACCTTGCTTTAGGTGATTGGCAGGCTTGGGCAAAGTGGCCAGGTGGATCTAGTTACACCGTCAGGCTCACAATTCCTCACCTCGTGCTTTAGACAGTTTCTATAGTAGGTTGCTATTGGTTCCATTGTACAGACTGGGCAAACTGAGGCTGAAAGCAAATGCCATGCCCACTGTTGGCTGCCTTAAAGTGGCATGCAGTTCTGGTTCTTCATAAAACATGAACCTTTCCCATTAGGACTCAGCCAAACCTACTCCCTTTTTTTCCAGGAACATTTCCAGTAGTATTGGAAAACCCTTCTTTTTTGCATTTTTACCCTCAGTACCCTTGAAAAAATATATCCAGTTACTTGTTCTAAAACATGCATAGACACACAGAGACATTTTACCTCCCTTTAGCGTTCTGGCAGCAGATTGCTTTAGCCTATCTGTGAAGCCAAACACATCTTTGAGCTTGATGACAGAAGTCAACTAGGCTCAGAGCACTGCAGACACTGAGTACAACACAGACCAAAATCAGATATATGGAACAGGGAGTAGCATTACTCCTCTCAAGCGCCAGTGGAGGCCTTTGTAGCAAGCCATTTGCAAGCTGTGGTTATAGCTTTGCCCATTAGTATTGGGGGGGGGGGGGTTAAGGGCTGCTGAAGCATTCATTACTGAAATCCTGAGCCTGCAATGGACCAAGGATCCCTCCTGACCTTTCTATCATGCTAGATACAATTGAGTTAGTGCTGAATTTTGATTTAATTCCAGGAATGGAGTTATAATTCGCTTATAGCAGACATTTTCCTGAAAATACATGCATCAGAACACTGCAGGAAGGGAGGGGTGATTGCACAAGCGATAGTAACCTTGAGAAAGACATTAACAAACAGCATCACCCCCCCTTCTTTTAGAGATTCTACTCTGCAATAGTTGCAATTTGTTCCTGAATTATGCAAGACGAGGAAGAGGGTGGTTTATGGCCTCCAATTATGCCCCAGTATGCTTCAGATAGCTCACAAGCTTTTGAGCCAGAGTAAAACCAATAGAGAAAGAGTTGTTGGAAACACTGCATTACGTGGCACAAACCCACATGATTCTCACGTCCTACTCTCAACTCTTGACTCAAAACAGATTCCTAAGGTTCTAAGCAGCAATATAAGAAACCTGCTAAACCTGTTTGCAGAGGCAAAAGTGGGAAGAGTGTGCATGCAGGACAAGAGTTGATTCCTCTTTTGAATTGTCTCCAGCTCTCCAAGAAGAACGAGCAGCAACTGTTTGGGTCTCTGCTCATCTTTGCCTGAATACTGGGAGTCCCAGCTTTAACAGCAATCTTTCGTCTAGACTGCCAGGAAGATCTCCTATTGAAGCTGCCCAAGGAGACCATAGGGAGCTTTCAAATGTTAACTTAAGAAGAGCCATCTAGTCCAGCATTCTGTTCTCACAGTGGCCAACCAGATGCTCCTTTGTGATACCATCAAACAGAACCCGAGCACAAGAGCGTCTCCCTTCCTGCAGTTTCCATAAGCATTGCTGCCTCTGACTGTGGAGCACAGCCATCAGGGCTAGTAGCCCTTGAGTGTCTCATCCTCCACGAATTTGTCCAATCCTCTTTTAAAGAAGAAGAAGAAGAAGAGTTTGGATTTGATATCCCTCTTTATCACTACCCTAAGGAGTCTCAAAGCGGCTCAAAGAGCCAGTGTGGTGTAGTGATTAAGAGCGGTAGATTCGTAATCTGGGGAACCGGGTTCGCGTCTCCGCTCCTCCACATGCAGCTGCTGGGTGACCTTGGGCCAGTCACACTTCTCTGAAGTCTCTCAGCCCCACTCACCTCACAGAGTGTTTGTTGTGGGGGAGGAAGGGAAAGGAGAATGTTGGCCGCTTTGAGACTCCTTAGGGTAGTGATAAAGCAGGATATCAAATCCATTCTCCTTTCCCTTCCCTTCCTCCCCCACAACAAACACTCTGTGAGGTGAGTGGGGCTGAGAGACTTCAAAGAAGTGTGACTAGCCCAAAGTCACCCAGCAGCTGCATGTGGAGGAGCGGGGAAGCGAACCCGGTTCACCAGATTACGAGTCCACTGCTCTGAACCACTACCACACTGGCTCGCCACAAAGCCATCCAAAAAGATTAAAAGATGGGAAACAAGGAAGCAGACCAAAGAAGCCCGACTTCATTAGGACTGTCAAATGTCATGCTATCTACAGCCATAAATCAAAATTTGACTAGGCAATTACTCACATGTGCCACATTTGAGAGTCAAAATGTTTTGAATGAGGATATGTGCAATTGCAATGGGGGCGAGGTCATTATGCCCATGTTAATTTATTTATCATGTGTTTAAATCCTACCCCTTCCTTCAAGGGGAAAATGAGCTTCATCATGACAAAAGGACACAAAAAGCAAACATGGATCCCATAAGAAAAGGCAAGGGGGGAAAAGACCTCTAAAATTCTATCACTAGCAATACCTCCCAATGGAAATGTCACAAAAGAGTGGGGAGCTTCAGATGTTACACAAAGCAGGAGGTGTGCAGACAAGGATGGAATTAGGAACACAAAACCTAGGTTGGATGCTGTGGCCCCATCAACATAACATCCAGCTGAATTTTTTGTATTTATATTTTTCCACATTCCCTGCTTCATGTTCCATCCAGCTTGATGAAGAGTTCTGGAGAACTCAAATGTTTGCCACTATTTCACAACATTTTTGTTGGTACAGTGGTGCCTTGGGTTACATACGCTTCAGGTAACAGACTCCGCTAACCCAGAAATAGTACCTCGGGTTAAGAACTTTGCTTCAGAATGAGAACAGAAATCGGGCTGCGGCGGCACAGCAGCAGCAGGAGGCCCCATTAGCTAAAGTGGTGCTTCAGGTTAAGAACAGTTTCAGGTTAAGAACGGACCTCCGGAACGAATTAAGTACTTAACCCGAGGTACCACTGTATCCATAAAGCTATGTGCCAACTTAGGATGGCTGTGGAAGGATTCTGAACCAACACTCTCTCGGCTATATACCACAGTTTGCTGTGGCGTAAGAACAGTGATGAAGATCACAGATTGAACCCCAACCTGTGCAGTCAAATCTTACTTCAGCTGTGAACTCCCTAGGGTGGTCTCAGAGAAGATCTTATTCACTTAGGTCACACTCACATGGCTTCGCTGAAGAATCTTGGGAACTGTGGTTTTAGGGGCACTTGGAATTGTAGCTCTGTGAGGGGCAGACTGCAGTTCACAGGATACATTGGGGAAAGCCATGTGTTTCAAATGTGCAGTGTAGCTGTGACCTTAACCTTGTCCCCCATATCTGTCACAAGACCTACTTTACAGGGCTGTTGTAAGGATTATTACAAAGATAGCTTAAGTGAAGTAGTTTGGATGCTAAATAAAAAAAAGCACTGGAATATTAAATGTTATTCAGATGATAATTTGCCAGTGGAAATTACATAACTGATAATGATTATGCCCCCTGCCATGAAATCCACTGCAGGTAAAAGGTAAAGGTAAAGGGACCCCTGACCATTAGGTCCAGTCGTGGCCGACTCTGGGGCTGCGGTGCTCATCTTGCTTTATTGGCTGAGGGAGTCGGCGTACAGCTTCCGGGTCATGTGGCCAGCATGACTAAGCCACTTCTGGCAAACCAGAGCAGCGCATGGAAACACTGTTTACCTTCCCGCTGGAGCAGTACCTATTTATCTACTTGCACTTTGACATGCTTTCGAACTGCTAGGTTGGCAGGAGCAGGGATCGAGCAACCGGAGCTCACCCCGTCATGGGGATTCGAACCATCGGCAAGTCCTAGGCTCTGTGGTTTAACCCACAGCGCCACCCATGTCCCTAGACGCTTTTTGTTAAATTAATCAAGAGGTAAAACATAATGGGTAAGCCTTCAGGTAGTACCTAAGTAGAAAACCTTCTTCTCCATTTTGCATCTAGTTGCATCCAGCTCCCAGAATAGGCACATAAACCACGCACCTACTTTCCTCCCCTGCTAATAGTCTAAGAAGTTGTTGATCTCACTGGAACTGTTAAGAGTCTGTGTCCACGTGCAAGCCATAAATTTGGTATTCTTTCTTGAAATGCAAGATGGTATATATGTACTCCTCCTCTGCTCTTGGTTTCCTGGACTGGGTTGACAGAATATCACTGGCATCTTGAATTAATAAAATATTTCTTATGTTAGGGAAATTCTGTTTTCCTCGGTGAAATACGTAACCCAGAAATGTAACCTATCATTTATAGGCTGGCCAGATGCAAAGCTGCAGACAGACCTAATGACAACATAAGCTATGCCTG
Organism: Podarcis pityusensis; assembly: GCF_964106645.2. Classification (NCBI taxonomy): domain Eukaryota; kingdom Metazoa; phylum Chordata; class Lepidosauria; order Squamata; family Lacertidae; genus Podarcis; species Podarcis pityusensis. The sequence continues at coordinate 14,643,358 of NC_138029.1, forward strand.
CTGAAATTACTTCTTCTGCGGAATTGTTAAAGGTGCCAAAGTCATGCCCTCTTCTTTTACATCTGCCCCCCCTATGTTAGATAAGACTCTAGAAGGTGGTTAAAATGACCCCAAAATAAGCACTGGAGCACTAGAAGGAACACCTCCTGGATTAACTCACAAATGAATTTGACTAAAGGAATGCAGAATTCATTTGGTCAGTCTGCAGGTTGTTTTCTGATTTCAGATTTAATTCACTCCGGATTTTTAAGCTGCTGTTTCTTTTTTTAAGTAAGTCTGAAAGATAAGGATTGCAAAGCACACTGTGCACTGCAAGTCACTATTTTTCTTGTTGCTCCTATTAAGTCTCTGATTAGTTAATTAATTAATTGAGTTCATAGTATCAGATTAACAAACAAAAGCCATTCCATTCTATTTTGAGTACAACGCAGCCAATCCCAATAATTCAAAGGTCATAATTAAGGACCTCCATCAGATCTGTCGAAAACATACAAAGATTAAAAGACGTGTTTTGAAATAAGAATTTCATATTTTTCTCAAGGTCTGCCTACTTTGATGTACATGAATTTATTTCTTTTATTATCGTGACCATCCCCTTAGAAAGCAAGTGCCTTTGCAAGGTTTTTGGCAACAATTTGCGCACAGATGGGAATGAAGAAACTGGCACACAAATGAAAATGTGTGCACACAGGTGAATTCACCATCCTACTTCAGAAACCATGCATATGCATAATATCCGGCATGTGCGCCGAACTACCATTCTGAATGGAGAAATGAATGCTGCTCACACAGGAATTCCATGCATGCACATCAGAGCATGTGCCAAACTCCAGATTTCCCTGTGACATATCCAGGAGTCTGTTTTGCAAGGCTGCATTATCTTCTGAACATCATATTTCTCACACTGAATTAGCAAACATGCCAATCAGGCTGGCTGGAGAGGGAAAGGGTGCTCCTGAGCATGTACAGAATTTCTCAGGGTCAGCCCAACACAGTACAGTGGTACCTCAGGTTACATACGCTTCAGGTTACAGACTCCGCTAACCCAGAAATAGTACCCAGAAATCATACAGTGGCGGCGCAGCAGCAGCAAGAGGCCCCATTAGCTAACGTGGTGCTTCAAGTTAAGAACAGACCTCCGGAAAGAATTAAGTACCGTATTTTTCGCTCTATAAGACGCACCAGACCACAAGACGCACCTAGTTTTTGGAGGAGGAAAACAAGAAAAAAATAATATTCTGAATCTCAGAAGCCAGAACAGCAAGAGGGATCGCTGCACAGTGAAAGCAGCAATCCCTCTTGCTGTTCTGACTTCTGGGATAGCTGCGCAGCCTGCATTCGCTCCATAAGACGCACACACATTTCCCCTTACTTTTTAGGAGGGGAAAAGTGAGTCTTATAGAGCAAAAAATACGGTACTTAACCTGAGGTACCACTGTATAGACAGTTGCCAGGGCCATCAGAATTGGAGGTGTCAGATGACTCTAGGAAATCCTGAAAGGCAGGGACGCAAATGCCCTAGAACCTCAGAACAAGGAGCCTATGCTTCACTTGCTCTGCTTTCCCAGGTCCCAGCCTGTTCTCCTTGCACAATTCACTTAACGAAACATAAGAAGGGGTATACAGTGGTACCTCTGGTTACGTACTTAATTCGTTCCGGAGGTCCGTTCTTAACCTGAAACTGTTCTTAACCTGAAGCACCACTTTAGCTAATGGGGCCTCCTGCTGCTGCTGCGCCGCTGGAGCATGATTTCTGTTCTCATCCTGAAGCAAAGTTCTTAACCCAAGGTACTATTTCTGGGTTAGCGGAGTCTGTAACCTGAAGCATATGTAACCTGAAGCGTATGTAACCCGAGGTACCACTGTATAATGGGACGCGGGTGGCGCTGTGGGTTAAACCACAGAGCCTAGGACTTGCCAATCAGAAGGTGGGCGGTTCGAATCCCCGCGACGTGGTGAGCTCCCGTTGCTCGGTCCCAGCTCCTGCCAACCTAGCAGTTCAAAAGCACGTCAAAGTGCAAGTAGATAAATAGGTACCGCTCCAGCGGGAAGGTAAATGGTGTTTCCATGCGCTGCTCTGGTTCGCCAGAAGCGGCTTAGTCATGCTGGCCACATGACCTGGAAGCTGTACACCGGCTCCCGTGGCCAGCAAAGCAAGATGAGCGCCGCAACCCCAGAGTCGGTCACAACTGGACCTAATGGTCAGGGGTCCCTTTACCTTTACCTTTACCACTGTATAATCAAGGGAAACCAAAAGCCAACTAGAAGGTTCCTTTGGCAGCAACAGGGCAACAACATTTTAATCCTACTTTTCCCCAAAGACCTCAAGACGGTGCACACGATTCTCCCAAATTATCCTCATGACAATCCTATGAGGGAGGTTGGGATGACAGGCACAAACCCGCTTACAACGCACTGTTCTGCATGTTGATTCAGAAATAAACCCCATTCACTCGATGGGACTTACTCCCAGGTAAGTCAGCATATGTGAATGTGTGGGGATTTGAGGTCAAAGTCCAACACTCTAAGCACTCTGACACACTGACTCTCTAGACATAAAGCCGAAATATAACTAAGTTTTGCCTAAAGCAGCAATTGGGATTGGACCGCCCCTGCCTTTATTTCACAGTAATTCATAATTAAACTTCGCATAGCAGAGATTGAGGGCTAGTGTTATAGAGTCCCTTTGCTTTCTGCTCCACTCTTTGCTCTTCTGTAAATAACAATTTAACCTCAGATTCATCCTCTGGCTGGCCAAACTCCTGCTATTTTATTTCAGATTACAATCTGGAGATGTGTGTTTATGTCAGCAAATTTACCTCTCCCCCCTTCTAATTTCTCCTTTTATATTTCCTTTGCATTCTGCTCCCTGATACATTCTTTCTTACTTATTTTATAAAGGCACTGATAGGTTCTAGCTTTCAAACCACTAAGGGGAGGGGGAAAGAGGGGGGTGGGCAATGAATGTTTATTTTTTATTTTTTTTTAGTTTGCCCACTTTCCAGTTTCTTGCTGGAAAGCCAAGAAAGGATAAAGTTCTTGCCCTTATTAAATATTTATCAGTTAATTACAATATGTAGATTGTGCCGGTAGGCTATTCATCTTTTGAGGGGGAGATACAATAAAATACAGTGGAAAGTTGTGTTATCGTAATTGCCTGATGCCACTGGAAAGAACCAGAGCCGCTGCAATGTGTTTTACATTTATCTGCACCGCCGCATTTTCATTTTGCGCAGCGAAGCTGCCTCCGTTTGTTGTTTCACGGATACTTAATGTTTGCAACCTCGGCATTTTCTTCAGAGGTCTCCTTACAGGAAGAGAGTGGTTATCACAGCAGCCTCAGCAAAGATCTCTCTCTCTCTTTTCCCAATAAGAAGGGGAAGCTGGTAGACGAGAAAATTAACTCTACCTTCTCTCGTCCTTTCTGATTCAGAGCTTTCATTAGTCTGGCAGCAGAACTTAGCAGTCAAGTCCAGGTTACACACAACACACACACACACACACACACACACAAAAAACCCCACATCCACAGGGCCTCATTAAGTTCTGGTTTCAGACTGAAGCATTCACACCACCATATATTTAAAGCATCTCTCACCCCCCAAAAAAGTATCCTGGAATCTGTAGTTTAGCCCTCCTAGAGCAGCAAGCTCCAGCAACCTTAACAAACTACAGTTCCCATGATTCTTTGGGAGGGGGGAAATATGCCTTGAATGTGTGGTGTGTACCATTCAGTCATGCAATTCCCCACTTACAGATGAAAGTGGTATAGGCCAGAATTATTATTATTTTACTAAAATTAAGAGCTGTTTGGGTAGACTTGAGACGGATGTGGGGGGATTGAGTCATATTCCTTCAGCCACAGGAACATATCTGGCCTCCAAGTGTCCCTATTTTCCAGGGTCAGTCCCAGATTTACAGAAGCCATCCCAGTTTCTGATTTGATCTGGAATGTCCCACTTTTCCTTAGTACATCCCTATCTTCATCAGAGAAATGTTGGAGGGTATGCCATATTCCTTAATGGACAGCTTTCCAGTGGTCATGTGCCAGTAAGGAACAGGGCCAGAGGCAATTGACGTATACCTTTGTAGAGTATACAATATTCCAGTCATGCAATAGTCAGAGCTCAGCTTTCTACACGCCCACATCCGTCCATCCTGACAAACAAGAAGAAGATAAGAAGAGTTTGGATTTGATATCCCTTTTTATCACTACTGTAAGGAGTCTCAAAGCGGCTAACATTCTCCTTTCCCTTCCTCCCCCACAACAAACACTCTGTGAGGTGAGTGGGGCTGAGAGACTTCAGAGAAGTGTGACTGGCCCAAAGTCACCCAGCAGCTGCATCTGGAGGAGCGGGGAAGCGAACCCAGTTCACCAGATTACGAGTCCACCGCTCTTAACCACTACACAACACTGGCTCTCGCAGTTTAAGGCAGAGGTTTTCAACCTTTTTGAGTCCACAGCTCCCTTGACCAACTGCACTCTTTCTGCGGCTCCCCTGAGGGCCTCAGCAGCCCAGTTATGTCACCCCTTGCCTGCAGAGCTGGCAGCCTCACACCCTTTTTCAAACACCTTCCCTTGTGGAGTGTTCCTTCAGCCTCCGCTCCTCTCCCCTCTCCAGTTGCTGACCCTGGTCTCTGAGCTGCCTCTCCCCAGACCCCAAAGAGAGGTGCCTCCTCAACGCTGCCCCATAGGGACCTGGAAAGCACCTCCTGGCCAGCCCCAGAGGCACCATTCTCCTGCGGAGCTCGTAGCCAGGGCTGCTGCAATAAACAGCTGTGGAAGCCTTTCGGAGGTAGATATATGAGATAGCATCAGAGGAGGGAGGGAAGGAAAGAGGGACAGAGGCTAGTGTTGCCCGCGGCACCCATCATTCAAGACATCCCAGGGTGCCACAGCACACTGGTTGAAAACTACTGGTTTAAAGACAAAAGGCACTTGAGAATGTGAAGCAGGACCATTGAATGGTACCACTAGGAGCAGAGTCCCAAAGTCTGGGCAGGGAGGCCTGGAGGAACAGATTTGTCCCCATGCCTGAGGTTCCCCATGTTTGCCTTTAAATTTGATGCAGTTCCATTTCAGCGAAGAAACGTCCACTGAGAATCAAAGGAGGGGCAGTGGTGTCACTGTTTCTAAACTGGTTTCACACAAGAAACTTTTGAGGCTAATTGCAACCGTCAACAAATTTCAGGCTTGGCTTATGTAGTCCCATCATGAGATGGGACTGAGTCCATCTCAAGAGCCAGGGGACCCCAATTTGATAGTGTCCCTACTAGATCTGTAAGGAGCTGTGTGGAAAAGTGGAGGAAGTGCTGTTGAGCACTTAGACTACAATTCCCATCACTCACAGTCAGTGTAATGAATGATCAGGGATTATGAGGCTTATAGTCCAAACACATCTGGGGACACAAGGTTGGAGAAGGTTGTTATCTGGAGATAAAAGGTTGTATTCAATGTAGCACTGAGCAAATTGTTCCATTGGCATACAGGAGACCCCCCATTTATGTGCATTCAATATGTGTGCGTCCGCGCATGCGCGCATTGCACCAAACCCAGAAGTGACCACAAAAGTCACAAATACATCACAAAAGGGGGCAGAACTGGGCAGGGCAGGGATGGAACAGGGCATTTGAAGGCTTTTCAATGATGTTTCAAATATACGTGATTTCACTGATGTGCACAATGTCTCAGAACGTAACCCCTAGGTAAATAGTGGGTTGCCTGTATTTTTTTCCCTTGCTCAATGGCACTATCTCCCCCTCACCTTCCCCCATAAGTTATGGACATTCCCCCAACCCTCTAGAGCATATTTGGGAGGTGGTGTGGGACTCATGCAGGGGAGGAAAGCATTGTGCTTGTGCAAAAATGTAGCTGAATACCACCCAAGGCATCCCCCACCCCTCACCCAGTCCTCTGCAGTACTTAATTGCAGTAGCCACTGAGATATGTGGGCCACGTTGGAAGCAGCTCAGGAGAAACCTGTGTGCTGTTTCCATCTGCTTAGACCTTCTGGTGAAACCTGTGCTCTACTATTCCCCAATGCTCACCTTGCCCCATGCCAACAATCACCATCTGCTAGGGCACAGCATGTGGGTTGCGATGCATTACAGGTGCATGAAAAACAGAAAGATGAGATTTCCAGATGAACATGGGAAGCTACCTTGTGTTGAATTAAACATGGAGTCCATCTAGCCCACTTCTACTCCAGGGATGGAAAACCTGGTGCCTATGTAGACTGCTATTCCCATCAACCCCCAACCAGCATGAACAATGATCAGGGACAATGGGAGCTGGAGTCCAACCACATACTCATCCCTTGTCTGTTTCAGTAGCTCTTCACAGTCTCTGGGGGGTGAATATCACAGAATCACAGAGTTGGAAGCGTCATCTAGTCCAACCCCCAGCAATGCAGGAATCCTGCTCACAGCCATCGCTGGGTGGACTCAAACCACCAACCTTCTGGTTAACAATGGGCCAGACGCACTGACCCATTGTGACACTGAGCCTCTCTCCCAACTTTGCTACCATATATCCTTTTAACTGGAGATGCCGCAGATGAAAGCATGAGAACTTCCTCTGAGCTACGGCCCCTCTAAATGACCACACAAATATTTTTAGTTATTGCACCAGATTATTTGAGAATTATGCATTACACCTTTGGGATACTTTGCCATGCAAAATACTCTTAAAACATTCCTGTAGACTGTTGCAATCCAAGATCTGTTATTCCACACTAGATAGCAAATAGAACTAAGAACATGCCAGGATGATGATGGTGTTCTCAAATTCTCCTAGAGACAAATTGACTTGGAGGTGGGAATTGCATATATATTATTGTAGTTCCCTGACTATGTATTCTGCAGGATTTATGCATTTAATAATACTTCTTAAAGGTGTAAAAATATTGAGAGATTGATCTTTAACAACATTTCATGAAAATTCATCCACAGATGAATTGGGACTGATCCAGCCAAAATTAAACCTTCTTAAAAAATAGTTTAAATTGGAGAGGTTTTAACATATAGTGGAATTTTCAGACTGAAACCAAATAGGTTAGTAAGTGCTAAATATTGACTGAATTTTAAAGTGAAATCAGACAATGTTTGAAATTCACAGCATCACACTTGAATTTTTATGTTTATTTTTTGCGTCTGGATTTCAAATTTGACCAAAAAAATTCATTTCAGGTTTAGCACTTTCATTCTAACAGGGGCAACTGATGCTGGGACCTCAAAAACTGTGTTTTTAACACACACATTAGAGTTTTCTAAATGTTCACACTAGTGAACCAAGGGCAATTGGTAGTCAGCAGGTAGTACAAGGGCAACTGTTTCATATGACCAAAGCCTCAAGCTGGGTTATCAGAAGAAACTGGTTCTTTATTTTGGCACCAGAAGAAGCACCTCCCGTTACCATGAAACAATGAACGCAGCACCATGCAAGCTGGATTCTTTGGCAAACTGGACCTTGCATCTTACCACTAAACTCTCTTGACTGATACTTGCCCTACCAGAAGCCGCTTAAAGGAGGATAGAAGGTCTAGCTAACTTGTAGTCCAAGGAAATGGAAGAGGTTTAATGGAAGGCAGGGGCCAGTTTAGGAGGTTGGGGGGAGAGAAATGCACAAGCAGGCTAAGCTCCAAAGCTGCATACTAACTGGGAGATGAAAGAGCTAGAGGCCTTCTGAAGTACGTGCTGTCTCGATGATTAATGGGGGTGAGGGAAGGGTGAGGCCCAGCCCCTAGTAAACTACAAGATGGCAAAGTGATTCTAAGAACAACAAAGCAGTGTTCATGGAGAAAAGCTAGTCTGCCTACGCCAAGAAAATCTCCCGGTGCTGTTTTTAAAAAGCCTCTTTATTTCCAGTATCAAAACAGTACATTAAAATAGATGCCAAGAGCCAAGCAATCATTAAAAATAAACCATCGGTGACGTGTAGCGTGCAGTGAAAACATTGCTCACTGCTGCAGCAGCGAGGTTGCGAGCTGGTTCTCCCAAGACGCATTCTCTAGCCGCGCCTGATGGCAAGACAAAAGCCCTCAGAGGCAGCCATTCACTTGCCCAGGAACTACAACAAGCAGGTGATTTCAATATTGGAGCTGGATCACAGGAGATTTTTTTTGTTTTTTAAGGTGTAGGTGTGGAATTTCAAGTGTTATCTTTTATGTTAGGCATGCACTGGGAGATGCTTATTGTCAAAGATTTAGTGCATTCTGGAGATACGGGCTCTTTGCAACAGGGTTTCTTGGAGTGGACTTCCCTGATAGCTCTAGGTTCTTACCTAGGGGTGGTAACACCCTGGCAAGGGATGAAAGAGGAAGGAGGAACATACATCTTGCCTATTCTTGCTGCATCAGCACCACAATTCTGTCGGAAAATATTTTGATGAGGCTTAGACAATAGCAACATACGGCAATGGCTTTTCAAACTATGATCTATGGTACCTAGGGTTCATCAGTGGCTCAATGGGATTTCTCAGTCAGAAGATCAGTACTGATGGGCAAGCTTTCTGGGAGAAACAGCTTGACTACCACTGCCAATCTTCTCCTGGGCTGGATCCCTTCACAGGAGTTCAGAGTTTACTCTTGGTTCACATGGGGCCATAGTGAGGACCCACCAGTGCCAATGGGCACTAGCCACCAGGACTATTATGGTTGGTAAATGCTCATCTGTGTTTGCCTGTAGAAAGATATTGGACCTTAAAAGATCCCTGCTATTAGGGCAAGGTGTCTGCTCTTCACCCTGTGAAGTGCTAAACCTTTGGAATGGAATAGGTAAAGAACTGGACTTGGAAATAGCCACACTTAGACTGCAATTCTACATCTACTCTTCTAGGAGTAAACCCAATTGAACTCAACAAGACTTGCTTCTGAGTTGTCTTGTATGGGGTGGCAAGGTTAGTTAAAGTCTTTCACTTTGTGAAATGAATGCCTGAAAACCAGAGCAACTAGGATCAGCCTGATTTCTCCCCTTTTCCAAGAGGATCATGAGGCCAATAGCTGCTGAACAACTGAGACCCACACTGCCTTCCTTTGCGATTTCATTCACAAAACCCTCTTTACAAAACGGATGTTTAAAAATCCAGTGCATAGACTGCCTTAGGTTTGGTTTGAAGACAGCCTTGCTTTGAGTGAATTATCAACTTTGCAGCATCCAGCAGCAGCCCCTCCCTCACCAATGAATGTCCAGTACAGTTAAATAAATGGGAGGTAATGGGTGGGCAGATAGGAGTGGTGGGCGGTTGGAGGGGGGTTGGGGGAGAGAAATGCTGTTGGTTGCACTTAGAGGGTTTTTTCCTTTTTTAATGAGATAATAGGACTGTAGCAATTTCCCCTACTTGGTTTCCATGGCAGAGAGAACCCTCACAGATGCATAAGATTTACAGGTCCCTGAGAATCTCCCTGAGGCACAGGATGTGTTGTTAAATCTGTGTAAATGGGATGTGAGCTGGACAGCCCAAGCTGGTGATGACTGGGGATTTCGGCAACACAGCTGTAGTCCAGGTTTGCAGAGGAACAGTCAGGGAAGCTGAAGAGTGAGTCAGCCTCAGGCATATTTCCCAGGTAATTTTCTTCCACTTCACTTGGACTCCCTTGCAGAACTGGAGGTCCATAATGATGACTGTCTCCTTGCAGAGAAAGGGGGCCATACTCCAAGGAGATGGACGTTAAGGGGCTGTCAAAGAGAGGGTCTGTATAACTATATACCCCTCCCTGGGCCTTGCTACCTGAACTTGGTGCGGCCAAATCATACTCAGCCTCCATTTGACTGAAATAGTCACTCACTTGAGGACTTTTGCTCGGGGACTTCCCAATGGTCCCCTTGACCCTGCTGTCTTTCTTATACTTCATCCTTCTGTTCTGGAACCAGATCTTGATTTGCCTCTCAGAGAGCCTCAGAAGCCGGGCCATTTCCAGCCTGCGTGGCCGGCAGAGGTATCTATTAAAATGGAACTCCTTCTCCAGTTCCACCAGCTGCGTTTGGGTGTAGGCTGTGCGCACTCTCTTGGATGAGGAGAGACTTGGTGGAGAGGAGCTGGGGTCTAAATGAAGAAAATGAAAAAAGTCAGTTCAGCTTGATTCTTAATGACTTTGCAAGGAATAGATGTATTGCCTCGCAAAATATTGTACCTGGGAGATTAATAATAATAATAATAATAATAATAATAATATGGCGTACATCAGAGGTGGGGAACTTGTGGTCCTCCTGATGTTGCTGGACTACAAGTCCCAACATCTCTATCATTCACCTTGCTGGCTGAGGCTGATGGGAGTTGGAGTCTGATGACATCTGGAAGGCCACAGATTCTCTACCCCAACATACAAGCATGCATGTTATGTGGGGATAAAACTCAGAGAGATGTTAGAGCTGAACCAAAACAACTCACAGATTTTGGCAAGTGTATTCGGTTGTGTTGCCCTTTTTTGGTGGTCCCACCCTCACTTCCACAAGGCACCTGGCAAGAAATGTTTGCTTATTTTACCCTCAGTGAGTGACATCACACAACCCAATCTGATTGACTGGACAGTATTGAATGTTACATCATCCTGGTAATTGAGTAATCTGTGACTGAGTTGGATCACTGATGTAATTCATACAAGATGGAAGAAAAGGAAGAGGTCAGAGGGGTAAAGGTGCCACACCCACCCCACACCCCAAAAAACTCAAGAAAAATAATGGTAACTTAATTGGAAAATGTGAGTATTTATGTTCCCCCATAATTGCAGTCTCCACTAAAAAATGGAAACTGGAGAATATTTGGTTCAGCTCAGTAACATTCTCAGTTTGGAGGGTTTGTGTTTCCATTTGCAAAGAATGGAAATGTTCTGATCCATTTTATTCTATGCTATGCTATTATGTTTGTCTATCTATTTGTCTCTACATCCAGCTGAATAATTGTCTTTCTATATATGTCTATATCCTTCCTATGCTAATGGATTAATCTAAATGAAAACCTAATGTTTATTTAATAAGACATATGGCTATTCTCATAATACTGGGAAGTTGGGGTTGGTAAAGGACCTATAAAGAATATATTAGAGCAACTTCTAAAAGAAAAATTATATATAATTCTTACTGAATTCCTCAAGTGGAAGCCTAGTTGCTCCTATTATCCCAATATAAGATGGAATATAAACATAAGCAAATAAAAAGTACAAAAGTACTTTGTAAGTTATTGTCCAGAAAATGCTCTGAAGACACATGCTGTGGTTCAACCAGTAAAGTTAAGAGTGTCTGGTCTTAAGCAGTCTCTGGACAAGAGACCACCAGTGAACCCTCCATAATGTGTGCTTAGTTCCTTGGAGGAAGGACATGGTATAAATTAAAGTACCGCATGGTGTAAGCTAAAATACTGCATGTGAACACTTATTTGAAAGTGCAAGGAAAGCTATAGCCTAGATCCATGGTAGCCAATGATGTGCATTCCAGATGCTGCTGTTTGGCTACAACTCCCATCATCCCTGACCATTGCTGTCTGGGACTGGTGGGTGTCTATCAACCTCGTGAGGGCACCATGTTGGCTACCATTGGATAGATGCACATTCAAGCATGGGAGATGACAGATAAAACAAGGTACCTGAAGGTGGGAGGTTGTTCTTCTGCTTGCTGCCGTGTCTTGTTTCTTTCATCCAAGGGAAAACTTGTTTTGGTAAATGGCTAACATGTGCCTTGCTAGTGCCATTGGTTACCAATGGAGGCTGTTGCAATTTTGAGGTCTGATCATTGGTGTTCCCTAGAGAATCCTGTTTGGTGCCTTTTTGGCCTGTTGGAGACCTTGTGGATGTTTCTGGCTCCTGGTGTGCCAGTGGAGCTGGAAGTTGTTGCTGACTAAAGGAATCCCTTCTAATGGGATCTTGGTATGAACTGCTTTCTGAGGAATCCTGGTCATCTTCATGAAGAGCTTTTTGCATTTCCTGTTCTTGTCTGACTGAAGGGGCAGGGAAGGAGACAGATACCTTGAAATGAATGTGAAAGGAATCCAGACAGAGCTCCAGTTATTACCACTGAGGAAGGATCCTCCTCACCCATGTGTTCCAAAAGCTAAAGAGAAACATCCGAAGTAAACATGCCCACATCTCAAAGCAAGAACATTTACCGACCATTCTGGCCTCTGTCCAGAAAAAGGAACCCACCAAAAAGAGAGAGAGCAAGAATCATGAACTTTAAACAAAGACAGTCTTTTGAGTTTCAACATGTTTAGCGTTGAAACTATTTTGCTCTCGGAAATTATCCTCCACAAACATTGTCAAGTATACACCAGATATTTAATGTCTGTATTTGCTGGAGTTGATTTTAATATTTGACAGCATTTGACTGCTGATACATAGTGGTTTTAGTGCTTGACAGTGTTTGATAAGTGAAACACCAAAGCAAAAATATTTGGAGAAATCTTTACCAGTGGTTGCTACCGTCAGTCATATGGATAAGATCAAATATCTGTTGTTCAATATGGACAGGTCTGTGATGTTTAATACAGCTAAAAGCCCCTTAACTTAAACAAGGTGATATGGCTTCCATCAAGATCTAACTTTCAGCTTTTTATGTATGTTTTATTTATTGTATAGGCTAAGATTTATTTTTATGTATAATTTTATATATCATTTATGTTAATATGTTTCTGTTTGGTTGCCTTATTAATGAATTTGAAAAGTGACCCACAGTTATGTCTGGTTTTATATTGTGTTTGAGAAACAGCATAATATACGTAAATAGTAGTTAGAATGATACTTAATTATTGAACAAGTGGGGCATACAACAAGATTGCATACCTGAAGGAGCGTATCCACCCCCATCGTTCAGCCCGGACACTGAGATCCAACGCCGAGGGCCTTCTGGCAGTTCCCTCATTGTGAGAAGCGAGGTTACAGGGAGCCAGACAGAGGGCCTTCTCGGTAGTGGCACCTGCCCTGTGGAACACCCTCCCATCAGATGTCAAGGAAATAAGCAGCTATCCTATTTTTAAAAGACATCTGAAGGCAGCCCTGTTTAGGGAAGTTTTTAATATTTAATACTGTATTGTTTTTAACACTCGATTGGGAGCCGCCCAGAGTGGCTGGGGAAACTCAGCCAGATGGGCGGGGTATAAATAGTAAGTTGTTGTTGTTGCAGGGTATTACTGCAGTGTGAAGTGCTCCGGTTCAGTGTCCTGGCCAACACACCATGCGTTCTCTCAGAATGCTCCATAAAATTCTTTTCCCCCCTCCAGTCTTCTGGAGCCCTCCCCAACATTCTGTGGCCATTGAGCATGATCATTCCTGAATGGGTTGTTTGGGGTCTCCTTTTTCTTAGGAGTCCCCCCCCCCCCAAAAAAAAATATGATCCCACATCTGAAAACCTTTGAGTTTCCTCTGAGCATGGCATTATCTCTCTCTTGTGTATAGGCAATGCCGTTATGTCTACAATAAGAATAGACGCTAGGAGAATAAGTCTTAGTATTTATTATTATATATGGTAGTATTTGATAGTTGGAAGTTATAAGATTATATTACAGTTTACTGTCAAAGTCAAAACAAATCAAGAGAGGCCACTAAATTCACAGCTCTCATATTTGGAGAGGAAGATTCCACATTCGGAGCTGAGATTCCATGAACAACATTTGACGTTCTGGGGAATTTTGAATATTAATTTCAATTCCCAAGCTTGTTCTGTCACCTTTCTTAATGATGGTCAAAAGCAAGCATGCTAAAATGATGCCAATGAAGACATAAAAAAGTATAACTGGGAGAGGGGAGGGAGGACTCTTTGGTGTTTGTTGGCTTGTGCATAAATGATAATTATTTAATAAGCAGCATTTGGGTGAGGGAGAGTATAATTGGGAGATGAGCTCCCAAACCCTTATTCTAATAATAACCTTTATCCATCACCAATCCAGTGTACATGTATGTGCATATATACACATGGATGCAGTCTTCTGCTGGGTATAAGGAGAAATACCATTTTTCCCCCCACTCTGTAAGATGCACCAGACCACAAGACGCACCTAGGAGGAGGAGGAAAACAAGAAAAAAAATATTCTGAATCTCAAAAGCCAGAACAGCAAGAGGGATCGCTGCGCAGTGAAAGCAGCAATCCCTCTTGCTGTTCTGGCTTCTGGGATAGCTTCACAGCCTGCATTTGCTCCATAAGACGCACACACATTTCCCCTTACTTTTTAGGAGGGAAAAAGTGAGTCTTATAGAGCAAAAAATACAGTATCTCCTCTCACGACTGTAGTAGCCACATGTACAGATGACAACTCTATTTAAATGGGTCCTCTGTTTAAAAAGCTGTCTGGTCCAAGTGTGGTTTAAAGGTAAAGAACCATAATAAGAACACAGTGCCGCCTGATGCTGACTATAAGGACAAATATATTCCCTTCACTTTGGGCAGATAATCTCTCCAAAGCACAGAGGAGGTGATAGATACAATACTAAGCCTTAGCTGTGTTGGGGTGGGGTGGGGGAGTACACAGTAGCCCTACAGCAATTCTGTATCCAGAAATCCTACAACAGGGGATAAGTATCCACTGCTGTAAGAGCAATGGAAGTGGATGGTAAGCAGCAAAAAAATCTCAGAAGCAGTAGTGCGGGGTTTCAATTATAAACACACTTACAAAGAAGCAAGTGCTATTAAATACAGTGGGACATATTTCTGAGTCAATGTGCATCACATTGAGGTGCCATTATCTTTAAATTTTAGTTACTCAGGCTGAAATCTGGTACACACTCACCTGAGAGCAAGGGGCTACTGAATTCAACAGGGCTTGCTTCCAATTAGCCATGTGCATTGTCACTGTATTAAATAACCTGAGCAATTTTTTTAAAAACTAAAACAAGATAAGTATTAGTGCCAATTGCCCTAATGTTTGCCCACCACCCTTGTTTCGTTGCATTCATTTCCCGGATTGCTGGAGGTCAGGAAAAGGTTAACTTCTTACTGATTTTGATATAGTATTGCTTGCATGCTTTCCCTTATATCTCTGTATAAGAGCTAGAGCATGGGTAGGCAAACTAAGGCCCAGGGGCCGAATCCGGTCCAATTGCCTTCTAAATCCAGCCTGCAGACGGTCCGGAAATAAGCGGTTTTTTACATGAGTAGAATGTCTACTTTTATTTAAAATGCATCTCTGGGTTATTTGTGGAGCCTGCCTGGTATTTTTACATGATGCATCTCTGGGTTATTTGTGGGGCATAGGAATTTGTTCATATTTTTTTTCAAAATATAGTCCAGCCCCCCACAAGATTTGAGGGACAGTGGACCGGCTTCCTGCTGAAAAAGTTTGCTGACCCATGAGGTAGAGCCTACTATTCTTTTTTAATATTGAAAAGTTGAAATAATCAAGGGATGTATCTTTAAAATTTCCAGAGCAAGTCTCTCTATGGTACTGCTCTGTGGTCTGCTTTGAAATATCAAAACTTGAGTGTTGGGGAAACCTGTCTTTGAAGTTCATGCCACTTAAAGATGCCTTCCCTGCTCACCATATATCCCCCAGTTCTACCCAGACATTTGTAAGCCTGGGTCTGAATCCCATTGAAATGCATCTTGTCACATCTTGCAACATTGTCCACAACACCTTCTGCCAGCCCTTTGGTGATCCATCTAAAATAACCCTACACAGACAGAAAGAGTGCTGCTCATTGCTTCTGTTATTATGTTCCTCAGGAACCCTGGAATCAATTCCTTTACTCTTTCATTACTGAAGAAGTGCTACATCTAATTTCAGTGAATGAGGGATTCACCCGAAAGCACAGGTGGGGAACCTCTAGCCCGCCATAGGTTGCTGGACTCCAACTTCCATGAACCCCTGTCTGCATGGACAGGGATGATGGGAGTTGGAGTCCAACACCATCTCAACAAATTCTCCACCCATGCCCTAAAGACTGATAGCTACCGTATTTTTTGCTCTATAAGACTCACTTTTTCCCTCCTAAAAAGTAAGGGGAAATGTGTGTGCATCTTATGGAGCGAATGCAGGGTGCACAGCTATCACATAAGCCAGAACAGCAAGAGGGATTGCTGCTTTCACTGCGCAGCGATCCCTCTTGCTGTTCTGGCTTCTGAGATTCAGAATATTTTTTTTCTTGTTTTCCTCCTCCAAAAAACTAGGTGCGTCTTGTAGTCTGGTGCATCTTATAGAGAGAGAAATACGGTGCTTCACATCTTACACAGGGGTTCATCCATGTTTACCAATAAGTGTACACGTGACAAAGGGATATCTCATTCGGTAGAGCATGAAATTCTTCATCCCAGGGTCAATGGTTCAAGCCCTACATTGGGCAAAAGATTTCTGCATTGCAGGGAAGTGGACTAGATTACCCTCATGGTCCCTTCCAACTCTTCAATTCTATGATTTTATGAAAGAACTGTAGGCCATCATGGTTCCCTGTCTGTCTGGTACATTTGCACATGTATTTGTCACATTCACATTTTTAGATAAAGGTAAAGGGACCCCTGACCATTAGGTCCAGTCATGACTGACTCTGGGGTTGTGGTGCTCATCTCGCTTTACTGGCTGAGGGAGCCGGCGTACAGCTTCCGGGTCATGTGGCCAGCATGACTAAGTCTCTTCTGGTGAACCAGAGCAGCGCACGGAAATGCCGTTTACCTTCCCACCGGAGCGGTACCTATTTATCTACTTGTACTTCATGCTTTTGAACTGCTAGGTTGGCAGGAGCAGGGACCAAGCAATGGGAGCTCACCCCATCACGGGGATTCAAACCGCCGACCTTCCAATCGGCAAACCTTAGGCTCTGTGGTTTAACCCACAGTGCCACCCGCATCCATCTCACATAAACATATGCTCAAAACATTTTGGTGCACATCTAAAAATATAAAAGTGAAGTGGTTTGGGGAGGCACATCATAGTACCATCGGTGACAAAAATCTGTTTAGCTTCCAATGAGGATTGGACCATGGATTTGTGGGGAAGCAATGACTAATCAAAGGCAGGTGGTGTGTCTGTATAATCCCACTAGCATAGGAAATGCTGCATGGCAGCAGAACGGTGATTGCACTGCAGAGAGGTCTGTATTTCATAATTGCTATTGATGCCTAAGTTAGAAGTAATGGCTTGTTTCATGTAAAAAAAAAAAAAAACAGTACTGGAATTATTTGTGGAATAAATATTTGGCTTGCCATCAACACAGTATCTGTTTATATTAAATTTACCCAGTGCAAATAGATGAAAATAAGCCAGCAGCTTTTCCTAACATCTCTCCCCTCCCGCAACTCAGTGACCTGAAGAGTAAAGGTCTATATAAGTTCCGCAGTGGGGAGTTTTTATTTAAAATGAAGCAATATTCTCCTGGAAGAGACAAGCAGAGTCTATTGGGAAAATCATTGGCCTATAGAAATGGTGGCAGGCATACAAAAGAGCTCAGAAAGGTGTATTGGATTTAGCAAGAGCAATGGGAGCTAATGATATTAAGTTGGCTGGTAAGCTATGTGAACAGCTGTAACCTCACTGATGGAAATGAATGGGCCATCGATACGCTGTCCTCCGACAAATTCATAGGCAGAGCAGTGTGTGCTTTGCACTGGGGGTTGGGGGTGGGGAATCTGCAGCAAAGTAACCCCAATTTTGCTCCAAGGAAAACTGTGTGCTGCAGCCTGCTTCCCTTATATTTATTTATTTTGCATAATTTATTTGATTTAAATAAAGGGGAAGGGCACAGAACTATGCAATAATGCAGCCCAGATCATGATCCTATCAGCTGCCTCTCTAGCTTTCACCCAGCGTTGCTTACTCAGTTTCAGCCCTATTCACCCCAGTCATGAGGGATAGAAACATGGTTTGCTTTCTAAAATGAAAACAGAGATTCCCAGCAGGTTGCGTTCTGCGCTCAATTCTGTGCTTTTGTTAACTGGCAGAATACACACAAGTCTTGCACACAAGCTGCCTGCCTGTTGAAGTCCAAGGGCATTTTTAAAACCACAGGTGGATAAATGAGTTTACATAAACTGTGTTTTGTCCATCATCATCACAAGCAGTGTGTAAGAATCCGAGCTTTTAAAATGCCACAGGTCAACTTAATGTGTTTCGACCTATGTATATTGCATCTTAGAGGACAGGGGCTGTATTAAAGTTGTGTGTGATAGCTGATTTAAGATAGCACACTGCTTACTTAAGAGGGGTGCAAAAAGTAGCTGTGACTAAGGTGCCATTATAAGGACTGACAAACTTGAATCTTATTCATTACAGTTTGACTTTTGCTGGCTTGCACTAGAATAATTGCATTATGTTTACATGTGTGATATTGATATAGATAGTGCTATTTTTCTAGAAAAATAGGTGTTGGAACTCACCATGAATGCCTCCCTTGTTCTCTTATAATGGCAATGGTGCCCACCTGAGAGGTGCTAGAACTGACTTCCAGTGAGTTCTGACTGAAAAAGCCCTGGAGATGATAGATATAGATGATAGATAGATAGATGATAGATGATAGATAGATAGATAGATAGATAGATAGATAGATAGATGATAGATGATAGATAGATAGATAGATAGATAGATAGATAGATAGATAGATAGATGATAGATAGATGATAGATAGATAGATATAGATAGATAGATGATAGATAGATAGATAGATAGATAGATAGATAGAGAGTCTAGCAGTTCTGGTTGAATAATATTCTCACCACAATATATTCATTAGCTATGCACTTAGGACTGGGGAGCACGTAAAAGTTGTAATCCCCTTAGCAGATATTTCAAAAACCCAACTAAGATGGTTATCATTCACTTAAAAAGAAACATGTTTTACCTATAGAAACATACAGGGAAACTATGTAGGTTTTTTCTGCCCAGTATAAAGTAAACCTGCTTCCCTGTTGCAAAGTTCTGGCCAGTGAGTACAAAGTTTGTCAAGCACTTGGCGATTAAAAAAAGAAAAGAAAAGTTTTATTTAAGTGTAATACTATTTTATTCAAAACATTTATAACATCAAGGCTGCAATCCTACACACCCTTATTTAGGAGTATGGCCTGCTAAACTGAATGTGGTTTACTTCTAAGTAGACATGCATGGGGTTATACTGTAAATGGCTATTATTAAGAGATCTTTTAAAATTCATTGCATTGGTGTTTTTGCTGTTCCTCACTGACTTACAGGGCTCGCTGGCGAAGCCTCCCATTCCAAAATGTTGGGCAAGAAGGAGACAGGCCTGCCTGGGAGTCACACCGATTTCAAGAGAACTTAAATTCCAAGTATAATGTTAACAGGAAAACAGTGGTAGCCTTAAGGACTGTCCATCATAAAGCCAGCCACAGCTTTACACTCTGTTCTCTCCTTGCTGTGCTGTGCTGTGTTCTTTATTAGCCAATACAAAATTCCCCTTTTCATCACAACTTTTCTGCCTGTGGCTCCATTGTCACATTTTATGGAAGGTACCTAAGAAGGGTGGTTGTTGTTGTTTTACTACAGTAGGTGGGACTTTTGTCACTAGCTTGAGAGGGTACAGTTTTGTTTTGCTTTGTTTTTTCTGGGTTAAAAAACAGCCAAGAAAATCTGGATCAAATCTTATTCAACTCTCTGAGCAGTAGCATGCTGATTCTGCTAAATCCTTGATGCGGAGTGGTGGTGGTGGGGGCCTTGCCATAGGTTACTCAAGGGTATGGGACTCAAAAGTAGTCACCTTATTCTATTTAATATATCTCTTTGGTGGATCTAATAAGAAGTGCTGGGCATTTAAAAATAACATGATTCAAACTAAATTCTTTGACTCTTTTTCAAAAAAATCAGAATTGGATTAAAAACCAACATCCTCCCCAACCCTCACATTGTTCCTCTAAAATTAATTGTGGATGGAGCTGTTAATGATAAATATATGTAATGGCTCTGCAGTTAATCATTCTGCTATTTCTATGTCATGTCTCTCAAGTTTCAGGACAGGGAAGCAGAACTTGTAGTTCTTGAGGTCAGTAGTGCCTGGATTTGAAGCCATTAGCTATATTTATTTCTTAAAGGTCTGAGTCACATGGTCCACCCAAATCTATCTGTCCAGCAGTCTGTATTCAATACCTAGGTAGACGTCTCTGGAAGCTCAGAAGCAAGGCATGATGGCAGGTGTGGTCAACCCTCGTTGTTTGTTCCCATCTACTGATAGCCACAGACAGTCTTCCTCTTGACATGGCAGCAACTTTTAGCTACAACACCTGCTCTCCATGAACTTGTCTAATCTTTTCTGAAAGCCAACTGAACTAATGGCCATCGCACCATCTTGTGGCAGTGAGTTCCACATGTTAATTGGCAATTGCTGGAAGAAGTAGCCCAGGACACCAAACCTCCCCTTTTCGGACCCCCTGAAACAACTACCCGGTGGCCCTTGCCTTCAAAAAATCACCACGCTTTTGATTTCAAGGGAACACATTTTTAATCCTCTTATTCCTGCAAGAAATTTCAAGCCCCCGGTGAAATGATCGGGAAGATCCATACATCCTAATGTATGTAGCATTTTTTTCCTGCCACCCCCTTACAGAAACACACTGTTTTGAGGAAATATTTGCATTTCTGCTACTGGAAGCTGATGGGGTTTTTTGGTTTTTTGTTTGTTTGTTGTTTTGTTTTGTTTTTTGCAAATTAATAGAGACAGACTAATTTTAAAAAACTAGATGACTTCATTTTAGTTGCCTTTTTGAAACTATTTCGGCGGGGGAGTTCTCTTCTTGCTTATAAGCGCACGGTCTACAACTTTTCTTTTTCGTATGTCGAATTTTGCGGGGCATCCCGGACAGTTAGGTGAGGATTTAAAATAAGACATTGTAAATAGGGTATTATACCCACCTACGTGGCTCCTCTCCTCACTCACCGATCCAGGCTCCCATGCCAAATCTTTTCTTTACACAGAAGAGTTCGTTACAGAATCCAGTTCATCTCACTTCCCTATCTCAGTACTTAGCGCGCTAACAAAACTTAGTTTAATGGGAATGGGTGGGAAATACCTATTTTTTTAAAAAGAAGATATTTTGTTTTAATGAAACACAGTTTTATATCAGGCTTTTACTTCGGTTTTGTTTTCCTGTTCTATTTGTTGATGAGTTTTAGTTCTAGAACCTTGCCAGCAAACAGATAAGCATTTTGTGGGGGGACGGTGGTTGAGTCTGCATGGCTTCGATAGAACTACTCGGGGTCTTATGCATTCGCATAAACGCAAGAAGCTTTTGCTAAGAGATTGTTTTTGTGTGTGTGTGTGTGTGTGTGTGTGTGTGTGTGTGTGTACGCACGTGTTAGCATACCCTTATCGGTATTTGGTACCGAGTCACCACAAGCATCTATCCACTCAGTCATTCCCACCCCCACCCCACCCCACTACAAATCTCATCGCCAACCGGGGGGTGGGATATATATAGGGCACAATCCAACAAAGTATTGAAGCTGGAAGGCTGGGTTGCCAGAAATCAACGCTGGTTTCTATGAGGCTAAGCGCGTTTAATTCTGAGCTGGGCTGTGGCCGTTCTGTTTAGGAACCGAGTTAATTTTGTTGAGATGACTGCCCCGATGCTAAACTTGGAAGTAAAAGTCCCACTGATAACTATGCAAAAAGGGCCTTACTTCCAAGCAAATGCATGTTTTAAGGTGGTGGTGACTGACAGCTGCCCATCATTCAAATGGATTGGATGTTCAAATGGATTGAATCAAATGGATTGGATGACCCGACTATTGAGAAGCAGGCTGTATGAAACATATATCAACGGGAATTTGCACTTGGAAGTAGGGTCCGTTGAAATCAAGGCTGCAATCAAGCTTAGACATGAGTTCCGTTGGAATCCACAGGACCGTTAGTTTCCAAGCAAATGTACGGAAGGAGCCCAGCGCTAAAGTCGCAGGTTAATTTAGCTGTGGACGAAATTATGGAAATGCCACCGAACTGACGCACTGAAGGTTGGGGGATTTAGTTCTGGCCTGAAATTCAGGTCCATCTTAAACCATTTTTCCTCCAGAGAAGTTTCAACGGGACTTGCTTGCAAACCGTTTCAAACGTAGTTATCTCTGTGTTAAGACTGCCTCCTGCTACATCCCCCAAAACCAAAACATGTGATTATTATAAAGGAGACTTTTTTCTTTTCTTTTTTGGGTACTGCGGGTAATTCATGCTATTTTGAACCTTGGTTTTGAGGGGGGTAACCCCCTGGTTTCTCTGCAGCATAAACCACGCGATAAAACAAAACAGAAACAAAAAACAAAACAAAACAAAAACTTTCGCTCTCTGGGAAATTAACATGATATTATCAGTCCCATAATGCTTTATCTTGGAGACAAATATGGGCATCCCACAGTCCCATACAGTAGGCAATGGGCTCCTCGTTTATCTATTTATTATTTAGCTATTTCGGTCCATTCATTTCAAGAGAATGCTGTAGGCTTGGGGGTACTTGGCAGGCAAGTCACGTTATGCAAATCTAGGCTTGATGATTCTGCAGTATCCCTTAAAAAAAAAAACACCAAAAAAACCACGCCACCACTATTGCTTGTATATTTAACGATTTTTTAAAGGGGGGGTCGCCTCAACAGCATTTAGGGTGGAAGGGTAAGGGAGGGCAGAACCAATAATGCAATGTCTCCCCCCCACTCACCCCAGAAGAAGAAAGAAATCCTAATTTCTCTGAGATTTAACACGATGCGAGTTAGAAGCGGCTCCTTCCATATTCGCCTCGCAGACCCCCGCCCCAATCCAGATTAGCAACAAAGAAAGATCGGGTGGGGAAAGGAGGGTGATGAAAGTGTTGGGGTTGGGGGGGGGGTTGTGCTTCTAAGCCCCTCTTCTCCTTTTGTCTGAAGACCCTCGTGTGGGCGCGCTCCGTGTGTTGTTGCAGATACACACACGCACATATTAAATGCAAATATTATACATTGTTATATGTGCCTGTTACGCAACCCCCACGCGCACCTACACAAATATATATATATATTTATATATAGTATCTATAATCAATTAGATCCCTGATTCCTGCTCATCCAAAAGCAAATCGGGGTGTTGATTTTTTTTTTTTTTAAGGTTCAATTATAAACGATTTTGCACTAGAGAAGATGAGAGAGAGAGAGAGAGAGAGAGAGAGAGAGAGAGAGAGAGAGAGAAGCATTTGGAATAGTCACACTTGTCAAGTGAGACCATCTTTTAGCTCTCAGAAGCAGCAAATCCATGTGAACTCTGGGTGAACCAAGATTGAAGCAATAAATCATCGCTACAAAAGCCGGCTGCTGCATACGAGTTCCAGACCCCTTACCTTTAACGCTTTCACGGGCGAAGACTGAAAAGCAGAGCTACAAAAGTTCACATCTCTGCGCGTAGCCTAAACAAGGAGGGGGGAGGGGGGACTGTGCATCTAGGGGGCTAGGCGGGGAGGGAGGCTTTTTTTTAGGGGGGGTCGTTGTTGCAGAGTAGGGGTGGTATTGGCTTAATAGTAGGAGATTATGCTGCTTTGAGTGGTGGTTAGGAGCGGTGGGGTAAGGAGGGGAGGGCTCGGTGCTCGGAAGGGAGACGGGGACGTAATCGAACGTCATTCAACAAAGACAAGGGACGAGAAAGAATCGGATGGGGGATGCGGGGCGGGGGGAGGGAGGGAGGGAGAGAAGAGGCCGATTAAGGGAAAGGAAACCGGACAGCATACGTGGATCTGGGGGGAGGGGGGAAGATTGCACCATTTCCCCCCATTTTTTTTATTTTTTTAAAAATGGAAATGGATGGATAAAATCTTGAGTGATCAATGGGCCCATTCATTTGGAGACGGTTCGCAGGGCATCAAGGCCGCCATCCTATGCGCTGGGAGCGAGCACGGCTGATTCCTGGAGGACTTCCTTCCGAGGAAACATGCCGGTGCAACACACACACACACACGCCCCGGAATTGTAGAACAGTTTCGTGGGGGGTTGAATCTATGTCCGGAGAAGAGCCTGGCGGTCTGCCTCAACTCACTGCCTCAACTCCCTTATATATCATATAGGCGATCTTGTGCATAAGTTCCCCACTCATAAATAAATAAATAAATAAATAAATAAATAAATAAATAAATCCCACACACACCAAGTGACTCCCCCGTTTGAAACTAAAGCACAGCTAGGAGATTTGGGGTGAGGGTGGTATGTGGGAGAGAAAAAGTTTCACGCACATGCAGGCGCGCGCACACACATCTCTATAGTTGACTAATCTATTATGACAAACAATATGATGGATATAGTTTATGTTAATCGCCATGCCCTTTCCTCTAGAATTTAACTGTAAGTTAATGGACACCGGAAACTAGAATTCTACATGGCTTGCTAATGGGTTTAGGTATTAGCAAGTTCTAACGATGCATACAAATGCGCTTGTCTCTGTAGGCTGTCTTAAGATTTATGGCTCTTTTGCCTTCTGTAGCTGTAAACAAGGGGGGGGGGAGAAGAGAAAGAGAGAGAAAGGGGAAAGAAATCCCAGCCCCTGTGCAATTTAGCACCTCCAAGGAGCCGTTTCTTTCACTTTCTTCCTTTATTTAAAGAAATACCCCAGGTTGTGGGAGGGAGTTTTGACTCCGTCTGCAACTTTCCTTGCCCCCCCTCCCCACTAAAATGCTCGTCTGTTGGGCTTCATTATGTTCTTACGTTCCCCTTGCCCACGCTTCCATCAAGGGGGACAAGGCACTGAAACCCACTTAGAAAGCCATAATGGCCATAATAAAGACTCCGCTGCAAACGGGGTTTCGACTCCTACTCGACGGCGATGAAGGATGATTGTGGGTTCAGGTTCTACCGGGAGGGAGGGGAGGAGGGGGTCGGGGTGGGGATGAGGAGCGGTTGTTAAAGCGGAAAGTTTCGGGGAGGGTGGGAAGAAAAAGACCCCCCCCCCTTAAAACACATAACAACAACTACTGCAACAATAACAACAAGCCGACCCTGCAAACTCTAACAAAGGAACAATGGAGCTTTGCATCTCGTGGTGTTTGGGGTGGGGTGGTGGAGTTAAGAATGTAACTTTGTATGATTTAAAACGCCCCCCTCCCTTCCCGATTCATTTCTGTTGGATGTCTTCCACAGGACCCGAAACCACGAAGATCTCGCTTAGTTTGGCTGGGGAAGGAAGAGGAGGAGGAGGAAGAGAAGAAGAAGAACGCCGTATGTGTACCCAAAGGAAAAATATACTGGGGTGTCTCTGTCGAAAGGTAAAATGGCCATATACATAACGCAGTTATCTAGGTGACGGGAGAGATGCTTTGCTGAAGCCTTTTCCCCTAGCTTCAGTTTCGCGCCTGCGTCTTTTTCCAGGGTTGCAAGACGGTTGCCCAAGCCTGGTCGATCCGTTGGACAGAGGAACAAAATAAGGACGCATATATCGAAATTATTTCATTGATGAGTATATTGTTTTGTGGAATGCATTATTATTATTATCATTGTTGTTATTATTATTATTATTATTAGGATGGGCCCGGGGTGGGGAGAAGATCCAGGAAGGTCTAAAAGAAGAAGAAATTAGTAGGGAATTGATTGTGTTTGCTTGGAGACGGGTGGGAACCGCTTGCGAAGGTTTTCTCAGTCTCTGGGCGTGCTGTTGATAATCTAGCAACGGGGTGAAAACGTTCTCTCGGAAGCAGAACCCAAAGTTCGCAAGTTGATAAAGAAAAAGAAGGGGAATTAACCGGCCTCCACCCTTCCGCAGGGTTTATTAGCCTTCCGCACTCACGCAGCAACCATCTCCAGCAAATTTATATTTAGCCAGGCCTCTAATGTATGTTTCAGCGGCGAGAAAAACAATCAAATCCTTTTCATCGATGTGTAACTTCGCTTTAACTTGGATTTAAAACATCGTTTAGCCTCTGCTTACATTTAGAAGTGCGTGGGTTTGTTTTTTTAAAATCGCTGTTCCATCCCATCCTCACTTCCAAATTAACTTATAGGGGTTTTTTTGAGAGGGAGGGCAGAGTTATGAGGCATTTGATCAAAGCGATTTACATCGACCGGACCGCTTGACGGTATTGCCAGGATCTTATCTGAGATCTGATCTTTAACAGGACCAATGCAATATTGTTTGCGTTCCCGTCCGGGGATTGTTTCCTTATCATAATCGCTTATTGACAAGAAACGGAATTAGTTTTCTTTTATGTTTAACACATTACTTTTTTAATTTTATTTTTTTAAAAGGGGGGACGTAATGATTTCTAGAGATAGTGGGATTCATGTCAGAGGAGTTCATTTGCTAGCCAAAGTTATGTCTTTGTCACATAATGTATGCTAGATATTTGCATGAGTGCATCACGAATACAAGCTTTAAGATACTAAAGGGAAGGAAAGAAGCAGAGAAAGAAAGAGAGAGGGGGGAAAGAAAGAAAGAAAGAAAGAAAGAAAGAAAGAAAGAAAGAAGTCTAATTCTATGCATCTTTACTGGCAAGAAAGTCCCACTAAGTTCAGTGGAGCTTACTGACTCCCAAGTAAGAGACTTTGCTGCCTTCCTAGATATTTTCTTTTTCTTTTTAAAAAAATTCTGTACTTCATCCTTCTTCCAAGTAACTAGTTACTCTTTTTTTAAGTTAAACTCAGGAGCCCAGGAACCTAACACGCTGGATTTCAAATAATGGCAAAAATTAAAATGCCCTTTGCAGCATACATTTATGTTAAAGAGAGGGGGTAGGCAGGCCCTCCCTCGTTTCTAAAAGCTGAGGGAGATGGTCGGTGTGGTTTTTCGATGAAATGCAAGATTATCAAAAACTGAAATGCCCTATTGGCTGAACTGCACCTGCTGATCGCAGGGATGCTGCCCGTTCTGGCGGTGCTCTGATCCAGAAAGGGACTGAAGCATAAATCGTGGAAGCCAAAGTCTCCTTTCCGAGTGTCCTAAAAGAAGGTCTAACTTCAACCTGACACACACACCCGTCCCGGGAATCCCCGCGCCCCAACGATGTATTTAACATTTACAAACTAAGAGGGCATCTTCAAGATCACTTAAAGCAGATTAAATGTGCCTGAGTGAGTCGGACCCTACGCGCTCCCTGTGTAAAACCTTGTAAAATACCTCGCTGGGCCAGGACGATCCTAGGGAAAAAATTAAGTGGATCGTGCAAGAATGAAAGTCAGCCCACCTTAAACAGAACACTCTGGTTTGGGAGATCCATAAAATACACTTCGTGTTTACAGATTAACGGCGCAATCCTAGGCTTGCTTACTCCGAAGTAAATCCTGCTGTGTTCTCCTAACTTCCTTCCAGGAAAGTGGGCGTCGGACTGCAGTTGCTATCTATCTATCTATCTATCATCTATCTATCTATCTATCTATCTATCCCAGAACAGAGTAAAAACAAACAATTATTGAACCAAAAATAAGAAAAAAAAGGGGTCTGGGGCTAGGCTGGTTATTCCAGTCACTTGAAACGAGCCTGCATTGCTTGGCACGCTCGCTTTGAGAATAATAAAATATTTAAAACTCCAAGTCAACCTTTTTCCTATTTATTGCCGTGTATAATTCAACATTATCGCGTATTAATAAGCCAATAATGATAATCTCTATAGGAAAAGCATGCTAGCTGGGCCGCTTTTATGGCCGCCCTTATCCTTTCTAATGACCTTTGGCTCAGCAGAGTAATAACTCATTACGGAATGAGCAATTGTCTGGAGTGCCTTAAATACCTCGCGATCTCTCTCTCCCTCCCCCTCTACACGCCGGACACTTCCAAGAAGAGGTACTGTGTGTGAGAGTGTATGATGGAATCGTCTTCCCTGTCTTGAGACAGCTTGGAGGGAAAGGAAGAGGAGGAAGGGCCACAAAGATAGTCTTCTTCAGTTCCCTGTGAAGCTGTGCCATAGAAGAAGCCAGAGGACTTCTTGGTGATAAAGGTGCTGTTCAGCTGGTTTTTCTGGATCTTGTCATTTTGTGCTCCCCTGTCTCTTTTGGCAACAGCAACTCCCAAGTAGCAGCACCCACTGTTGACAAATAAATAAATGATGCTGCCATCATGACAATGGCCTATGATCAAGCCTCAAAATGCCATCGTGAAGTGAGTCGCTATCCTGCAAACACACACCCATCTTCCCAGTGTATAAAATCCATATAGTAGGACAGGCCCATGTCCATGTGTGTAGAATTGTGACTCACTTCGCAATGGCGTTCTGAAGAGAGATGCGATAAAGACCACAGGCTGTTGCGATGAAGGTAGTAGTGGTGTCGGCAGTAGAGCAGAACAACAATACTACTCCAAGCAAAATACTCTCTCAGTCTCGCCTTCATCTTTATTATATTGTATCATATCTATCTATCTATCTATCTATCTATCTATCTATATATATATCAGCAATGCTGGAATTTGAACCCGAGCTCATCCAGTCCAGTTGGAAGAGGCTGAGTCAGGCAAGGTAGCTATGCAGATGAAAGGGTTGGGTGGTGGTGCATGTGGAGATGGGATTTATTGTAAAGTTATAGGATGTACTTCATTGCCTTCACCTCATTTGTATAGGTGTAAAAAAAACCTGAACTTTTAAGGAAATTAAATCCAATTGCTTTGTAAGATATGTGCCTTTCTTTTCTTTTCTTTTAACTCCTTGTTGAAAGATGTTAGGTATTTTAAAATTGTTTCCAATTATATTAAAGACAAATTGAGAAGCAAAACATAGTCTTAGTAGTGTTCTCTTCCCCCCGCCCATCCCTTTCAGGATTTCAGATCTCAATCCTATGTGTACACACCCAAAACAGAGAGAGAGAGCGAGAGAGAGAGACCTGAGCAAAGGCCTTATAGATTTGCCTTAAACGCTTTGAATGCAGACATGGTTTTCCTAGGGAAATCAAAGTGATTTGCTTAGGTGAGGCCATGAGTTTCCCCGCCTCTTTTTTTTTTTTTTTGGAAAACATATATTTTGTATAAAAACAGTAAACAAAATAGCCCACCAACAACTGTACACATATGGCTAGAGTCCTCCCCAGATAATTTTATAGGAAGTCAAATACAAGTCACCTTGCTGTGACAGAAAATCATAAACATTTTTGAATATCTGATATCCATAGAAACCGATCTTGATTAAAAACCTATGCTATTCTCTCTAACCCAAATGAAAACAAATAGGAAAAACATGGGATTAATGTATGGCTAGGTGGCTATTGCCCCTCCTGGTATCCTGAACATCAGTGTCCCTCAGACTTGGTGACTAAAAGTATTGGGACTGAAAGTACTGGGTGCATGGACATTTAAGCTGTAAGTAATCACAATATGTAAGGCTGTAGAACATATTTACTGCTTACACAGTGCAGATGTTAAAACAGGTGCCTTAACATGCAACCCCCACACCTTATATTATTATTTTTAGTGCATGTGGAGTTAACTCTTTTGCTCCTACAGTACTGGATAGGAATGGATAACAGATGCATAAACCCATGGAGTGAATAGTTAAATTGCCAGTTTATAAATAGTGGGTCAAAGGGTAGATAGAGTATCCTTCTCAGTGAACATGGGAAGTTTTGACTCCAGCACCTAAGAAAATTTGCCTCTGTGTCATTCCAGTGTTTTCATGCAGTACAGCATTAGTCCCAGAGAATGACCGAAACAGAAGATCACTGCACAGAATTCAGCTGGTGAAACTGACTAAGCTTTCAAGCATCACACCATACAATCCATCTTTGATCAGAAATGAGAATCAGAAAGCAAAACGAAAATGAAGTCTCACGTCCATTTTTTAGACACCATCTAGGGTCCATAGTATTTTTTTTTATTTTAAGGTGCAACATGGAATAACTTTTAAGTGTACATTTATAAAAACAATGGTTGAATTCAGCATGTGTATGTCGAAGGTAAATCCATCAGGCATCTCTAATTCACTGGGGCTCTTTGGACTATATTTGGGGGCAAACTTGGGTTGCTGCTGTGTAAAGTGTGAAAGATCCCTAGGATGTAATTAAGATTCATGGAAAGCAATGCAAATATTGCCAGTGACTGGATGTTGCCAATGAACAAGAAGTTGGCAAAAAAATGCAAATATTTCAAGATGTTTCAGGAGAATAATGGCTTGCCCATAAGTAATAACAATATTTCATCGACAGAGAATCTGATACACACACAATACATCTAATATCTATTTGCACAAGCAATCCGGCACAATGACTTTTCATCCAGCACCGCAGAGTGTGGCCGCACTGGCCTTGCCAGAAACTGAAACTCAGCCAGTGCTTTTGTGCTGCTCTCATTGTGGGCTGAGGAACAGTGAGCCAAACACAACCCAACTTGTGTGCATGCCGATTCAGTTCTGTGAACTCAGCACATAGCACCAAACTTTGTTATTTTCACAACTGAAGCAAAAGTTCAGAACGACATCCTTAAAGAAAAAAGATTGACACACAGACATGAAGGCTGGAAGGAGGAATCTACTGGCCTAAAGCAACTACTTCATGCCTCATTTTGGTAAAGTCAAACCTGCTAACAACTGCAGAGACAGAAATGTAGGCGAGGATGGCCATTCTGGTGCATGGACTCTATAAGCTAGAGTGTCTTATTGGCTTCATAGTTCCTGCCAATGATTGATGTATTCTGGTATGTGTGAGATTTCAACAACTATCAAGCCTCCCAAAGACATAGATCAGTAGTGTTAATGAAAGGAGGGCATACTTAAAATATACCACATGCAGAAGATGGTCGTTCAGCTGCTCTGAAATGTTCACAAAGCATAACCCACATCACAAACATCATCCCATTTCACCACCCGCTGAAGTGCTCATGCAGCCTGGTGCTGAGATCTCGCTGTTCATCCCACTGTTTTTCGAATTCAACAAGGTTGTAAATTCTATGCCAAGTTCATTACAAGTTTATTATCTTAGCTGTAGCCATAACAACAACATAATACAAGGAACAATGCACAGGATAAAGGGGGTGTACAAAAGCAGTATTGTACACATCCAGTTCACATGGCACCCTTTTGACAATGGATGACATTAAATGTTACTAATTCTTCCCTAGGGTTAGCCATCATATATACAAAAGTAGAAACATTATGTAGGTAGACAACTCTTAAGTATTACCCCAAAAATGCGTGTTTCAGGATGACTGACCCGTACTGAATCTTCTGCTTCATATCCAAGTGACCATCTACAGCTCCAGGTTTACCCATAAAGTACTTATATTAAATTATTCCTCATTGAGAAGGTCAGTTCTGTAGTTGAGTTCCCAGGCCAATCTTTTGAGTGATGTAAGCTCCCATCCCAGAGCCTCATCCTTTTTTTCCCCAGTCAAGGATCCAAGGATGCAAAGGAACGTCTTGGTAGAAGTGCTGCCCTTGTGATACACATGGCTGTTCCTACAACAAAATATGACCAATATCAAACATTATTTAGCCTCACCTGCGTAGCTGCTATTGGGACATTTTGTCATATACTGTCACACATCCTAAGATTGGTAGAAGGGTGCATGCAAAAGATCACACTTAAAAAAATTAGATTCATTAATGCAGAATGATTCTACATTGGGTTTCCACACTAATGGAGACTTACTCCATCCATAAACATTCAAAAAGCAGGGAGGAGAGAAACCACAACAACAATTATTTGGCAAAACAGAGCAAGAAAGTGAATTTGAGTGGGTTATAGGGTAGCAAACGCACTCTAAGTGATTCTGAATTAGTCTCTTCTCTGAAACTATATGCTAAAAGTTCATATTTTAGTATCCTGACAGTCATTTTCACATATAGATAAACTATATACACCAATACACATATAACCTACATCTTTGACATCCTAGGCATTTAGAAAACACACTGTAGAAGCAGATGTGTAAAAACAACAGATCTGGTAATACATAACTGTATTGATCACATCCCGCCGAGGCTAGGAAATGTCAAGAACCAATTTCTAAGGATCAACATATTCTGTTCAACTGAAGTTACTTTTAATCAAAGGGCACTGAGGCCTTTTCGTATCACACCCATGGGGAAAATACCAGCGCCTGTTGGTTCAGCAGCTTAAAGAATTGCAGTGCAGGTAAATATTTTCTGAGGCCAATAAGCAAAACAAAGGATATCTAACACTGCCCAGGATCATGTGTAATCGAACACTTTGCAAGCACCAAGGCTGATGCAACTTTATACAGGGCACTGCTTGGTTAATACCAGCATGTTAATTTGCTAGCTTGCTATGGTCATACGTCAACCCTCTTCAAGAAACTATGGTGGCAGCATTGAAAAGTACAGGACAGGGAGCCCCTATTTATTCTGATTTATTGGTGACAAAACAAATTCATTAGGGCTCAATCATCAAAGAGCCTACATCTTAAAAAGCTGGCTAAGGTGTAGAGCTTTTAAAGGCCCACTCTGTCAAAGAGAAATGAAAGGAAATTGGCATGAAGAGAATCAGCTATTCACCCTGAGATGTGGGTTGTGTTTTCATTCTTTGCATGCTAATATCACAACTATTTGGTTTGTGGCAGAATATAAAGAAAACAACAGCACTTCTGCATTGGGAAAGCTATTCTTTTGGGTGGCTTTCAACACAGTGGTTTTCCAAACAATAGACACAATTCAGGTCATTTCACATCTATGGGAGCTTTGGCTTCTGTGGAAGATGGGATTGTACCCAATATCACCACAAGTTTTCTACACCTGTCTTGCCTGAAATTTCCCATCAGGTGTATGGCAGTACTCAGTTGGACTGACACAGGAGGACCATGTGGATGTGTGGATGTGGGTGTGTGGGTGGGTGTACTTTGCCATATCTATAGGCTCTAAACCCCTAGAACAATAATGTAGAAAGGAGGTGTGGAATTTCAAAATAAAATGAAAATGAACTAACAAGTACCAAACATACTCTAGTCTCATATTTTGGATTGAAAGCAGCAATTTAGTGGGTGGTACATAGAAAAACACATCATGGAGTATTGACCTTATTTTGATCCTGTTTGGTGCCATTGCTTCTCCTAGCTGCTGCCGCTGCATCAATAATATCCCTTCCCCCACCTAGTTGCTGCTTCTTTCTTCTTAAACACAAGCATGATTCCAGCCAATGAGAGATCACACAGCGAGTTGGAAACCATTATGATCCTGCATAGTGACACCACCAAGGGCAAATAAAGTCCATTGAGAGAGTGGGAGGGACAATATAAATGAAATCACATTTGGTGGGGGGGATTTGTTTTATAATATTTCTACACCTCTTACCTTAAAAGAAATTTACAAAAGCAAAGTACATATTAAACCAATATCACAGACAAAGGTACAGTCAGTGCTTTTTTTCGGGGGGGGGGGACAGACACAGGGGTACACATACCCCTAAACATTTTGTGAATCTAAGTTTGGCCTCATTGAGGGGCAGTATTTCAATATGAGTAGGAAAATGAGAGTCCCCCTAAACAGGTTTTTTTTGGGGGGGGAAGCACTGAATACAGTGCCTATGACTTCATAAGCATCGCTGAAAATTCCTCAACAAAACTGAGGCATTTTTAAACATTGCTGAATATGTTTCCAAAAAAATTAACCGTGAGTAGTTTGGCTCAGACCTAACATCATCCGGCCAAGTGGGAAGGGGAATTTTAGCACTTCCTGCTTCCCTAGATTCCTGATTATAGTGCAGATGCAGGCTAGAAACGTACTTCACTTCATCAAGAACAAATATTACAAATGGCTGACTAACCAACTTGCCACATGGACACTGCAGTAAGTTCTATGTTCATTCCTAGGTAGAAGTTGTCCTCTTCCTTCGTGCACTGGATTTGAAAGATAATGGGTTTGATTCTATGGACTTCAGAGATCAGAACTCAGGTTCATCCTCCCCTGTTCCCAATTTGATGCCTTCTCTGTCTACCTACCCCTTCTGGAGCCTGGGTTGCTATGGGGGGGGGCGGTCCTTCTATGAACCTTGATTTATGGATACGGACATACTAATTTCGGGTAGGTAACTGTGTTGATCTGATGCAGTCGAAATAAAAAAATAAAAAAAATCTGTAGAAGTGTGCATGCACACAAAAACTTATTACAGAACAAACTTAGTTGGTCTATAAGGTGCTACTGGACAGTTTATTTGTTTTTGTGTGTTTATTTTATTTTTACATACTGTACTAATGTTATTCAAAATAAAAAATATTCCTTCTAGTAGCACCTTAAAGACCAACTAAGTTAGTTCTTGGTATGAGCTTTCGTGTGCATGCACACTTCTTCAGATACACTGAAACAGAAGAAGAAGTGTGCTTGCACACGAAAGCTCATACCAAGAACTAACTTAGTTGGTCTTTAAGGTGCTACTAGAAGGAATATTTTTTATTTTGACTATGGCAGACCAACACGGCTACCTTTCTGTAACTGGAATAATGTTATTCAAGTTCAGCCTTCCCATTTGCTGCTTTAATAAAACTACACACACCACTACAGAGGGTCGCTGACACAACCTCCTAAGTGCAGCAAATCATAAGCCACATCTGCTCTCTTCACATAAAGCACTCTCTCTCATACAGCTTAAACAAGGCATGGCTTCCCCCAAAGAATCCTGGTAAATGTAGTTTTTTAAGGGTTCTGAGAGCTGTTAGGAGATTCCTATTCTCCTCCCAGAGCCCACAATTCCCAGAATTCCCTGGGAAGAGGGATTGATTGTTAAATTACTCTGGGGGTTGTAGTTCTGTGAGGGGAGTAAAAAAAAAGGTAAAGGTAAAGGACACCTGACAGTTAAGTCCAGTTGCAAATGACTCTGGGGTTGCAGCGCTCATCTCACTTTACAGGCTGAGAGAGCCGACGTTTGTCCGCAGACAGTTTTTCTGGATCACGTGACCAGCATGACTAAGCCATTTCTGGGGAAACCAGAGCAGTGCACAGAAATGCCGTTTATCTTTCCGCTGGAGCTGTACCTATTTATCTACTTGCACTGGTGTGCTTTCAAACTGCTAGGTGGGCAGGAGCTGGGACTGAGCAACTGGAGCTCACCCCGTCATGGGGATTCGAACCGCCGACCTTCCGATCGGCAAGCCCTAGGTTCAGTGGTTTAGACCACAGCGCCACCCGCATCCCTGTTGTGAGGGGAGTAGGGATCTCTTAATAACTTTTGGCACTCTAACTACTGTTCCCAGGATTCTTTGGAAGAGGCCATGGCTGTGGTATGATAGTGTTTGAAATGAATAATGTAGATAGGACTCTAGACCTGTAGGAATGTTTGATTTCTCACTCCTGATCTATCCTTAGTTTGCAGTGAAATGAATAATCTCACTAAAATCAGTAGGGCTAACCTGGGATAAATTTCCTAAAGATCACAGTATAACATCTTAGGGTGTATTCCCCTTCTTTAAAAAATAAATAAATCCAATTTATTTATCTTATTTTGCCTTTTTCCTCCAAGGACCTTAGAACAGTTGACATGAGCTTACTCTATTTTATTCTGGCAGCAATCCAGTGTGGGGCAGGAAAGGCCACCAGTGAAACTTTCAGCTATACAGTGGTACCTTGGGTTACATACGCTTCAGGTTACAGACTCCGCTAACCCAGAAATAGTACCTCGGGTTAAGAACTTTGCTTCAGGATGAGAACAGAAATTGTGCTCCGGCAGCGCGGCGGCAGCGGGAGGCCCCATTAGCTAAAAGTGGTGCTTCAGGTTAAGAACAGTTTCAGGTTAAGAACGGACCTCCGGAATGAATTAAGTTCTTAACCTGAGATACCACTGTACAGTGAAGTGAAATTGGGTCCTAATTCAAGTACAACCATCTACTACACCAGTATTATTATTTTTTATCTTTTCAGATGTGGACTGTGTATACATTTCCATTTACTGTGCATCCATGCACTCCCACTGCTGGTTTGGCAAGTGCTGTACATATGACATTAGCCACAGTCCATTTCTTATGAAATACTGTGTTTTGATGCGTTTGTCCCCCAACCAAATTGAGAAAAAAAATGACCTTGCTGCATTTTACATGGCAATGTGCACAACAGCCACAGATTCCACCTTCGATGACAACCCAACAAGGAACCGGCTTCTAATTTCATCTGACTTGCTCCTTTCACTGAGAACATGGACATAACCCACACCATAGATCAAACCAAATTGGTTCCACAGATATTTTCCCCTTGCCATAGAAAGACAGAGATTGTAGTTCTGTATATACCATCCTTCAGAAGGTTTTTCCAAGTGGGGAAACCTTAGTCTTCTTCCTGTCAATCTGCACGACTGCTAGTGTGGTGCAAAACCTCTATAAGTTAACAGATGGGACCTGCAGAAAGCAGGTCCCATTTCTGTTCAGTGTTCCAGTCAGTCAGGCAAGCCTTCTTCCAGGATATTCCATTCCACTAACACCACCTCCATTTTCAATTCTCCTGACAACAACCAACCAGAAAGTGTACTTAGCAGGGTTTTTTGGAGGAAAGGGTCCCCCTTAGATTTCTTATAAAAATGTTGTGTAGAGCTCCAAACCTTGGACTACCCTGAAGTCTGGTGATACCTCCCACCTGTGTCTCAATACTGTCATTTTGGCTACATGAAGATCCACACTCATATAATTGAGTTTACTATTACTATAAGAAGCTAATGCCGATTATTAATTGCATTTCCCAGTATATCTCACCTTTTCTCCAAAGAGCTCAAGGTGGTGCACACTCCTCATTGAATCTTGTGAGGTAGAGTAGGCTGAGAGGCAGTGTCTGGCTCAAGGTTACCCACTGAGCTTCATGACCAAGATTTGAACCCTAGTCTCCCATGTGCTAGTCCAACTCTCTAACCACTGCACCACACACTGGCTCACATAATGTGTATGTACAGGCATCTCAGACTTTAACTAGTTTAATAGTTGTGCCCCTTCCTTCTCCCAGGGAATCTTAGAACATGTATCTTCAACCGTTTCAGACCCAGGACCTACATTTAACCCTATTGTGCATTTGGGGATCCATTTCTTAATCTTCTACCATATATTCGCTCCTGCTGTAACCCAGTTTGGATCAGGCTATGACCCACTAGTGGGTCCCGACCCACCATTTGAAGATCAGTGCCCCAAAATTATAAGAAGGGATCTCTATGAGAAGCCTCCACAAACTACAATTTGATTCTTTGTGAGCAACTTACGTCACCAAACTACAATTCCCAGGATTGTGGGAAGTCAGGGCAACAGTTAAATTGCTATAAAATAGATAAATACAGTGCAAACAGGCCCTTAGTTTTTCCTTCTCCTCCTTCCTCTCCCTGACTCTCTCATTTTCTGAAAAAAGAACAGAAAAATGTGGTGTTGCTTTTGCGTCTGATTTATCCACCTAAACATGACCAAGCTGAGGTTCGTAACAGCCCACCAATTCAAGCTCAGTGCCATAATGATACTCTTTCTTTCTTTCTTTCTTTCTTTCCATTGTAGGAAGGGAGAGGGGCAGAGGAGATGAGCCCAATATCTGTTGCATGGCTTCTACATTCTTCCTGCCATAGACAGTATTCTTTTCCTTGCCTTTCCATTATATATTTTGAAGCATAAGATAAGTCTGCTGGGAGGGATGTCAAGTGCTTTAAAGTCATTTGCCAGGAAGTGGCT
Source organism: Podarcis pityusensis (assembly GCF_964106645.2). Classification (NCBI taxonomy): domain Eukaryota; kingdom Metazoa; phylum Chordata; class Lepidosauria; order Squamata; family Lacertidae; genus Podarcis; species Podarcis pityusensis. Next base: position 14,680,749 of record NC_138029.1, read on the forward strand.
GCTACCATCATCTCCTTCTCCCCCCACCCCACCTCCACTCCCTCCTCCCACCTAATTATACTCCATCAGAGTTCTTCAACATGGGTGTTGAATTTAAGCACCTGCTTAAATTCAACCCCTTTTCAACAAAGCCCTCTTAATCACGTGCTTTAACTTTGATCAAGTGATTAAATGTCACAGAGACCAGTGGGACTTAAGCAGGTGCTCCTAATACTTTGATGACTTCAGATAGGATTACTTTCATCCTTGGATACTTAAGTACTTTTCCTGGACAGAAGCCAATGAGACTACTTGATCATGTGTTTGAGGCAATCACCTTGTAGTCATTTTTTAGTAGACTCCTACTGATTTCCCCACTCTAGACCCTATTCTTCCAGTCCCGCATTTCACCTTCTTAAACTCGTGGTCTCTTGAGGGATGGGTTTATCTGAATATGCATAGTAGATAAGAAACCAGGCCTACTTGCACAAGGAAGCTATCGCCTATTATTTATTTACTTACGATATTTCTGTCCTGCTCTTTGTCTTGCAAGATGATCCGAGAGTGAGTTATAATTGCTGGTAAAATACATAACCAACAATAAAAGATAGGTTGTTGGCATCCATCTTTCTCAAGAGAAAATGGAGTGTGAAGTCAAACTGCTATGTTAGCAGCACCAAACGGACTTTCCCTATATGGAGGCCCTGGGCTGCCCAGGCGACAAGACCCCCCTCTTGGCCTTGCTCAGGGGTCAGCAACCTTTTCCAGCCGTGGGCCGGTCCACTGTCCCTCAGACCATGTGGTGGGCCGGACTATTTTTTTGGGGGGGGGGATGAACGAATTCCTATGCCCCACAAATAACCCTGAGATGCATTTTAAATAAAAGCACACATCCTACTCATGTAAAAACACGCTGATTGCCGGACCGTCCGCAGGTCGGATTGAGAAAGTGATTAGGTTGCCTGCCCCTGGCCTTGCTGATGTGGTCCAAAGGAAACCAGAACAATTTGTTTGGCACCAGCTTGGCTGCCAGAGTTGCCAAAAGGAGGCATACAAGATGCCATCTAACTGCCTTAGAGACTCCACTCCAGGTTTGTGCAGAATTTACTCCCTAGCCTTTTCTTCTCCCAGAGATATCCTGTAAGGCAGCAGCAGTTTAGGATCAGAGTTGTCCTTCTCCAAATGGGCTACCTTCCCAGGTTGACAAGCCCCATCTGCCCCTCACTTCCCTGTACAGCACGTGCAGAAACTGCCTTCTTGACTGTTAGACCCACAATTGGTCTCAACCGCTCACTCCACCAGAGCCTGTCTTGGCATGCAAGGAACGTCCCTAACTCACCAAGGGTTTGAGACCCGTCAGCTACCCTCACCTAGTTTAGCCAGCCGGTCAAAGCTGTTCCTGGGGTGTGGCCGCTGTCGCATGCTGACAGCTTCTAGGAGCCACAGGTGAGAGCTGAGTGCAGGGTGGGGACCAAAGATGGATCTACCTCAGAAGGAGGATGACATGTACCTCACCAGAGGTTCTACCCCTCCTCTAACACCCCATAAACGTAAAGAGTAAAGGGACCCCTGACCATTAGGTCCAGTCGTGGCTGACTCTGGGGTTGCGGCGCTCATCTCGCTTTATTGGCCGAGAGAGCCGGCGTACAGCTTCCGGGTCATGTGGCCAGCATGACTAAGCTGCTTCTGGTGAACCAGAGCAGTGCACCTTAATGCTGTTTACCTTCCCACCGGAGCGGTGCCTATTTATCTACTTGCACTTTGACATGCTTTCGAACTGCTAGGTTGGCAGGAGCTGGGACCGAGCAACGGGAGCTCACCCCGTCACAGGGATTCGAACTGCCGACCTTCTGATCAGCAAGTCTTGGCTCTGTGGTTGAACCCACAGCGCTACCCGCGTCCCTTAACACCCCATACACCCCCCCAAAAAAGATAGGTAACAAGAAACAGTAGACATAAGTGGTCAACAGGTCACCCCAAGGCCTAGGTGAATAAATACATTTTTAATTGGTAATGAAAACTTAGAAGAGTTGGCACTACTCAGTTTTGTAAAGAGAGGTCATTACAGAGTTGGGTCTCCTGTACTGAGGATGGCCTTTCCTGCCTCACCGCATATCTAATTTCAGGATGATGTGGGACCATCAAAGGACATCCCTGTCAGATCTCAGAGTACGGGAAAGTCTGTAAGGGAGAAGACACTATTATAAGACACTTTCCTTCAGCAAACCTAACTGAAAGTTGTATTCCTCTGTCCCTGTGGGCCACGACCACACATTGCATGGCAACAAATGCAGGTTTGGCACCCAGGCGACACCTGCAGCCGCTACCAGCTCCCTGTCAAGTGTGCTTGTATGATCCCTATTGCGCCCACACTTTACACATTTAGGAGTACACTTGAAGCATCTCAGATATTTCTTTTAATTGGCCCAATTAATTTCAATATTTCCCCCCCTTCTAATTCATATTAGTAGTGAGTGGGACTATCCACACACCCCTGACCATTCTTGCTAGACACCAGCAGGACTTGGCCAGGAAGGGGGAGAGGTCGCTAGTTGTTGCAAATCACAAGCCAAACAGTAAAGCTGCCCCCACCTCCTTTCCTGGACCACCCTTGAATGGGGTTCAAGAAGGAGAACCCCCCTTCGATATTTACCAAGTTTGCCCAACCCTGAGTCACTTTACCGTGACGCAGACAGAAATTCAACAGGTAGGTGTCCAAACGATAAGGCACCCATTTAGCTTCCCCAAGCAAAGGCACAGAGTACAAAAGACAAAACGTCCATTTCCAAGTTTATTGAAAAAGCCACTCAAAAAGTTGCACATTTCTTAGAAGGTTACAAACAAAAAATAAAAACATTGTAAAATATAACTAGCTAAAACCATACTCACACAGCAACAATAGTTCAAAACACAGCGAGTAGTCAAGAGGCAAAATACCAGGGCAAGATGTTCTGCAATTTGCATCTGAATTCCCAAATCCTTTATCCTTGAAAACCCAAGTGGAGGACAGGTTAGAGACCAATCATTTCTTTAGGTCAATTACCAATTTACCAATGGCTGTATGATGAGACTATAACTTCTGATTGTCAGGAGACCGGCACAGCTGAACTTTGTTTAGACTCAGAGACCATGAGATCAAAAGGCTGTTCCCTCTGTTCCCAGGCCTCTCTTTCATGTACCAGGCTCCCAAGTTGTATATTACTTGATAGCCTCCTGTACCTTTTTACAACCCAATCCATACTCAGACCCCCAGCTGCGCCAGGGTCTACAAATCAGATAACATCTCATCCTGCCTAGAGTCAAGATGTAATTGACTCACACCTCTAGAGACAGGGAGTTTTACGTTTAAAAAGACCAGATACCCATTCCCCAGAAGGCCACAGTTTTATCTCTCCCACAATGCCTCACTCCTGCGTGAACCAGCATTTGACATACCAAGATTTCCCAACTTCACTACACCCTCCCCTCTAAGATGAAATTACCGTAAAGGGTTAAGCCCCTAAATTTTATCAGTACTATTTACACAATTGAGGTAGTTCCAACCAATCTGGGGCATTTAGTACAGTCATACCTCGGGTTAAAGACGCTTCAGGTTGAGCATTTTCAGGTTGCGTTCCCTGGTGACCTGGAAGTAACGGAACAGGTTACTTCCGGGTTTCGCCGCTCGCGCATGTGCAGACGCTCAAAATGACATCAGAAACGGCAAGTCACGACGCACAGACGTGCAGACACGCAGATGTGGGTTGCGTTCTGCTCAGGATGCAAACGGGGCTCCGGAACGGATCCCGTTCGCATCCAGAGGTACCACTGTACCTCTAAAATAGCAACTCACTCCACAGACAGGTACAAGCAGGACAGGGTGTCTGCGACTAGGTTCATTTTCCCAGGTATATGAGAAACTGTGAACTGATAGTCTTGCAGGGTCAGACTCCATCTGAGTAACTTCTGGTTAGTGTGTTTCACTCTTTCTAACCAGCACAAAGGTGAATGGTCAGTTTGGACTTCAAAATTATTCCCCCACAAGTTAGGGGTGGAGTTTGACCAAAGCCCAAACCAAAGTAAGACATTCTTTTTCGACAGTGGAATAATTCTGCTCACGTGGTAACAACTTTTTGCTCAAATACACAACTGAACACCAGGTTCTTTCCTCATCTTGCTGAAGCTGTACACCCCCTAATCCTGTTTGGCTAGCGTCTGTCTGTACTACAAAGGGTTGGGCGCAAGCATCACCGTTGAGCTCACTAATGACTGCTTTAACATTTCAAAAGCACGCTGACACTCCTCAGTCCAGGTCACCTTATCAGGCAGAGATTTCTTACACAAATTCGTCAAAGGGGTGGCAAGGGTTGCAAAATGGTTAATAAACCTTCGATAATAATTCACTAGCCCAATAAAGGACTGCACATTCCCCTTTTGTCTGAGGGTGAGGCCATTTCTGTACACGCTGGACCTTGGCCTCCAGGGATTTGATATTTCCAGACCCCACCCTAAACCCCAAATAAATCACCTCTCCTTGAGCAAACTGACACTTGGAGATCTTCACCGTCAGGTTGGCTTCCTGTAGCCGTGACAAAACACTCTGCACATGCCTAAGATGCTCCCCCCCCCCCCAGGAATTAGAAAAGATAGCCAGATCATCTAAGTAGGCACAACAAAAATCGCTCACATCATGTGTCAGAGAATTAATCAGTCGCTGGAATGCCACGGGCGCATTGCGCAATCCAAAAGGTAACACCTTAAATTGATCTAGACCCACATGGGTAACAAAGGCAGATTTTTCTGACACCTCAGAGGACAAAGGAATTTGCCAAAATCCTTTGGTCAAATCCAGCACCGTGATGAACTTTGCTCTCCCTAGCTTTTCAATCAGGGTGTCAATTCTGGGCAAGGGACAAACATCAGGGAAGGTCACAGAATTAATATGCCAATAATCCACACCAAAACGAATGGTGGAATAAGCCTTAGGGACCAAAACGATGGGAGAGGCCCAGGCACTCTTACTGGGCTCTATAACTCCCAAATCAAGCATTTCCCACAATTCAGCCTCGATGCTTCGGGCATGAGCTTCACTGACCCTATAAGGCCGTGATGGAATAGGTGCAGCTTCACCATTGTTAAAATGGTGCTGCATCAAATGAGTCCTCCCTGGTTTAGTACTGAAAGTACGGTCAGAAGACTGTAGAACATCAAAGAGCCCCCTAGCCTGTTGTTCGTACAAGGTAGGGAAGCGTAACACATCCGAGATACAGTGGACGCTCGGGTTGCGAACGTGATCCGTGCGGGATGCACATTCGCAACCTGCAGCATTCGCAACCTGCATCTGCGCATGCGCAGGTTGTGATTCGATGCTTCTGCACATGCGCAAAGCCATTTAGCTCTTCTGCGCATGCGTGACTGCCGAAACCTGGAAGTAATCTGTTCCAGTACTTCCAGGTTTCGGCAGTCCGCAACCCCAAAAGCGGCAACCTGAAGCGACTGTAGCCCAAGGTATGATTGTACTTCCAGCCTGTTTTTATTCCTCCAAGAGGTCTTTAGGGGCTGTAGGCACCTCCTCTCGACCTCCAGAGATGGACAACACAGAAAGCTCAGATTCAAGGTACCTTTTCAAAGAATTGGCATGATATTCTCTTGATCCATCATGCAGCTCCTGGCATTCCACCAGATAGCGCACAGAGCTCAACTTGGCCTTCACTATCCCAGGCCCATGCCATTTGACTACCAGTTTGTGGGGTCGCGTGGGTTTCCACACTAAAACCTGATCTCCCACTTCAAAACTTTTTGTCACCGCCTTCAGATCATAACAACGTTTCTGTTCCAACCGAGCGCCCTCCAAATTCTCCTTGGCAAGTTGCCAGATGTCAGACAACGTCTGCTTCAGGTTAGCAAAATACTCAGACACAGAAGGTACCTTAATCTCCTCCTCCAACCCCTCCCACTCCCTCCAGAGCATGGACAGAGGAGTATTCAAGAGTTGACCAAAAATCAATTGGTTGGGCGCAAACCCTAGACTCCTTTATAAGCATCATTGTAAGCAGAAACAACTAAAGGCAGATCTTGATCCCAGCTAGACCCATGGGCCAGGGCACACTTCCGCAACATCTGCACAAGAGTTTTCTGAACTCTTTTTATAAGCCCATTTCCCTGGTGCTGATATGTAATACTAGTGTCATGGTGGATCTTTGCCAGCTGCAAAACCTTCTGAGTTAGCTAAGCCAATACATTGGTTCCCAGGTCACTCACTAGAACCTTAGGTATCCCCAAAGAACCAAAGGCCAAAACCAAAGTTTTGCAAGATTTTGGGCAGAAGTATTGGGCAAGCTTGTAGCCCAAACATATCTAGAGGCATAATCAATTATTACACAAACATACTGCTTCCCAGCACGGGTTTTCTGCAGGGGGCCCACCAAGTCTATTCCCCATTTTTCCAAAACATTTGCGTCAAGAGGTACACTCTGTAAGGTATTAGGCATGCTGTCTTTATCATTCCCTATTTTTTGACACACAACACAAGAGCGTACAAAGTTCTTTACACTTTGGTGCACATCAGGCCAGTAAAAGTACCGGCTGATGCGTTCCAGGGTCTTCTGTACCCCCAAGTGGCCTGCCAGACCATCATGATGGGCTAAGTCCAGTATCTTAGGTTGCCTTGACCCAGGAACCACCAGCTGCAAAACAACGTCTTTGTCTTTGATCTTCTTTGGCCAGAACTGTCTGTACAAGAGCCCCTTTTCATGCAAGAAGTGGACTTGCCTCTTTCCTTGGGGAGGGCTCTCCACAGCATCCCAGCAAGCTTGCAAGGAGGGATCAGATATCTGCTCAGCTTCAAACAATCACAAATCCCTCAACGCAGCGGAAGACCCAAGATCTTCCGAAACAGCAGGGATACTTTTCCATGGTTCCTTGGGCTGAAAGGCAGACCTCCCTTTCGATCCCAGAGCCTTCAGTCGATTCCCAACCGGCTGGCTTTTGTTTCCCAGATGAGACCTGTTGAGCCTAAAAGTTTCAGCAAACTGTACGGCTTGCTCAATAGTAGCAGGGCTTTGGTCCGCAACCAAGCTTGCCAATTCCGCAGGCAAAAGGCGGTTAAACTGTTCTTTGAGCATCAATTGTTTCAACCCTTCAAAGGTAGTTACATCCGCTGCAGACATCCACAATTCAAAATTCTGTGTCATTTTAGCAGCAACGAGGGTCAGGCTTTCAGCTGAGGCAGCTTTATCAACCTTTCGGAAAGCCTGCCTATAGCTCTCAGCCCTCTGACCATATATTTGCAAAGCAAGGTGCTTATAATGTTCATAGTCCATATGATAAGGATATGATAAGGATACCTGTCCCATTAAATCAGCCAGTTCTCCACTGACTAGGGCTCTCAGAATGATCATATACAATCTTGGGGGAACTCCCAATTCTCGACAACTCAGTTCAAACAATGTAAAATAATACAAAACGTCCATGGGAGGTTTATAAGCAGGGAAGAGGCGAAAATCCAAATCCCATATGCTAAACTCACGAGTCGCGCATCTCAGGCCCACATCTTGCAGCTCCTGGTCATGGCTGTACCTCGGGGCGGGGTGATAACTCGGTGCTTGTCCCTCCAGACGCTGAGGTTCCTTCTCCCCATTCAAGCAAGAGGGTCCGGAGCGTGGCCCATAGTCCTCCTCCTCTTCGTACTGTTGAGCTGACATCCTAGGCTCCCAATAGCCTTCTGACAAGCAGACTCTCGTTGGACTAGCCGGTCGATAAGTAACAGGTCCACGATTCTCCTGGGGTTGAAGCTCTGGCTCTTGGTAGTCACCCGCAGCCACTGCACGGACTTCCCTTGGGCGTCTCAGCAGCTCCCTGTAATCAGGGATAATATATCTGGTTTATAAGAAGAATGAAGTTGGGCTGATGTGTTAGAAAGCCTTCTAAATAGTATGTGTTCACTGTAAAACTTGTAAGCAGATCTCTGCATACATGACTGGGGTCTCTTGCTGCCCGCATAGCACAACTGCAGCACTTTCACAGTGTATGCCTCTTCCTAGAATCACAGATTTTTAGAGTTGGAAGGGAACCCAAGAGTCATCTTGTTCAACCCCCTGCAATGCAGGATACGTTTGCCCAATGTGGGGCAAGAACCAATGATCCTGAGATTAAGAGTCTCATGCTCTACCCACTGAGCTAGAAACAGATGCAGTAGTATGACTGCACTGGAAAAGGATACTTTGTACTGTACAGCTAATTTTCCCAATATGCAGTGACTAAGAGGGACCCAGTGAAAATGAAATCAGGCTAAATCTGCGGAGATTCCCTCTTCTGTTATAACTAATAGTGGTTTCCTTGATTTTATCGGGCCACCCCAGCAGTGAGTAACCGTGTCACCCTCTGGGGAAGGCTCGGTGTGGTTTGTTGTGGTCATACAACTGATTGTGAAATGTAGTGGGTCTTTGTTCATGGAGTTTTCTTGGCAGGGATACTGGAGTGGCTTGCCAGTTCCTGCTCCAGGTGGATCACGTTTAGTCAAAACTCTCCACTATGACCTGTCCATCTTGGGTGGCCCTGCACAGCATAGCTCATAGTTTCTCTGAGTTATTCAAGCCCCTTCACCATGACAAGGCAGTGATCTATGAAGGAGATGTATGTATGTAGTGATGTATTGAAGTGAGAGCTGGACCATCAAGAAAGCTGATCGCCGAAGAATTGATGCTTTTGAATTATGGTGCTGGAGGAGACGCCTGAGAGTCCCATGGACTGCAAGAAGATCAAACCTATCCATTCTTAAGGAAATCAACCCTGGGTGCTCACTGGAAGGACAGATCCTGAAGCTGAGGCTCCAATACTTTGGCCACCTCATGAGAAGAGAAGACTCCCTGGAAAAGATCCTGACGTTGGGAAAGATTGAGGGCACAAGGAGAAGGGAACGACAGAGGACGAGATGGTTGGACAGTGTTCTTGAAGCTACCAACATGAGTTTGACCAAACTGCACGAGGCAGTGGAAGACAGGAGTGCCTGGTGTGCTCTGGTCCATGGGGTCACGAAGAGTTGGACACGACTAAACGACTAAACAACAACAACAATGTAGTGGGTAGAGAAAGTGACAGGGAGGGCTGCATTCAAATAATTGCTCTACTATGAAGGTCACTGGTTAGCTGTGTGGCAGCCACTGTCTCTCAACCTGTGCATGGCACAGGATAAAGTGGGAGTAACCCCATATATTCTACACTGAGTGACTTTGAGGAAGGTACATAACATACAAATGCAGTTCATCTATCCAATGCCACTCTAAAAGGAACAGCCAGGTAACTGCAAAATAAAATCATGATGTGATAGGATGGTAGGTTTTATGAATCCCCTTCAATCTAAATGATAATCAGGTAGTGTGATCTTTTTGAATACAGTGGTACCTTGGGTTAAGTACTTAATTCATTCCAGAGGTCCGTTCTTAACCTGAAACTGTTCTTAACCTGAAGCACCACTTTAGCTAATGGGGCCTCCTGCTGCCGCCGCGCCGCCAGAGCACGATTTCTGTTCTCAGCCTGAAGCAAAGTTCTTAACCCGAGGTACTATTTCTGAGTGGAGTCTGTAACCTGAAGCGTATGTAACCTGAGGTACCACTGTACAGCCATGCATTAGCCCTTTTGAAAACATTCCTTTAATCCAACAGAGAAAGGTAAAGATGCATTGTTAGGAGAGCAGGGCCAAGCAGGTTCAAATAAGAAAGTAAGCACAAATAGATGGCAGTAAAATGATGCAACCATTTGGTTGATAGTGTTCAAGGGGAGGGGAGATCTCCTCTCACATCACTCAAGGCAAGCCATACTAGTTTAAAAATGAGAGGAAGAGAAAGAGAGAAAGAGAGAAAGAGAGAGAGAGAGAGAGAGAGAGAGAGAGAGAGAGAGAGAGAGAATGCATTATATTCCAACTAATGACCTTGATCTGTGAGTAATAACTATAGGCCATTGAATGGTTTATGTCCTATCTCAGAGGTCAGCCTAAGAAATTTCAGTGGTCCACTCTGCCCTTCGTATTTCTGATTGTGTGAACAAGCCTTACAGCATTTTAAACTCTCAAGAGGTGCAGCAGCTCTTTTTCAAAGCAATAGCGTCAAAATGGCTTTGAAATAGAAAATTTGCACATCTGTTGGGAGATGATACCCAGATGCAAATTCTGAACTTCAGCCAAGAAAAAAAACACCATACAAAGAAGAGCCATAGTCTTTAGTGCTCTGGAAGTGTGCAGAGTTTTAGTTCTGGGTTCACAGATGTCATCATCATTGTTTGGGTTGTTTTAATCATTTGCAGGAAGAAAATGGATATCACCCCAGTCACCCAGCTTATACACCACTGCACTATACATAATAATGCTTGTTTAACTCATTAGAGCAGGGATGGGATGGGGAAGCTGCAGCTCTCCAGATGTTCTCAAACTCCAGTTCCCACCATCCATGAACATTGACCATAGTAGCTGGGACTGCTGGAATTGGAGCTCAACAATATTTGGAGAGGTGCTTGCTTTGGCAGCACATATACTAAAACTGGAATGATACAGAGAAGATTAGCATGGCCCTTGTGTAAGGATGACACGCAAATTCATGAGGCGTTCCATTTTTAAAAAATAAATAAATATTTGGAGAGCTACAGATTCAACACCCCTTATTTAGGGAGTGTTCAGAAGTCTTCAGCGATTCTCATAACAGGGATGTGGGACCTCAGACCCAGGGGCCAAATGTGCACCCAGAGTTCTCTATGTGGCCCTCAGGATTCTACCATGTCCCACCCCCTCACTGGCCCACAAGGGAATCTGACCATCTGGCTGAAAAATTCCCCCACCCATCCCTGCCTTAACATTAGATTGAACATTAGGAAAAACCTACTGATAGTTAGAGCATCTTGACAATGGAAGCAATTACCAGAGGGAGGGAAGGGGTGTTCTTCTAGTGAAGGCTGGATAGCTATCTGTTGAGGATGCCCTGGCTCTGGATTTCCTGCATAAATCAGGAGGTTGGACTAGATGGCCCTACACGACCCATTCCAACAATATGATTCTGCCCCTATTAGGAGTTGCTGGTATTAACCCTGCAGCACATATTTGGGGGGGGGCAGGGAGAGAGAGTGGATTGTCTAGAAGGCTGCCTTGGAAGCAGGGACTTCCTGGTTCATGTCACAATTCCATGCATGTCTATCCAAAAGTAAGTTCCAGCTAAGTGTACCCAGGATTGCTGCCTCAAGGAGCAATCTTCCTTACATCATGCACATTTGGAAAAGGACAGAGCTCAGTGGGCAGAGCATCTGCTTAGCATTCAGAAGGTCTTGGGTTCAACTCCTGGAATCTCCAAGTGGGACTGGGGGAGAACTGTGCCTGAAACCCCAGAGAGCTGCTGACAGTCTGTGTGGACAGTACTGACCCCGATGGACCAGTGGCCTGAGCCAGTGGAAGGCAGATTCTTCTGTTTGTATGTAGATGGTGTGTAGCTGCCTCTCTGCCAGCCTCCATCAGCAAAGAGGAGCACCTCCATCTGGCAGCAGTGGCTCTGTAATGGTAGAGGCGCCACCTTCACCGAGATATTCTGGTAACAGGATATTCTGGGGCAGGGGGCTAGTGTGTTTGGACCCAAAGACCACGGATCCCTTCAACAGTCTAATCCTTGAACGCTCAGCTACACCTTCAACCTGTAACTGGCATAGCAAAAGGAAAGGGGGGGGAGTGGAAAACCCACCTTACACAACACACACACAAACTGTGTTTCATTCTAATTTCATTCTAATGCATATAGATTCATCACAGATAATAACACACTGATAGATAAGAACATTTTAAAAGCTTGCCAGATCAGATGGTGAACATCCATCTAGTTCCGCATTCCCTTTCCAGACCAACCAAATAACTCTGGAAGCTCACAAGGAGGGCATGAAGGTGGTGCCCATTCTCTGATGTGTATTTCAGCATCACGTATTCAAAGATGTATATTGTCTGTATCCACTGAGGTTCTGTCTAGGTATCATGGCCAATGGCAATTGATACCCACCCTCTATGAACAAGTCTCACCTTCCTTTAAGGCAGGGATTGGGAACCTGTTGGCTGTGGCTCCTATCAGCCCTGACCACTGGCCATGCTGGCTGTGGCTGATGAGGGCTAGGGTCCAACAACATCAGGAGGGCCACAGGTTCCACACCGCTGACCCAAATCATACCTTAAGGACACCTAGCTAACATCATGAAAATTGAAGGTTTCCAAGGCAGCTCAGAAATATTGACCCCCAAACACAAGTTTTCCCAAAGAAATTCCTGTTTCTGTAGTTTAACCTCTTAGTCAACCCCCCCCCCCCCCGCCGCCCATATCTTAACAGACAAGGGAAAACAATTGCATTCTCTCCCACTACCTTATTTCTGAGATCATTTCCCCACTTTTCTCTAGGCCAGATGTTGTTGAGCCAGGCTCCTTAGAAGCTTATCCAAACTTCATCAATGAGAAGTTCAAAACTAATGACAACCGGATAACTTGTACACCACACTGATCCTTCCATGTAGAACAAAATTATAGGGAAATGTCAGGCAGATATGGTGGCCATCTTTGCATTGCCAAAAGGGAGGACATGAATTTGCACAAATTTTGCATTTACTAATATGTGGGGTGTATAGTGTGTGTGTGTGTGTGTGTGTGTGTGTGTGTGCTCCAAACTGCAAGCCAGAATCTTTTTCAAGATACAGTGATTCTATGGCGGACATGCAGAGGTTTCACATGGAGACAATCGTGTGTAGCAGCAGTTCTATGATGACAAGGATTTAGGCTCAAAAAATGCATTTCTTCCTTGGAGCAAACTTCATTGAAAACAATGAGACTTATATCTGGGTAGACAATTATAGTACTGTACAGTATTGCTAGTTTTTAAAATGACTGATCTCAGTTATGCTCACCCTAATCACTGAGCTTCTCCATAGTTCTGATTGTAAACTCTGAGATAAAGACTTGTCTCCTGCTTAGCTCACCACACATACAGATAATACTCTTGCTATTTAATCAACAGTAGCAATAACACAATCATCTCTGCACTGACTTCCTTGGGAGACACTCATAATCTGATTTGAGGAGCATGGTTGACCCTATCCTGAACCATACTCTGTCAGCCTTTCCCACCATACCACCATCCATAATCCATCAGCCCCAGTCATCATGGCCAAGAGTCAGGAACTACAGTTAAAAACATAGCAGTCATCTCACTTGAGGACCACAAGTTCCCTAATAGTAAACCCCTTGCTTCTGTTGTCAATAAGCACAATGCTAGATCTCACTGAGTCTCTCACTCCATAAGGAACATTGTGTACACCCAGGATTATTGTGCATCTGTAAACAATCCTCAGTTGTACCTTTACACTTAAAACACATTTACGAATGGTGGGTGAAGAGCTTCTGTGCGTGAAGCACAAATTTAGCAGGTGAAATATTTTCATCTCACTGCATATCCACTGCTGGGGAAACCTTTCCTTGTTGATCCCCTGACTGCTTGGCTGTTAATAATGTTTATGTACTACAGTCAGTGCCATCAATGGCACCCAAAGTAGCTAACAGATAATAAGGAATAAAAACCAACAGCACTTAAAAACAAAAGCACAGTCATATAAAACCTGCAAATTGGGCAGTCACATAATCAACCAGTCCCTAAGAACACAGCAATAAAAAAAAATGCCTTCCCAAACACAAAAGGTCTAAACTTGTTGTCCTAAGGAGAGCCTTACACAAGCCTCACTGGGGATAGTATACCAGGGTGTGGGTGCAACTGCAGAAAATGTCCTGCCCTGTTGGACAGGCTGTAGAACAAACCTGTCTAATTATTGGAATGCTGAACAAGGACTCACCTTTGGATCTTAATAAGCAGTACAGCATGCTCTCAAATACACCAGTGCCTTGAATTGGGCCTGAAAGCTAATGAGTGCAGCTAGGCTAAAACTGAGCATTTCCAGGGCATGCTTTGAAAGAAGATGAGACTACCACCTCATATTTCCAGGGCATGCTCTGAAAGAACATGAGACTACCACCTCACCGAAGATAAGAAGCTGTGCACCTAATGACTGCCTGAATGGGATGGGTATGAGTTTGTGCTTACAGATCTTCCCATTATGCAGTAGGCTGGGGTGAGTAGTGAAATTGGGAGAGTCTTGGGAACAGATGGGAGCAAAGAAGCACATAAGCAGCACGTGGGATGTGCAGAAAGGGGAGATTAGCGAAACCAAAGAATAAAGAGCTGTTACCACATGTGTGTCCATCATTTGATGATTAAAAACACCCAATGATAACTGCGTGTCAGAAATGGGGTCTCACATATATAATGCCACAGAACTTTCACATCAACTTAGATAAAATGCTTTTCAACGAAGTCACTTCATACATTCTATTGCTGGTCATCAAACTTCCAGTATTTATTTTTTTGTAAAGAACTCATACATGACATTGTATGATATGAACCATGCCAGAGTCGAATGCATGGAGGCAAGGGATGGGAGAAGAAAGAGGAATGTTTTGATACTAAATAAATATATAGTAGATTATTCTGCTAAGTACCCTCCCCTGCCACCGTTTGTTAAAGCTTAACTTCCTGCTTTCTTCCTTTGTAATAGTTCAGACACTTTATGAATGACCCTAGTGTATACACATAGTAAACCTGATCAAATGGCCCTTTAAATAAATGTTTCCATCGTTAACAGAAGCCTGACAGACAGAAATTTACCAGATGAAGCTTTTCCTGGCATGGAGACACAAGTAGTGAGGGCAATAAATCACCTGTTTAATTTCTGGTTTTCGGTGTTGGGCTGTTAAAGGCACAAGTGCTGGGCTAACCGGTAACCATAACCATCAGCCAAAATTCTTATGGCACATTAGCCAAAGCACCTTCTCCCATCCTCTAGAAATAGATTAAAACCAAACTCTGCATGGTAACATACATAGAGCTTTGAGGAAAACTTTATCAGAAGTTGAATGAGCCACATGGTCACTGAAAGCTGCATTTCCCTCACACCACCAGGCATGCATGTCATGTCCTGATCTTGAGATGGCTTCTGTTAGGAGGATTGGCTTTATAAAGTTTTAAGACCTGCCTGCAGTTAATTTTATCACTTGATCTATACTGCAATAATTTTTGTATTGCAATTGCATTTTTATTGTTTATTTTGTATTTCAATGTACTCTTGCCTAGAGAACTTTGGTTATGTAGCAGCACAGAAGCATCAAGAGAGTCCCTTCACTGACAGGACTATGGTGGCTGAATCATAGGTGATAATATCCTGTTCTCTGTGAGTCTGTTACAAGTAAATGAGGGTTATATAGTACACCAATATCAGGGACACATTATGCCTCTGAATACTAGTGCTCTCATGTCCTGCTTATAGCCCTCCCAAAGACATCTAGTAGGCTACTAGGAGACAGGATGCTAGAACATACCATGCATTTAAAGTACATTCTCCCACCCCCAAATCCTGAGAACTACAGTTTGTCCCTCAGAGCTCCAATTCCAAGTAACCTTAACTAACTACAGTTCCCAGTATTCCAGGGTGCTTAAAATGTATTGTGTGTACATTGTCCAAATGGGCCTTTGGTTTGTTCTAGCAGGGCTCTTCTTATCGTCCATCTCAGGTGTCTCGGCATGACAACCTTGGGACATGAGAAGGGGAAGGGAAGCATTTCTTTCCCCTTTCCCCGGGGATCCATAGTTCTGAGAGACATGTTTGGAGCACTAGCCAACAATTCTGAGTGACCTCATCAAATTACAATTCCAAGAAATGTTGTGGGGAAGCCATGTCAAATGTTAAAATCACATAAACCCAGATCAGATAAACCCTACATTTCTGTAGTGTAGATTCAGCTGGAGTGAGGGATGTGTTTCCTTTCCTTTGGAGGAAGGAAAAACATTATGCACATCCTCTGAGAAACGTACATGTTTATTACTTAAAATATCCATGCGTTACTGAGTTGGGTCCTGCCTGGGGAGCCCGAGATAAGGACTTTTTGTACCCACATTTTTTTCCTCCCATCTGATTACTAGGACATGCTCTATGACAACACTTTGTAACCACCGGCTGGACTCTGTCCAGGCTTCCTTTTCACGTGTGAGTGTCCCATAATAATAAGCAGCCAGGCTGCAGGGTCAATCCATAATGAAGAGTTTCCATTGGTGAAAACTGAATCGTTTAGGGGAGCAATGGAGAAAAGGGCGGCGCGGTGAGAGGAGAGAAGCGGCTCCACTAGCCAGTGACCTCCGAGTGCCCTCACTTAACGAATTCAGATAGACAAAGCCACAGACGTGTGTGTGTGTGTGTGTGTGTGTGTGTGTGTGTGGCTGCAGTACAACTGACCTGAAGGATAACATTTAAGGAGACTGACCGGAGCTTTTACTAGTGACAGCTCAGCAGCCCAAACTAAAGAGAAAGAATGAAGTCTTGCTAAAATTTGGAGCGAAGGAAGGAACTGTTTTGAATGCATGCCTCAAAGAAAGGTTGCAGCACTGTTAAGTGTCGTCTTGTGCTGCCCTTGCTCCAAGGCGTCGTTCATTCCCAACCTTTGTCCTACCACAAATCGGCAGGCCTTAGTAATCAAAACCCTATTCCGCAATGCTCAGGGGTGGAGAATGAACACAAAAGGACAGCAAGTAGAGGCGCCATTTAAGGAAAGTGATGATCGTCCTTCCCGGCGCCCCCCTCTACTCTGACCCGTAATTCAGGCCACGTATGATTATTCTTGAAAAACACATTCCCCACCCCCACCCCTCACTCCACGAAGAGGTAGCCATGTTAGCCTGCTGCGGCACCTTGCATCCGATAGCATAGATCGTGCACTCTAACCCACGAAAGCTTTCCCATGATAAATTTGCTAGTCCTGTAAGTTGCTTCAAGACTCGTCGTTGTGTTAACCTATATTTTCTCCCGTAGGAAAAATAAGCCTCTGTGTGTGTGTGTGTGTGTGTGTGTGTGAGAAAGAGAGAGAGGGGGGGGAGGGAGGGAGAGACCACCTTTATCCAACACTTATGTTCTATTTTTTATGACCTATAGTTAAAACAATGAAGTGACTCAAATGACAACGGCTCCTAATACCTCTTTGTGAACACATATGGTTGTATCGCAGCATTCATGCTCCTTCGTCTTGGATGCATCCAAGAGCCGTTGGTCCTTCCTGGGTCCTGTCCCCATCCGCCCTACTCTAAAATCGCATCCCTGGTAGAAAGGACAGGGGCTTCCAATGAAGGGCAAGCCTTTGCTGGTGTTATTGATGCCCCAAATGTAGATACAATCAATCAAAGAGCTCCACTGAAGTACATCGTGCTGTTTGGAGGAGGGGTGGCTCCTAGCGCCTTCCCCGTCCTTCCCTGCCTACACAGGCTTGCGAGATTCTGACGAAAGAAAATTGTGGCCTCTCCAGACGAGAATTCATCAGTCTGGAACGTAGCCCTCAGGTGAAACTCGTCTGCCAGCTCCACCAACCACCTCCCCCTTTTTCTTTCCTTAAAAAAGCTTTTGGCTTTGGGGTTCCTTCCGGAGGTTAGTGGGTGGAGCTCAGCCTCAACCTACTGAGAACATGGGAGTTCCGAAGACGTTTAAGCAAGGATTTCTTTCCTCCAACACCCCAACCGGAGAAGTTCAGAAGCTCAAAGTTATCAGCCATGGATTTTCAGCGTGGAGGAGTACAAAAATAAATAAATCCAAGGCTAATATTAACATCCATATTTGTGAGGGAGTGCAGTTGGCTACTGACCAATGAAAGATGGACGCTCTGCACTTGCTCAGGCTCCAGGGCTGAGAGGCATATTCGTATGCTCCAGGGCTGAGGCCGGGCAATCCGGAAAACAGCAGCAATGCTATAGGTAGAAGATCACAGTATTTTCTGTACAGTCCACTTTCTAAATATATCTAGAATAATCATTGTCTGTCTCTGTCCCTTACAGCGCAATCCTGTCTTCCAGGTAAATGCATATAGCTTAGTGTGTAGCACGGCTTGCAATGAATTTACTCCTATTTGAGTGAAACTAGAACTTCAGCCCCCTGATCTTTAATAACGTATGCATTATTTTATGGTATAGGGTTGGCTGGACTTCAGAGACGGCTTCTCTTTCGCCCCCTCCCCACTCCTCAGAACAGTTTGTGGGTTATCTTTTTGCAGTTATTTGAGCTTTCTGGGTGCTTTGGTAACTCACGTCCCTTTTCTTGTTGGCATCTGATATAGTGAAAGACTTGCAAGTTTATGGATCTCAGAGTGGAGTGGGGAAAGGATAAACTAAATAAAGAATTCAGGCCAGGTTATCTGTAAAAATAAGGAATGTTAAGTTAACGTTGCTAACATCCTGTTCTATGTTGAATAAAGGAGAAAAATTGACAGAGAACGCCATTTTTTAGTCAATATTACAATCTATTGTGAAATCAAGGTCGGGTGCCAGACATCAGTGTGGTCTCCGCCTGTCTCCACACAACCTCCGCCCCTCTTTTCTTCTTTTTCTAGCATCCCTCAAGTCTTTAACAGGGTGAGGGAAGGAGGTGGAGTAATCTGCACTTTCCTGGCCAAAGCAAATTTTTACAGTTGTAGTCATTGCAGCGTGGAGATCTGCAATCTATCTCAACACACACAGACCTCCTATCACTTTTGAAAATTCTTAGAAAGCATGGGCTGGTGCTTTGGTTACAATAGAGTCCAGGGTTTGACAGATCCTTTTCGACTTTGTACCACTTTTCAATGAATCGCCGGTTGGTTTTAAACGCATTTGACACCCCCCCCCAAGAAGTCGTGGGATTAAAGGTAGACAACCCCTAACAAGGGAAATCGCTGTCTAAAAAAAGAAGCGGGATCTTGTTCTTCGGTGAGATAGTTGTGCGTGACACAACTGAAGCTCTACTCGGGGAGACTTGGGTTCAAATCCTCGCACAGCCACAAAATTTACAAGACTCGTCCTTTTCGAAAGCTTATTGAGTGAGCTTGTCGAAATAGAAAAATTCCTTCCTGTAGCACCTTAAAGACCAACTAAGTTAGTTCTTGGTATAAGCTTTCGTGCAGCCTAACCTACCTGATTAGATTGGTATGAGGATCAAAGGGGCCGACCATATACTTTGCCTTAAGCTGTGCAATTGATTAAACTAAAACTCAAAGTGAAGACTTGCCCAAGGCCACTCCAAAGAGCTTCCTACCCCACCAGAAATCTGAAGCTACTTTATAACCCCAACCCCCTTGAGCTAACTCACAGCTCATCGGCTGACGAAACTGCAGCATCAATAGGATACCCGCGTGAGTGAAGGAGCCACAACATATCAAACACTGCAGACAGAACTTTCAGTGGAGTCAGTCAACTGCTCCTAATTCGGAGTGGTGGTCCATGTGTATGATAGCGAAGTAGGCCTTTTGGGGCTGCCCCAAACTGACCCTCTCTTGTTACCACACTCGTCCCAAATCCCAGCTGGACGCCACTTGCCCTTGGCGTGACCCTGCCCAGAAATCGATATGGTGTCTCAGTCCAATGGAGTTGCTTAATTCATAAGAGAAGGCAAATAATTTAGTGGACAGAATAAGGGTTTTAAAAGAGTTCAGCAGTGCTAGATGACCGGTGGTCCATGTGACTAGTTCAGTATTGACCAGACCTCGATTTCAACCCAGATCTGTTCGATCAGGAGCACAAGCAGTGATATTTGGTCCAGAATCCTTAACTGAAGAGAAAACCCGATTCCCCACCCAATCCGCTTAACATGCACCTTATCCGCAACATTATTACGAGGTTTTTCACATGACAATCACTCAATGGGCGGTAAGTATTGTATGGTGAAACTATCGTTACAATATTTGCATAGTCTAATACAAAGGTTGCCTGATGGTGTGGGTGGGTGTGTTTATACATACAGATTACATATATTTAGATAGGCCTCAAGACATTATTAATTTCTGCTATCCGTCGACCGATGTATTAATTTGAACAAAGTCGCATAGAGTTACATTGCAGATTTAAACCATTTTCAAACCTCTTTAAAGTTAATTCCTCAAACTAAGGGGTCATTAGAAACGATGCTATTTGGAGAAGTTCATAGCACCTGCAGCAGTGCAGTTCCTGGGAATCTTTGGGAGGTATCTTTGGTAAATGACTTTCAGATTGTTAACATTTGTTATGTAGATCCT
Source organism: Podarcis pityusensis (assembly GCF_964106645.2). Lineage (NCBI taxonomy): Eukaryota > Metazoa > Chordata > Lepidosauria > Squamata > Lacertidae > Podarcis > Podarcis pityusensis. The sequence goes on from NC_138029.1 coordinate 14,700,838, forward strand.
CCAATGAATGCTAAGGGATGGATGCGTTGGCCTCGACCGCGCATTTACCTGGAAGTAAGTATCCGGGCTGTCAACTAAAGTGAGCTCCGAGTGTGCTCATGCTTCAGAACTGAGACTGGATCCCGCAAAGCACGTTTAAATCCCAGCCTCTTCCCGGTACCTTTTGTATCTTATGATACGACCAAAGAGGTGCTACTCAAAGCACTGCAAAGCAAGCCTACATCCTATTCAGCTCAGTGACACTTAAGAACATCCATAGGCTCTGGACGCAAGGATCCTGAAGGCACCATGTGCTATTGATTTGAATGACATGCCTTTCCACTTACTGGAGGATGTGTGCAAATCCCATTAATTTCAACGGTACATAAACTTTCCACGGGTCTGGATTGCTCGCATTGCCAATAAAACAACACTGGTTAGGTGTGCCTCATACACACTCACCTTCCCATCCAAATCTCCAAACTGTGCCGATTTAATTTATTCTAGGCAAGCTAACCGATCTTCCTATCTCAGGTTCTTCCAAACGCTAGGAGGCAAGTCCCCCAGAAATGTGTAGGGCTTACTCCGGCGTAAACGTGCGAGGAATCCGGGTATTCTACTTGAAAGGCCAGCAAAATGACTGTCGTGGAATACCGACTGCCATCGGAATAATAAAGCGATGGGTTTGTTGGTCTGTTTCCCCAGCCTTCAGCATTTGATGATCACCTCTGACTCTGTTCTGCGACCATATGCTAACGTGCAGTCTTGAGTTTTTCGAGGTAAGGACTGCATCAGCATCCTACATGCAGGCGGCATAATTCAGGGGGCATGAATTTGAGGGTAGGGGCCAAGGTTTCCTTGGGGCACTAAGGGAATTTAACTGAAATGAATAGTTATTTCTCTTGGCTTTTATCGCTGCCCATCTTTATAGCTTGCTGGCCAAAACGTTGGGACCGAGTGGGAGAGGAGGACCGCTCTCAAACTCCTGCAGAGGGAATCACCTTTCACCAAAGCAGCGAAAACTGTAAAGTCAACTCGGAGATTGCTCACGAAGGGCTCGTATTTTTTCCTTTCCTTTCCTTTTTTTTTTTTTTAAGGACTCTCTGGCAGGTCGTCACAGAGAATCGCTGCCGGCTAATATCTGCAGCGAGTAACCAGCCAGAGACAGAAGAGAGGAAGACCGAAGACAGATAAGTCCAAAAAAGACTAAAGATGAAGCAATAGCAAAAGCGGGGGGCGGAGAGAAACTGGAAGGGTTTTTTTAAAAAACAAAAAAACAGGGCGAAGGACGGGTGTTCTCCCCATTTGGTGCGGGGAGAGTCTTCTTACAACGGCTGTGCCTAAAACCAGGCCGGATCCAGCTGCAAAGGTGTCTCCAGGTCAGCAGCACCCTCCTCCCGCCCCCTCTCTCTGCCCCCTTGGCTAGAAGTATGTGGGGCTCATCCGGACAAAAGGGTCAGGGAGTCGAAGAAGGATGAATGGCTTTTGAAAGATCCAGGCGGAACACGGACAAGCTGTTTCGTAACAAACGTCAGACGTGGCTGCTTGACCCGCAGAGACTAATGGGATTTTAGGAATGAAGAAGGAGCATTTCAGGAATGCCCACCCCCCTTGTATCTCCTTGTTTCCCCCAGTCGGTCTGATCTGATAACACCCACTCTGTGTCTGTGTGGGAGGTAGTATCTTTAATGTAACAAGTTAGATTGTGGACGTGTGGTCTTCCCCGGCTTCACTGTTTAGAAGGAAGAAGAGTTGTTTCCCTCCCTCTCTTTCTCTCTTTTTCTCTTCACCCAAAAAAGTCCCATGCCATCTATCTATCATCTATCTATCTATCTATCTATCTATCTCTCTATCTCGATCGACCGATCTAAAAAGATATAGATAGACGCAGGCGCGCACATAGCATAGCAATCGCACTCGCACAGGAAGGAAGAAGCATGTACAGGCCATGCGATCGCAGGCCCTGGAGCTGTGCTTGATTCAGCACACCACGCGGAGGGGAAGGGGGGCGAGTGCCTCTCTTCCCAAACATCTGCAGCCAGACATTTGATTTTTAGAGCTCGACTCTGCCAGACGTTCCCGAGGAGTCTTGCAAGGAATTCCCTCTCCGTAACAAACGCGGGCCAAGCCAAACCTCCACGGAACGTCACGCGATCCTTGCAAAACGTGGCCCAGTAAGTTTTCATAGGCACATCCTCCTGATGTCCATGAGAACTTTTTGGGAAGAGGTGGCTAGAGGGGTGAAACTCCAGCCCACTGGATCCAAAGGCACTCGTGCCCAACTGGTACTCAGGACCACTGGGGTTGAATGGCACACAGGGAATGGGTTTGAACCTGGAACCCCTGGACACGGGAGAAAGTTAGTTCCAATGGCATTGGCTTCCTAGCAGTATTTATTTTTAAGTGAGGGGTTAAGGAGCAACTCTAGCCCATCCACACTGCAGAATTTTTGCCCTGGATTTTCTTCAAGTATGAATTGTTCTTTGCAGTCCTAGATCCAAGCAGAAGGGAAAAGATAATTGGATAGCTCAGTTGGTTAGAGCGTAGTGCTGATAACACCAAAGTAGCTGGTCCTATCCCCCTATAGGACATCTGCATTGCAGGGGTTGAGCCAGATTATCCTTTCCAACTCCATGATTCTGTGACATGTGGAGGGGAGACCCACGCCTTTGTGAAAGGGCCTTAAGGCTAGTTCACACAACCTATCACACATCATAGGACTGGTTCACTCAAAGTCTGAAACATCTGGTGTTGCCTCCTGTGTGTGAATGGCCACTATAGATATCACACGCCAAACAGAACTTTCCCCATTCTCCCCAGGCTACCTTAAACACAATACTTTTCAATAGTCAGTTCACACTTTCACTTACCATGTATCAGAAATGCATGCTAATCAAATGTTGATATAGTAGTACATGTAGGAACCGCTTACATCTAAGAAAGTATGCCTCGGATTGTGGTGACAAGTGGTATCTATGGTTGTGATACCAGCTAGCAGTAACACACAGGCACAACAGAAAATGCATGTTTGTGCCCTGCAGGCCTCTCTCAGGTAGACATACCTACTAGTACACCTGTTTGCTACCAGGTTAGGTTTAAGGTTTTAATATAGCGTATAAGATCCTAAGCAGTTGGAGACCAGGTTAGCAATGCAGATCTTCCCAGTTACGGAAATCATCATCAAAGGCCTTCCAGGTTGTGGCTCAGCCTGCAGATGGCCATCTGGCAACAACCAGCAAGAAGGCCTGTTCTGCATGGCATCCAAACTCTGGGATGGCCTCTCTCCAGAACTAAGGCAGCCACCAACATTGATACTCTCTAAAATCTCCTTGTTGGCCTGGCTGTGGTCATTTCTTTGCTAAGCAGCTGTAGAATGCCAGGTATTCTTCCTGACTGACTGGGCTTGATGTAAATTGTATAGGTATAGGTACACGGACATTGCCTTTTATGATACTACTGTACACCTCCTTGAAATGCTGGCCTAACAGGTGATATATGCATATTTTAATAAATGAACAAATCAATCCAATCCTTAAAATTCAAAAGGAAGGAAGAATCACAAACAAGTTAGGGCTCTAATCATGTACAAATTAGCTGCAGCTCCCAATTTATTTTCATTTAGCAGGTTTATGCCCTCAAATATACACCTAGACGGTAGACACACAGGCATAAATGACCTTCAGTGGAGATGCACACACACATATACAAATAGGCATCTGTACATTGAGGCACAGACACTCTGGCACAATTGCATCATGTCATACAAACATATCTATACCCTTTTGAGTTTGGGCACCTATGCTATGTAGTCAGCAGTACCCACACAAATAGACCATGCTCCTCCAGCAATACTGAGCACACGGATTGATACATTTAAGCCGAAATTATTGGATCGATTTTTAAAAAATAATAAAAGTTTCCGTGGATCCAGGCCAGGTACGCTAGATTTGTGGTGAAAAGTACTGTAAAAATGGCGCGCACATACACAGGAGTGGAGACCTCTCACTTTTATCCTCTTCCCAGAGGTGGGTGGAAATAGTTTATGTGAAAAATATAGAGGAGGGTCCATTTTAAAATAATAACAGTAACTTAGAATATCTACTATCTCAATCAGGAAATAAGCTCAGGCAGGAAAAATTAGGCATTGAGAGAGTTTCACTCCCGCATTGACATCAAGCAACTTAAAATGCTTAAGTCAAGGAGGATCGTGTCCTGAGAAGACCCTAACATAACGTCTGAAGAAACCCCAAATACACACGGCCTGATCCATCACGCTAAAAGTGCGGAATCCTGTCCTAAACACCGTAGAATCTCATAGGTTTCAATGCCATCTAATAACCATCTTTCAGCCTCGTGTAAGTCAAGGGCCATGATCCTGCTCCTGCTCCATTCCAAGCAGGGAGAAGGGCTACCTCAGTGCTAACCAAACCGAGTGGAACAACTGCCTGCTTAGAAGCAAATCCCACCAAGTTTAATGGGGCTTACTCCCAGGTAAAGCTGGTGTAGGAGTCTAGCCTAAGCCTCGCTGGAAAGTAAAGGGGCGGGTTTTCCACAATACTCTGCTTCAAGATCCGGATGCACGCATACCCGGTAGTAAGTTCTCTGGAAATAAATGGGGTTACTTTCCAGGAAACGTGTTAAGAGGACTGAGGAGCAGAATGTCTGAAATCCGAGTTTGGGCTGGGAAACATCTATTATCCACGCTGAGGAGCGAATGCATGCAGCCATGGATACCGACAGGTAAACATACATAGACACACACCCGGCCCCACACAAATAAAACAAACCTCTCGTGATTTATCTCCCCTTGAGCTATCCTGATGCGGATCCCGAGATTATTATTTTTCTACCCATTTTAGGAAGAAGTTGTCTCGTGCCCAGCAAGATGGTTTCCAGATAGAAGAGAACTGCTTACGTTTCAGAAACGCGCCTCTGTGCTTTTTGCCCTCGGAGAATAAACATTCCCACCACCACCACCACCCGAGAACGACCGTATTTCTTCGGGTGTGGTTGGAGAATATCTAGTGGAAGGAACCAACAAGGCGCTTTCTTAATAACAAGCCTGGAAAAGAGGGGTGGGGGTGGGAAGCTAAGGAGAGAGAACCGTGACCTTCTCCAGCGTTCCTCGGTCTGGTCCAATATAAATATATAGGGCAGGAGACTCTTCAGACCGATTTGCGTTCAATGATCGTGCTGTTCAATATGTTTATATATTGCTTTCTACGTATTCTTTGCTAAGGTTTAAAGCCCTGGCCGTGATGCAACCTTTTTGTCGGTCCCGGAAATGTGGTGCGGCGGCGAGTAGATATTGTGTGTTTTCTGCAAGCGGCGCGATCCACAATCCAGCTAAGCCGCAACATGAGGATTTTAATCAGTCAAACATTAATTACTCCTTGCCCCCCATTCACAGAAACCCCAAACCCCTCAAGCTTTGCGTTGGGTTGAGGTCTACAATCCGGTTTAAAGAGGAAGCCAGAAGCCAGACTTTAGGCTTTACTGAATTGTGGATCTTTGTGTCAAAAACTTTTATATCTATCTACCTATCTATCATCTATCCATACATACGCATGGCCTTGTTCCTAACATTAAGAGCCGCGATTAAACACCTTTTAAGTTTTATAGGGTCTCAGCGGGAGAAATCGATCCACTTGCCCTTTCTCCTCTTGAAATCACAGAGCTTTAAAAGCGAGTAAGACGGCAACTCCTGTGCCCACTTACCCGGGAGTAAGCCTCTCTGAGTTCAGGGGGGCTTACTTCTGAGTAGGCATACACAGGATTGCTCTGCAAGGTACAATTGTTTGAAGGTGGAGTCCAACTGAAGTCGACGGGACTTCCTTCAGAGTAGAAGTTCCTAGTATCGGCCCCTATTTCTGTCAGGGATCGTTCCCCTATCTCCCCCCCCCCCCTTAGTAGTTAACGTCCCATTGAGGTTTATCAAAAGTACAAAACTTCCATAACTTTGCCCCTCCGATTTCACAGAGCAACTTTTTCTTAGGAATAAGTCTCGCTTGGAATCGCAACCTCACTTCGCATCTTCTGCGTCTGCTGCCGGAGCGTCCCTTTTAAATTCACACGCAACCTTCCCGTCCACCCAACACCCCCTCCCCAATTATTCTGGAAATAAACACTGCCAGCCATTAAAGACGTGTACAAACCAAGACTCCTTTTCATCCCCAGGATCTGAACCGCTTAGCACATTTCATTCTGCTCCCCTCCGAGATAGCGCCTGCTCCACGCAGAGCCAGGGGCTAATCCAGGCACCTCCATACCCAGAGATCGCTTTCAAGAGACAGGAGGAAGATATACGGTCGCTCGCAAAGGCCCTTGCAAAGAGAGCTGTTAACTTGGCACTTTAAAAAAAAAAAGAAAAGCTGCTGAATAAATTTTATACAACTTTGAAGGCAGCTTTTGGATCTGTTCCCTTTGGAAGTTTTTACACAGAGGCAAATTCCCAAACGCAAAGCTTTAGAAAATGTAATGAAACCAAATGGAAACAAAATGCAATTGCAATCACAACTTGTGGCGGGGCGGGGGGGGGGGGTGGAGAGAGAATTGCCTGAAAACTGCAATTTCTTAAACTGGGGAGACAAGTTGGCGATGACTATCCATAGCAGGCAGACAGATTACCATGTGTATTTTGAAGGGATCCAACCTAAATAACACACACACACACATTTCATGCGCTGCAGAAGACCCACAGAATGACCTGGCTGTTCCCTTGCAGTCTGACTCATGGCTGTTCGATGTACTTCAATAGGATTTAGGACTGAAGCCTTTAAAGACGACGCTATAGCTATCTAGTAAGCCGAATGCAACCTTAAGGGAGACCAAGGACTTGCAGAACAGCCTGAGAGGAGACTTAGACTTTCATACCCATTTTAAATAATGTCACGTTTCTCATTACAAACCATTCAGAATGGTGGATTGGTATACCCTGCCCCAAACTTCCTTGGAGGTAAGTTCCAAGGGATGCAGAGCCGGAGCCGATCCATGGTTACTCGGAAGTAAGACCCGCTGAGTTCAATGAGGCTGGACTTACTCCCAGGTTAAGGTGTCTAGGTTTGTAGGCTTGTTTCTGCTAAGATGTTTTGAACGTAGTCTGAGGATGCAGTCAGCCATGTCTTAAATAAAATGCGAGGGATCTAGAAAGCCCAAATCTACTATAAATTAAATGGAATTGCAATCTTCCACACTCTTGCATGGCAGTAAGCCTGATCCGATAAAGGGGCATTTGTTGTATGCTAGAGCAGATGTTGGGAGAATTGCAACATCCACGCTCTCCTGTATCTAAGATTCAGGGTGCAATGTCCCAATCCCAAGACCCGCCAGCTGAACAGCCTTGGAGGCGTTACGTCCTCCACATTTTATTCCCAAGCAGGTCCTGCTTGCTGTCAGCGGAATCAACTTTGAGGTGTACGCGGGTATTACTCTCAAGTAGAAGCAAGTGCAACCTGATCCTATCCCTGTTTACTCAGAAGAAAACCCTATCGTTCCCCTCCAATGTGACCAGTGCCCCGTCCCTCAATATTATTAGTAGTAAGTCCCAATGACTTTAGTGAAAGTAGCTTTTATATAAAAGGTTCAAGAACCAACTGTCCAGTGACTCTGTTATTACCATGCCATGTGATAGTTTTTGTTAGCTGCAGATAGAACTACTAATTAATTAAAGTAGGTCTTTCCCTTCCTTCTATTTTTTAAAATACCTATCTATCTACAATATTACATACATACATACATACACAAATACACAAGCATTCTCAGTAATCTCAAAAGAAGGGAGGATTTCCAGGCATCCCTCCATCACGACAGACCCTGGCTAAAAGTTCTGCTTCCAGACTTTAGAGTTCTTGCCAAACAAGTAAATTAACCTGCTGCTCCAAACAATCACCCCGAGATGATGTCGCTGCCCAACAACAAGACGCGCGTTCCCTCGTCAACCGACTCTTTGTTCTGCTGTCCAAATTCGGGGTCGTGACCTAGCTTTGAGCAGAAAAGGCAAACTCGCGAGTAAACATTTTAGGAGGGCTTCTTTAAATATTTATTAGAGGTGCCGTTCGGGAGGATTCGAGGAGGAAGTCAGGCTCGGAAGCGACTCCCCTCTAGCTCCTTGGTAGGGCCAGAGCACAATCCGCGGGATCGGATGCCTGCTGTGTCCTTCTGGGCGGATGATAACGCCAGTGTTGGCTGGGTTTGGATGGGTGGATGAAAGGTGGTGGTGGAGGAGGTGTCTTTCTTTATGGGCACATTTTATAAGCATGTTAAGCAAAGGGCCATAGATGGACGGATAGACAGACAAATAGGCAGATCTGACTATATACGGTGGTTATAAATCCTTGCTCATTTTTCGAAGGCATGCATAAAGCGAAATGATTCCAACGTTTGGAAACATAAATATTCTGTTTTACTTCAGTTGCAGACATGCACATTCTACGCATACAATAATATATATATATATCTTTATGTATATCATGCACAAACGCTTGCACACACATATAGCAGACGACCGTGTATGTGGAGCGGCTAATAAATCCAGATTGTACATTCAGAGCGAGAGAGAAGAAGGAAAGAGTCTACAAAAAGTTGTGCTGGGCCCGAATGCTTCCAGTCTTCCGGTTCAAGTGTGTAAAAACTGTTGAAATAATTCTTTGTGACGATGCATCTTAAAGCCTAAACATTATGCTACCTTATGGAACCTAAAGGCTGCCTTATTGTTATATGGAAGAGAAAAAACTGTCGTTTTTAGGGGCGCCCCTAGTTTGTTTGGGGCACGACACCCTCTAGCATTCGGAAATAGGCCGCGGGCGGAGGGGCTAATGGAGGCCAGGAAACGCTCTGTGGGTCGGGTGGTGTCAGTAGCGGCATCCCCACGTAGGTAAGAAACACCGGAGGACACTGGAAAGAGGGGGGGGGGGATATTTGCCTTGCCCATGGTTTGGGAGAACTTGGAATCAATGCACTCTTCACTAGTATAATATTTGGCTCTGGCAGGCTAAGAAGCCTTTAATCTAAAATTCTATTAATCGCCCTTTTCTTATCTCCTCTATTTACAAAACTCTCTTGGCGAGGCTTGTTTCAAAGGTTAACTGCGGTTGTTTTCAGCAATGCCTTTTGTCTTCAGTCACTTCGCGTCTCTCCCAAGTCAATGTGAGCCTGGCAGGGGACCACCAAAGCCCGATCAAGCATTCACAGGATACTCTGCCTTTACGATTGGTCCCATCATGGTGAAGGAGGGCGCGCAAGGATCCTAAACTCAGAAGAAGTAGGTCTGCTTCGGGATCGGTCGGCTAATATGCAGAAAAAACTCGCCATAAATGGGATTGTGAAGGGTGAACAGAAGAAATGCCATCCCGCAACCGAATCAGACATATAGGGTTCAATCAAAGCTCAGAATTCTAGCTTCTCTAGCACCGGCGACCAGCCGGGTAACTCTGGGTACTTGGTTATAATAAGCAAGGTGTAAAAGAGATGGCATCTTCCTATGAAGGAGAAGTGCTGGCTGGTAGGATTTGGCAGGAGGCACCAGAATAAATGTCCATACTAAGCTGTCATCACAACACTGGCATTTCATGAAATGCCAGTGTTGTGATATTGTGTGTGTGCGCACACACGCACGCATCCCCAAATAAAAAGGAGCACATTCATAAAAGAATGTGCTACTGTTCTTAAAATGGGGGGGGGGGATCTAAATTCAAAATAATAATTATATTGGGGTCTCTCTCTCTCCTTCTTCTGAGTTGTCTCCCTCTCAGAAGAATTCTTCATCTGGTGCTAACAAGTAAAGGCAATGGTTTGGTTTATGAAGGCCTGCAAATGTGGGATGGGATAGAAAAGAACCCATACAAGTTGCATTAACTTGTGGTTTTTTCCTCTGCTCATCCCCACCCCTTTAGTATCTTATTGTTTCTGGGAGGAGAGGGATAGGAAATTCGGACATTTCATGATTTTACAGGTTTATAAGGTTTATGGACAGGGTCAAGAGTGTGGATAGAGACTTAATTGTTTTCCTTCTCTCATAATATTGGAACCCAGGAAAAGTGGACTTGTGTCACTTCAGGACAATCAAAAGGACATAATATGTAACTCAGGCCTCCGTAAAATGGGGGAAGCCCCACTAGATTAGGTGGGTTTTTTAAAAAATGGATACATTCATGGGGAGGGTATTCCTCAATAGCTATTGGTCACAATGTAGCTAATGTGGAAACTCCATGAACAGGAGCAGTATATCTCTGAATACAATATACCAGTAACATAGGAAGCTGCCTTATACCATCAGACCATCAATACTGTTCATACAAGTGGGCAGTGGCTTCCTTGGGGTATTCACACAGTGGGCTTTCTCAGCCCTATCTAGAGGTGCTAGGGATTGAACCTGTAGACTTCCAACTGCAAAGAATGCGCACTACCACTCAGCTATAGTCCTACACCAAATATCCTTCACAAACGTAATTTTCACATTTCCCAGGGGCATCTGAATGGCCTCTGGATTAGATGCATTATGGTTCAGCCCTGTTAGGCAACTCTTGGGTTCTGAATGTTCTATTGTTTGAACCATTGGATCTCTAGATCAGGGATGGGCAAAGGGTAGAGATTTGTCTGATTTGCAGGGTAGCTAAGTGTGGCTTTCTAATTCTCAATATTTTAATAGTAGCAGCAACAAAATGACTTTGGCTACCTAAATTAGGTTGAAGAAAGGAGCAGGCCTTTGTGTGTCAAGACTATGATCTTAGTTGAATTCTGAAGCTGAAAACCAATTTCTAGACTCAGAATGTGTTCAGAGGCACACCTGTTCTTTAATCCCATGTGTATTTTGCACATGGCTCTGCTAGGTAGATCTTGGAGATCAAGTTCAGAAAAGGCCAAGTAGATCTTAGGAACCTACGTATGCCCACTGCTGCTCTAGACAACTTTGGTCTTGTGAGGCACTCACATGAGGCAAGTACACAAAACTGGGATAGCCATAAACTGTGTTTCTCCATTACCCTGCCTAATAGTGCCAACAATAGTGCCAACAATGTGTGTGTGTGTTATCTGCATCTGATGCACTAGGCTCTTTCAAGGTGTATGTGTCTCATTATATAGCCCTATGCACACTGTAGCGACCTATATAAGCACCGTATTATATATTGTTCCATTGCTTTTGAAGATATAGCATTCAATTAGTGGGCGCAATCCACACCAATCAAGGCGAGTTTTCCCATTGACTTCAAGGGGATGTATTTGGTCCTGCTCATTTTTAAAAGAATGATAAATACTACTATGCAAATGTATATTTTGGCATTTAAGCTGCAAGTTTTCCTTCCTTCCTTCTTAAAGGGTGAAAGCAGGGGAATCCAGAATAACAAGATGGAAGGTAAATTGAAAAGGAACTTCACTATGCTGAGAAAAAAGTGAAGCATATATAAGCAAACACACAAAAAATATATATACTGAAAGATTGTGTGTGTGTCTGTGTGTGTGTGTGTGTGTGTGAGAGAGAGAGAGAGAGAGAGAGAGAGAGAGAGAGAGAGAATGCTTCCTTTTGCGTGTCTGTATTGGATCTCCTAAATAAATATCATGCTTTGTTTTCTGAAGCCTCATTCTTGCATAAATCCTCAGAGCTAATACATATGCTTTTCCACAAAGGAAACCAAGCAGCATCAACATTTGGCTCTTGGTTGTTGTTAAGTACGCTTTTTTAACATATAGAAAAAGGAAAAAAGAAAACAAAGAAAGTGGCCTTTGCCAGAAATTGCTGATGCCATTAACAGAAGGGTGGTTGGCTGTTTGCAAGGAAATACTAGTCTTTCACTAAAGTCCCAAAATGTTTGGTTTGGTACCTTGCCCATCAAAATAAATCAAGGCGACAGATTAGGAAGTACATAAAACTATATCTCTGGATAATGATATACGAGACCACAATAAATATAAGTTACATGTTGGAGCTGCTGGCAGTTATGGTTAGAAACCCGTAACTCATTCATTTAACCCTGGCGGAATGTTTGTCTTTTAATTACAATTAAACAGCGTACTTGAACATTTCTCTCTCTCTCTCTCTCTCTCATATGAACTGCATGGAGAGAGACAAGAAGGAGAGACAGAAAGAAAAAGAGGGAAACTAGAGAAGATAAGAGACTGGAAAAATCCTGAGACATAATTTGCTAACTGGCAGCTTAGGGAGCTAAGCCACGGTACCTTATCCTATAGCACTGCGGGGGAGGGGGGCTTGTCGAGAGGGAGAATGGAGAGGGGGTTTGTGGGGGGTTTAAGCGCACACATGTAATTGTGTCTTAAGTTGAAAACATCCCATCCAGTTTTTTTATAGGTTTTTCTTTTTTTTTGCAATTGCCCCTTTTCAGAGAATTACCTCTCCAAACAATATTTGAAGCCACTGGAAATAAAAGGGAGTGGGGAACACAGCGTCTCCACAGCCATCACCACCACCCTTGGCCTCTTGGAAGTCCCATTGCCCATGGTGGGGGGGGGAGGAAGGGAGAGAATTTTTCTAACGCATTATTTTGTGGCCACCGAAGCCCCTGTGAAGTGTTTCCTCCACTGCTGCTTCCTTGCTGTTGAAGAAGCATTGGTTTCCATCACCAAAACTTTATTTATTTATTTATTTATTTATTTATTCACTCATTCATTAAAAAGGAAGAAATACAACTTATAATCAGTGTGACTTCACACAAACTGGGCGTCAGGGACTCACTGGAGCGCTCCCGAGCAAGTCTCTAGGCTCCAAGGAGCTTATGACACCCCCTCCACAAACATTCTCACCTTTCGCCTGACTTCTCCTCCTTCTTCTTGTCCTCCTCCTCTCAAGAAGATAAGTGAAGAACAATAATCCGGGCATGATTTAATAGTGAAATCGATGCCATTCGAGAGGAGTAGAGGAGCCCAGCCCCTTGGTGCCATGCCCCAAGTGGGGGCAAGGAAGGAGCACAGACTTTGGTATCAAGAGGCGATCCATCCATTCGGTGGAGCGGGGAGCGATTTCCTGGAAAGCCCTGCCAAGACTACAGTCTTGAGCTCCCCAGGAGACCTAGGAGCACTGAACATCAAGTCCATCAGGTTTGAAAGAGGAGCCCATGGAAAGACCAACCATGCTACTGGTGGTGTGACGATAGGCTTACTACCACCACCACCCGTTCTACCCGCCGAGGCATAGTGTGGAACAGCCAGCAACAGAGAACATTGATCCCTCACAACTTTTCTTTTCTAGTTCCTAAGTGCCAGAGGAAATGTAGCTCTTTTGGGCTGTCCCTATAGAAACCATCAAGAGCGCCTGGTAGCACCTGAATAGACTAGCAGATTTCCCCACTTTACCCCTTTCCACTAAAGGAGACAATTTAAAAAAAAAGAAGAAGAAGAAGAAGCAACCATCGTCGCCATCATAGCTATGCGTTTTTAAACTGCTTTAAAAGAAAAAGAAAAACTTTTAAAGGAAACTTACTTGGCGTTGGGAACTTCGCTCTTGCCATAGGATAGCCAGCTGGGAAATCTTCCAAGCTATGGGAAGGCGGGAAAATGAGAAGGGAGGCTTGGCCGAAACTTCACCCTGCCTTCTTTTCTCTGGGGTTATTTTGGTGACAACACAATGAGATAACACGCATTGAATCTGCCCAAACCCTCACTCTCTCCCGGCCGCCCTCCCCACCCACCCGGCCTTCTATTACTATGGTAATTAAAAAAAAAAAAAAAAAACCACCACAAAAAAAGTCCAAACAGTGGCGATGCCTTTAAATGTGTGTAGGGAGCAGAGAAGGTACACGTTGGGAGACTTAACTCAGGTCACTGGGGGCTCGGAGGTCAGCCTGAGTGGCTAGAATAAAACTGCTGGCGTAGAAAAGTTGTCCTCTGGGTGAACCTACTTTCCACCACCCCCCTTTACCCGAACTTCAATAAAGTAGCTTTCAGGCTCTCAACATGGAGGCGTCAAAAAGCTTTAAAAAAAAGAATGGGGAGAGAAAGAGCAAAATGGGTGAAGAGAGACGGTGGGGCAGGCTGTATCTCATCACCTCCCCCCCCCCCGTTTCTTTTGCCCCTGCTGCCTGCCTTTATAATTCATTCATAATCTCCCTACCCTGGAAGAATTGTGTCATGGCCAAGTCTAAAGGCCAAATCAGATGCTGAAGAATCAGAATTATTAAACCAGAAACAAAAACGAAACAAAACAGGAGGGTGACAAGATTGCAGAAAGTAAACACTGAAGAGAACTCCAGGAGGAAAATAAATAAAATAAAGTTGGGGGGGGTAGAGAACCGTGGAAAGGAATATATGGTCATATATTTAAATATGAAGTTACTGAGAGGGTGCTGGTATTTTTAATTGAATATGCAAACTATACAGTTGCAAATGTGATTGATGCCTCCTTTTCCGGGCTTCCTAGGCAGACACAGAGAATGCACGCAACACAAAGTCCTATCATATTCTTCCTGATTCTCTCACAGACACTTGGTTATAATTTATCAAGTTCTGCAGGCAGGGTGTGTGGGTGTGAAACTTAAAAAAAAAAAAAAGTTTAGCACAGCTACACACTCACACATAGTTTACCAAGTCACTACCAGTAGAAGCCATTGTAAATTTCACACGTGTGTGTGTCAGAGTTTGAAGATCAGCTTTGCAACATATGGCCATTCAGTTGGCAGCACCATTATTCCTAGGTTAGGATTCCCCCCTCCCTTTGTTCACTTTACCATTTATATGCACAGAGTGCGTGTGTTTGTGTGGGTGTGTAAAAAAATGGGGGGGGGGGAGACTGGTTGCTGTTCTCTTTTATCTTACCCTAGCAATAGAGTAGGGAGACTAAGTCTGTGTAACAGAAGGGCAGATAAACAAGCAGACAGACACCTGGGAGATTTAACTTGCAGCCCTATCTTTGCATGCTTACTCAGAAGTAAATCCCACTATGTTCAGTAAAGGTATTCTCTAAAATAAGTGAGTGAGATTCCTGTTTCCCCTCACTTGACCTAATGTAGTAAGGGTGAACAAGCAGGCCCAAGAGTGATAAGAAAACATTCAAAGCAATTGCTAACATGCAAACTCAACATTCCCCTCGCTTGCTTCGAAAAACTGGAATTGTGAAAACACTGTTAAAGGTTTATGACTAGCTATTATGTTAATGAATGGATTTATTTCATACTATGCAAAAGGAGATGGAGTTTCTTCAAAGGAATACTACTAACAGGCAGAGAAGAGTCATCCTGATTGGTTGATACCCATGACACTTTGACCATTAGCTTCTAAACTGATCTGGATTACAGCCACTATGTGTAATTCTGGCCTGCTTAAAATCAATAGAAGTTCTGCATTAACTTGAATGAGATGTAGATCGCTGCCATAATCTGTATCTTGTCAATCACTTCCTACCTCCCTGCCTCTTCCTTCTACCATGGGTGCTGAAAAGATCTGCTTGTCTTGATAACTGAGGGAGGGGGCAAGATAAAGTGAGGGAACCAACTCCCCTTCAAACCCCCTGCCACTTTTCAGAACTTCTGCTTCCACCTCCAGTATATAGTTGCCTGGCTGTTTACTGATACCCATAACAGGGAACTGCAATACAGCTCAACCCACAACTTAGTTCTGTGTAAGCAGACTATTAAAGGCGCCTGAAATTTCATTGAAATCAATAGCAAATAAATTGGACTAGATCCTGCTACTTCAGACTAACTGGTTTCTAGTTTGGGGTGCTAGAATATTTACAAAATACAACTAAACAACATTAAACAAGCCTCTAAGAGAGGTATAAACGAAAGCACACTTCAGTCACATGCTTTGCCACTCTGAGGCGAGGACAGTAGAAAAATGTGAGTTGTAAAAGGAACTTGCTAATCTGGCTGTCTGTCTATCTACCTATCCACACATATAAATAGTACATACTAAAAGTGCTCACTGTGCAAACACATCTGTATTACACTCTTCCCAGCCACCCTTTCTACTTCCCTCGGGGATGTAAACAAATCCTGAATTCTCTATTATCCGTCTCTATAAAATACCTACAACAGTGACAATGTTAAGCATTTATTCAACGTACAGGAATAGGGGCTTGTTAGCTATACAGGCA
This sequence comes from Podarcis pityusensis, assembly GCF_964106645.2. Lineage (NCBI taxonomy): Eukaryota > Metazoa > Chordata > Lepidosauria > Squamata > Lacertidae > Podarcis > Podarcis pityusensis. The sequence continues at coordinate 14,716,856 of NC_138029.1, forward strand.
GTAGAAGGAGGGGTAAAGAAAGCTCCAATATTTTTATTATTATTACTACTACTAAAGAAATGGATAGGAGCTCAAATACAGGAAAGGACAGGTGCATTTTTAAAAAATAAACAACAGCAACACAAACCCTGATTTCTATGGACAGGTCTTCTACTAAAATGCACATTTACACCTCCCAAGGCTAGGACTTCCTAGTAGAATCTGAGGTCAAACATGCTGTGATGTCACAGGGTACAGTGGGTGCAAGCCACAGTCCCTAAAATCAATGGGAGATTTGCCACTGACTTCAGTGACATGCACTACGGTGCTGGTAGCCTTGTATTTAAAATAACAAAAAACCAACCAACCCAAGCTTCTTAAACTTAGCTGAGAAAGTATCCACAGCTCAAGAAATCAGTGTTACACGTTTCCACCCCCCTCCCCCACGTTTTCCCTATATAGTATGAAGCAAAGAAGAAAAATAACTCACCAGACATTCCAAAGTCAAATCTGTGTCACACTCACTGGTTTTTATTGAACAAGGGGACTTTCACATATACACTAAAACTCTTTTATTGCAAGTTTACAATGTTCATGTCAAATCATGTCCAAAAAACACAAAGAACCACGACAAAACGGGGGAAAAAATCTACCTACTGACTTTTCCTTCCAACTTTCTCGCTGGCTCGCTTCCTCTCTCTCTTCCTTTGAGTCCTTCTTCACATTGAAATAAACCGTAAGTTTACCAGCTACTATTAGCTCCTGTGCTGTTTTTTCCCCTTGTTTTTTTAATTTAAAAAAATCTTTCTCCTACATTTATACCAAAAAAAGGAAGGAAAAAAGCCTTCAATGGTCCATTTTTTTTGTTCTCCATTTGTAAACGCACAGAGCAAAATAACTACATTCTTCCCTTGCCTGTGTAATTATTAGCATATGCCCCGATTTTTCATCTAAAACAGAACATTGTGTTCCCCACCCCAACATACACGCACAGAGACACACAGACACACACAGACACGCATAGCTCATCCTTCCACTCCTTCCCTTTTTAAAAAATAAATAAAACCCTGAAAATTGCGTTTTAAAAAAACAAAACAAAACCAGCAGGTATTTCACCTGACCTCTCATGCTAATAATACATGCACCTAGAGCTTGAGATCTTTGCGGAAGACCTCATTCTTTTGTGTGTGGGTTTTTTTCCCCTCTCTCTTTTTTTCTTCTTAATATATTTAAGCACGGGAAAAACTACGAGGGAAAAAAAGAACCAAAATATATAGATATATATTAGATTCTATAAATAATCAGAGTCATATTTTTTTAATGGGGGTATTTGTTTGTTTGTTTTGCTTTTGCTTTTTTTTGTTTGTTTGTTTATAACCTTGTAATATCCTCTGCTCGTTGGTCCTGAGATGAGCTTTGCGAATGTTCTTCGCTAGCAACCGCGTTGGAAGAAGCAGGAATGGAACTGGTGGAAGAATTGGTAGGAGCCGTAGATCTCACTTTGGTATTGGGCAGCCTGTGGTCTTTTTTCCATTTCATCCGCCTGTTCTGAAACCAAATCTTGATCTGTCTCTCCGAGAGACACAGGGAGTGGGCGATTTCGATGCGCCTCCGCCTCGTCAGGTATCTATTATAGTGGAACTCTTTTTCCAATTCCAAGACCTGCTGTCTGGTGTAGGCAGTCCTGGATCGCTTGGGCTCGCCTCCATTGTAATTGGGGTTCACTGGGGGGAAAAACACCCAAAGATGAGCATGAATACAGAGACAGAGAGAAAGGCAGGGGAAGGAGAGCGGAGAGAGAGATGCACAGGGAGAGAAAGACAGATCTCCAGTGGCTCAGGGGAAAGAGAGAGGGGGAGAGAGCGAGAGAAAGGGGGGGAGAGGAGAGAGGGGAGAGAGAGAGAGAAAAAAAGTCATCAGCTAAATGGGTTATAAAGAACCCAAGACTTTCTCTTCTAATAAGAAGGGGTTTCCCTGGCTTGAAAAGAGCCTGAATTATTTATGCACCCCTCGCGAAGCCTTTTGGAGTTTCACACATACATAACAGAACGAACCACATGGCTGGGGCTGCCCAGACTAGCTTGGCTATAAAATTTATGGTGGGTGTAATTACCCACTCGGAGTCGTAAATCCAGCTCAATTGTGCTAACCCAAAGACTCTCGTTGAAGGCAAAGGAGGAGATGGGAAAAAGAAGGAGCGAGAGAGGGAGAAGAGTGAGTGAGTGAGAGGGGAGAGAGAGAGAGCTTGCAAGCATGGTGTGAAGGGGAGAAAAACACACATACTCTCTCTCTCCCTCTCTCGCACTTACACACACACACTAGAGAGAGAGAGAGAGAGGAAGGAAGGAAGGAAGGAAGGGAGGAGAGAGGGAGAGAGAGAGAAAAGTTGCCTACCAGTACTGACGTGGATTTTTTTCATCCATGGGTAGACTATGGGTTGCTTAGTGGCCGTGCTGCTAGGATGCTCGGGGTTTTGCTGGTTGCAGGCTGGAGGGGCTGGGGCTGGCGAGGTGGCTGCGCTGGAGAGAGCCGTTTGGTCACAGAGCTGCTGTGGTTTCTCGGGGAGATGGTGGCCTCCGGGTGGTGGTCCATGGCCCCTTTGATGCGCTGGGGGGTTGCCGGGACCTTGGAGGCTGGCACAGCTGTACTGGCGCTCGGGGTAGCTGGGTCGCTGTGGAGGAGGTGGAGGGTACAATTCCTGGTGATGATGCTGAAAACTGGACTCCCTAGTCCGGCTGTAATATTCCGGACTGTGGTCTGGGATGTAATTATTTTGCGAATATTCTTCGCATGGAGGAAATTTCGGATCGATGTAGTTAGAGTCCATCAAATACGAGCTCATGATCATTAATTTCTGGAGTGGAAAATAATTTTTCTCGCTTTGTCGTTTTTCTGCTCCATAAAACCCTCCTACTAGCTGGCGACCCCGTAAAGTTAGTTTCACCATGTGACTATTTGCGCCAATCACGCCAGCCGAGCTAGTCCCCGGATAAGGAACCAAAAGCTTATTCAAAATGTATCCAATTTGTGTGTGCGCGAGTGTGTGCCTGTGCCTCTGTGCGTGTGCGTGTGTGTGTGCGATCTTGTTGTTGTTTGTGTGGTCCCCTTAAACTCAGAAAAAGAGGTGCGCGTGCGTGTGTATGTGTGTGTAAGGGGTTATCTTGCTGTCACGTTCTTTTCTTAAAAAGGCAACGTAAGTGAATGGAAGGATAATGGAAGGAAACTCATTTATTTGGCAGACAGATGGTGTGCAGGGAAAGCTCCTGTGTTCTTCTCCACCCCACCCCCTTTTTCAGGTACACAGCAAGTCCTCTCTTGTAGGGATCCAGTAGCTAAATGAGTCTTAATCTGGAAGAACTAGTAACATTTTGCACTGCAGATAGTGAAGCATGCTTGAAATCGTTCTGCTTGCTTCACCTTAAAGAAAAGCTGTAGGGGAAATGAGGTGCCCCCGCCTCCCTCCCTCCTCCCCCCAGGACATGGTTAGTGTCATTGTCTGCAGTACTAGTCTCCCCCCACCCACCCACCCCCTACGCACGGTGCAAACAACCCGAAAACTAGAAGGCAGTTCAGTATTTGTAATCCAATTGTTTGCTGAAGAGACACAAAGGAGGAGGCAGGTTACCTGGGAGGCAAGGAGATGTGGGGAGTGGGGGGAGAGAGAGAAAGAGCAGCGGGATATGCAAATCATCTTTGCGTCATTTGGAGTTCTCTAGAAATGCTCATCAACCTTTGCTTAAGGGTGATCTTCTTTGGTTGCAAGAGAAGCTGTTAGTGCCTGTGAGTTGAAACAAGTAGAAGTTCGAGCCAGCCAGATGGCAAGACCACCAGCCACCCAGTGCTGACCATTTTTGGGGAGACAAAGTTTATGAGGTGCTGGTAGTGGTGGGGAACTAGCAGAGATGTGCTTTTCAGTTCTTGCGGTTAAATAATGGAAGGCTCGGTTTTGTTATGATTATGGAAAAGATAACACACACAAACATTCCCATCCAGTCTGGAGGCAGGTAGGTAGGTAAGAAGAAATATGGATCCTCATACAAGATTTACTGTAGCCATGATTTCCCCTTCATAGCCACGGATGAATGGGAAAGCATGTGTCTAAAGTCCATTCAGAACATTTGACTTCCTTGTGGAGCTTGGGGTGGTGGACAGAAAAAAAGTAAGGCGCTGTTAAATTCCTCCCCCCTCTCCCAGTATGCCTGTGTAAACAGACCCCTGGGTGGGTTAAAGAAGCTAAGATGTGATGCAAACATTTTAAAGAGTGCAGTTATTGCAGTTAAGGGCTTTATCTATAGCTTACATTAAGAAGATGGGGCACAGAGAGTCGGATTAATCCCTTGTACTGCTTGATAACAATTATAGTTGAAAATCATAGCTTGCAGGGCATTGCAATATTTTACTTGATAACAATAAAAGTGACACATAAAGTTAACTGTTTATGTTTTATTTATTAGACTAAATGTGCCAGCGGTGTCGGAGGCTCTGGGCTGGTTGTAACAGTTTTTATGGGGCTGTAAAATGCCATAAATCAGTCACTTGAAATTGTTAGGTCTCTCTCTCTCTCTCCCTCCCTCTCTCTCTCTCTCTCTCTCTCTCTGGCAAGGGCTTGTGTGAGCTTGTGTTTGCGATGACTGCTGTTCCTTCTTTCCAAGAAAAAAGTAGCAATTGTGGATTTTATTATCAGAAGCACGCTTTACCTTCCCTGTTATTTTAACTATTTATTCAAGATCTAGCTGTAACAAAGCCCCACCACCACCACACACACTTTGAATCTGTTTGCCCTTCCTCAGAATGCATGTGTATTTTAAAGGAACTCAGACACACTCTCCCCTGGATCGCTGAAATCTTAATTATAACTCTAGCAGTTAAGGGGAGTCAAAGGAAGTCTAGGAACTCTAGCAGTCAAAGGAAGCCGGACATTAACAAGGCTCGGCGTCGTCCATATACTCCCCTAGAGACGAATTTGTGATTGAGGCGCTCACACAACTTCGATTCTACAGGGTGCATATGAACGACTGGAGAATGTGGCCTTTGTGGTACTGGGGGAAGGTGGGAAGTGTATTCCCCTCCCCCACTGATGTGTTCCAGAATGTCTTTTTTGTTTTGTTTTGGGGTTTGTTTGTTTTTCATGGATGTGGCGTGAGGGAAAGGAGAGCAGCTGTCAAGACTTCCTAAAAAGTCGTTTAACAAGCTAAGCCCTTTTCAGGTAGGGCTTGCATATTTCTGAGAGGATCCCTTGCTTTTATCAAGATGGGATCCACGCTTTGGCAGCTTTGGGAACCGAGCTATGGAAGACAACCTTCCACTTTTTTGATAGCTATTAACATTTATGGTTCCTATTGGATTATTATTATTATTATTATTATTAATCAATGCATTCACTAAGTAAGTGGGCAAGTCCCTCCTTGCTGCTTTATTCTGGTGCCACCCATCTCTGTACATGGGTAGCTTTCAATCCATCTATAGAGAACTGTCAACCTGTTTGCTTATGGACTGGTTGATTCCTGAACAGGAGGAAGAAGAGGACGGTTCAGTCTAAGAATAGAGAAATGAATGTCAGAGGTATTATTCTGGCCTTTCCCACCAGGCAAGCTTTACAACTCCTGTTCATGTTATCTCTTACATTTAACTCTGCCCGTTCAACTCATAAAAAAGGGAAACTGCCATTCTTATTTTATTCTACTTTGGTAGTCTAAACTGACATGCATACTTAACAGGAATAATACTGGCCAAAGCGCGTGGATAGCTGAGGCAATTTTATTTCCTTTTGCTGTTTTCCCTCAAAAATCATTGTGAACTGTCCAGAAAAAATGTTGGCACCTGTCTAGTTCTTTCCAGTGGCAGAGTGATTGTACTGCTGGCTGCTGCAACTACTATTACTACTACTGAACTCTGGGCGGATTCTCAGAGTTTTTATGATACTGTGTGTGTGTGTGTGTGTGAGAGAGAGAGAGAGAGAGAGAGAGAGAGAGAGAGAGAGAGAGGTCGTGTTTGCCACAGCTACTATTTCCTCATTCCATGAGATGTATAACCGTGATTTCATTAACATGAGCTCCCCTTGCGTTGCTCTGCTGCTGTTACTACTACTGGTAATAGTAGTAGTAGCAGCAGCAGTGGTTAGTATTTATACAGCCTTTTACTGATTGATTAAAGGACCTTGCATATGCTCTCTCCGTAGTCCCATTGTCTCACTTAAGCATCTACTTAGCTCTCTGCAGTTAAATTCGGTGGGATTTTAAAATGCTGGACATTGGAGGGATTGGACCCATTATTAATTAATTTCAGCATAATTCAAATTATATGAGAGGGAGGGAGGGAGAAGAGGAAGATCTACAAGTTGAGGATGCGCTCTTAAGCACACTTACTAAATGCCTATAAACTCCGTGGCTCTTACTTCCTAGTGAACTCAAAAGGGACTCCTGAGTAGGCTGCCTACTGTAAGAACGTGCTAGAAGCTTGGAACCACCAGCTTCTTAAGTAGTTCAGCATTCCTGGGGGTGGTGTTTCTTTCTTTTCCTGGGTCACCCTAATAATCACTTACTGCACCTAAACCTACACTTCGATATTTACACTTTTAATTGTTTGTGTAGATGCCCATGAATGAAAGGGCAGCTTTGCCATTCCTGAACATAATCCATTAGAAGTTGAGTAACTTTCATAACAACAGAGCTTCCTTCCTTTCAAATCACACTGCAAATCGAGTAAGTATGCAGAGAGCCAGGCTGTATGCACAGTTACTCGGGAGTAAGTCTCTTTGAACTCAGTGACGCTTACCCCGAGTAAATGTATACACAGGATCCAGAAGCAAAATGTGAAAATAAGGTTCTCTATGTTTACGCGAGAGTTTTTTGTTTTGTTTTTTAAGTACACAGGAAGTGTAGACAGGATTGCATCTTTAATCATACACTTTTCTATTTATTTATTTTATAAAATATTTTCCCCAGTGGACTTGATCGCTCTTTCTTCATTTCACTTCGTTCCTGTGATTTATTTTAACTGACCTTCTGCTTTCCTTGTTAAAATAGGCATTAGTCCCTTAAGTTTATATTTTTCTTAAAGCTATTTTGGGGGGGGGGGCATGTATTCCTCTCTTAAGTGTTTGGAAGAGTTCCCTTTTATTGTCTCTTTCAAAGAAGGCTCCAAGGACGTGTGGAAGGGGGGGGGGAATTAGTGGGGCACAAACCTCTTTTGTCTCTCCAGTACCCCTCCCACTTCTCTCGGATTGGCCTCCGTTTCTCCCACCCGCAGAACAATGTCGGCAAAACCGGATTATTGCTATTATCATCATCGTCGTCATCATCATCATTCTGAGTGGCAATAGCGAAGGGAAATACACCACCTCGATTAAATAATTCCTGGCCCTTAATTCCCAGCCTAGCCAAGAAGCGGGTTGCAAAGCTGGTGTGTCTATCTGGTTACCATTTTCAGGACCATTTCTGAGTACAAAGCGCCTACTTGACAGTACGGAAGAAAAATAAGTGTTCATTGTCCCCGCGGATTCATTGTGCGAGCCATTACCATACTGACCGCTTGGTAACCTACACCTCTAGCCATTTGCAATCTGTGCATGGGGGGGGGGGGGAGTGCCTAGCCACTGAGATTTTGCTATTTCATTGTTTAGTAATCATAATAATACTAATACGAAGCCCCTTGTCACGAAAGCCACATCCTAGCTAAGGTCACACGCATAACTACCTCCCCCTAAAAAAATGGGGAGACATACAAAATGATCAGTTCATAAAAAATCGGCTGCAGTCCAACTAAAATTCACTGGGGCCATGCAGAGAGGACAGCCACCACCCCCCCACCAGTGTTTTAGATTCGGTGTATTATTCACTTATTTCAGTTTATTATAAGGCTTTAAAATATATAGTATTAAAATACAGTGCTGAGAAGGAAGGTTAATCTTGAATGAATAATAATAAATATATATATTCCCCTCTGACTAAATATCCAGATCCAAGAATGTATTTTCTGCATCGCCCACCCCCCGCAATTTGAAATTGGGTTCGCTCCTAACTTCAGTGCGTGTATTGTTAACCTCTTCTAGAAAATATCAACATCCTCTAAGAAGTTCAAAGAGTGGATTTTAAAAGTGTGTATTAAGGGAAGGGAGTCAAAATACAGCTATTTTTTTCTGGTGGAGGGGGTATATCTTTATAAAGTTGGTCTTTCTATGATACCATGAAACAATAAAAAATTAATTACACTTTCATTTGAAAACAAAAGTTAAAAACAAAAGCATAAAGTGCCACAAAGTCATTGGGTGTTCTCTCTCCCCCCCCCCGCTCCCCACAATGAAAAGAGACAGGTCTAATTTATGCAAAGAAATATGCAAATGTTTAATTGATTTTTCTTTAAATCTGTTGTCACTAAAAGTAATGAGTTGGTGCAAACCGATTTGAATAACCAAAGCATGTCACCAGAAGTAAAAAAATAATAATAATAAAAATACCCACAACCACATATACACACATTAGCCCTTGTAGGTTCTCCAAAAATGCAAAAGCCTATAAATATTTATTCCTCCGTTTAAAACCCTTAAAAACGAACTCTTCCTGTTTGTTCGAAAAAGCACATATATGCAAACCATCTTCTCCTTCCCTCTTCCGCAAGCACCCCAACCCCCACCCAACCCCCATTTACCCCTCCCTCCCTCTCCCAGGAATTCAATTTTCTTCAAATCTCGTTGAAAGTGGCTTTTTAAAAAGTGGACGCATTTTAATATTGCTTAGACGGCGTGACCTGAATTTCACCTCAACTGTTTGACTTGATCCAATAGGTCACTGCCAAGGAGTTATTGATGGGGAACCTCCATTGAAATTTGTCTCCTCGCAAATGGCCTTTAGATCTTCTAGCGAGTTCAATAACTAGTTATAATGTAGAAGGGAAAAAATGAAGCCCAAAGGCAAACGAATATGATGTTTCATTTTTATGCTGGAGAAATTGTTGGTTTTTCTTTTCCCTTTCCTTACACCCCCACCCCCACCCCATCCCATCCCACCCCTTTCACCCACTCAAAACAATAACAAAATCTGATTTGGGCGAAAGCATCGCCCCGCCCGCCTTCTCCTCCCCCCTCCCCGCTAGCCCGCTTGCTTCACCCTTTCAGCTGAAGCCAGATTCGAATCTATATTGCAAATCCATTTGTTTATTTATTTATTTATTTAATTGGGGGGGCTAACCGAAGAGCTTCAGTTCATGAACTCTTCAAGACTGACCCTACTCGAGAGTCCATACAATAATTTTCAGCTGGGTAGGAATCATGTTTGCTTTACTGGGGTGTTTTGTTAAATAATAATAATAATAATAATAATAATAATAATAATAATAGACATACCTATAGCTAACAATAGACTGTATGCAGCTAAGCTTGGTGAGCGATTTTTTTAAAAAATAAACATGGTACCAAATCCCTTATGACTACATATAGATTTTAAATAAAAGGTTGAACAGTTAATCCACACGTATTAAAATGTTAATGTTAGTTTTAGCACTGGGGCGGAGTAGGATGGGGGAGAGAGACTAAAAATGAGCCAAGAAAGAAAATTGTTTAAATTTCTTTGTGTTGTATAATTTGCTGTGGATCGTTTGCATGACGGTCGGTCATTAAGCAAAGCAAGCTCATACCTGCTTACTCAGAAGCAAGTCCCATTGAGTTCAATGGGACTGGCTCTCAGGTAAAATGGTATAGGATTGCGCCTAAATCTCCTTTAGGAACTAACTGTCTGCTGGTTTTTTATACAGTTTAAAATATACAGTATTTACTTTGACTCCGAATGCTGAGTTCCATAGTATGCCGGTTCTGGGGGAGGGGCCGATCCGCCCATCACTGAAGAATGAAAACCTGTGAGGGTTTTGTCTTTTGAGAACCGAGATAAGGATTTCAAAATCGTCCAAGTACAGAAACACAGGGAACCCCCTCATTCCAGCCCTATAAATACCGCTGATGCATATCTTATCACCCTGTTACAGGACACGCCAAGTAGCTTATAAGGAAAATAGGAGACTTAAAAGAAGGGGAAAGGGGAAATCAGGAAAAGAGAAGGAAAACTCCTTAAATGTCCATGAGAAGATTCGCGGGGGGAAGCTGACATTTATTATGCGCTGCGTAAACACGTACACAAATTAGGCTGCTACTGCTGTGTACGACGCTGCCAATAGCTTTCTTTAAAGAATTAGCACACCCAGATTTATTATTCCTTCCTTGGCTCAGTTATAATATTAATTGGTGGGGGGAGGCGCGGACAACTACGCTTTACAGGACCTAAGACTGGCTCAGCAAAGGAGGTGGCTTTTTAAAAAAGCAGAACATTTGCTACATTAAAAAAGAAAAAAGAAAAAATACTGGGGTTGGTGTGTTGGTGGCACCTAGCACAATTTCGTGGTAGCAGAAAGGATCACACCGCAACCCCACACCCACTTACCCGGGAGTAAGACCCACTGAACACAGCGGGACATACTTGTGAGTAGACATGCATAGGTTTGCGCTGTAGTGTTTTTTGCTACATTTTTAATGGATACTGAGAAATGAAAATTGAGGTTCCTTCTTCATGTGGCTGGAGAAGTCCGGAAGCTGATTCACACGGACCTGTGCTTCGTTCCCTGCCTCTCGCTGCGAAGAACTCTTATCTGCACGTCTGAACTGACTTTATTGAAAACTATGTGGATTTTTTTAAGACAATGGCAAGGGATATGAAAGCTCTGCCTGTGGTCCTTAGTCTCAGCTGATGTATGTAAATCGTCTCATGATGTTCCAGTTGTCCAGTGGTGAACACCCATGTGCAGACTCACCAGGACCTTCATGTGAAGCAGCTCTCGCAGAAAGCAACTGTCTGTCTCTGGATGGACAGTACTGTAACTGGTTTCAAGGTCCATGAGGCCACCAGCTTGCTAAGGCATGCCTGGATATGGTCAGCTCTTGGATGGGTGACCACCTGGAAACCACATGTATGCCATGACCCCTTAGGTTCCATGACAGAAGAAAAGCAGGAATATATATGTGTGTGTGTGAAAATAAAATGGAAATCCCCCAGCTCACCCAGTTTCTAACATAACCTCGAGTTCAGTGTCTGCAGGGTCTTTTAGATGGCTATTTTTGATGCTATATGATTTCTCTTTAATGACTGCATTTTATTGGTTATATCGATCTATGAACTCTTACAGTGACGTAAAATTCATATTACAAACTTTTATCCACAAAGAGCATGAATGGTCCGTGTCACTGGGGTGGTGGCACTTCCACGTGGGAGTGTGATGCTGTCCACAAACAGGAAGCTGTAGCAGAGTCTCCCATTAGATCCTTCTGATTAGAAAGATGTAGGAATGCCTGGGAACTGCGTGGCAACTGATACCCTTAAGCCCAGAGCAATAGGATATGGTGCTGCGGGATATTATGCAGGGATAGAGGGCAATTGGCGCTGTTCACTTTCCCCCAAGTAAAGGTCAGAGAAAACATTACATCTCAATGGTCTTCGGGAAACGTGTGTAGGTGTGCACAGCCTAATTGCGGGAGACCTGCCAGATTTTGCTCCCAAGCTTGTGATGGATTGGATAGCCACCCCCCTTACTAAAAGCGTTTTTGCTTTGCTTCTTTAATGAATGCCAGTTTCCTCGCGAAAGTAGGCACTTATCTTATTCAAAGAAATAGTTGGCAACACGACTGTTTTCTATGATTTTATGCCTGCGTTTTCCAGTTTATACTCACAGGCGTGTGAATGTACACACGAGTGCCACGGGGCACGTTCTGGGATAGATTCATATATACATACACGTAGCTAAACTGTGGTGCGTGTGTACATACTGGAAAGGGCCGTAGATTTTAATATATTGCATATACTTTACACGCACACTGAAAAGAAATCTTGTTCGGTACCTCCACAATAACGTCAACAAAAAAGCAGCAACAGAGGGCTCCAGATTTTTGAACATGGATGTGCATAAATGAACCTCTCTCTCTCGTTAGAATGCATTGGGTAAGTTCCATTTTTCTAATTATTTCTGACAGTATGGACAGCAAGGCGTGGAGAAACGGGACCCTACTTTAAAATGCGTTCATGTGTGTTCTAAGGCAGTCCAGGCGACTCTCGTCCACCTATTTGCAGGGGAGTAGGTTCTACAGAGCTCTAAGGAAGTGCAAATATTTGGAGGACTGGATGTGTGGGAGAACCTCCTTTACAAGGGAGACATCGAGCCCATCTACAGAATGATCACTCTGGGATCCTTTTAGTCCATTAACCTTCCCCTTTCTATGTACAAGACGCCCATCCATGATCATTCCGGCTTAATTTGATCTTCTGATCGATCAGACACTGCAAACCCACCGCCACCTACCCACCCCAAAAAGCCACCAAGGAAAGATATGGAATACATAAACAGATATTTGTGACTGCCTAGGAAGAATATTCTAATTACCTTTTAATATCAAACGCTATTTGAATTCCTTTTTTAAAAAAAATAATGTGAGTTATATTTTGAGTCTGGGAACAATGGTGCATTATGCTTAAAGAGGAGCTTTGTTATTTGTAATATTTATTTTCTCCCCACCAGGGTACTCTCAGTTTAATCTTTCACAGTGCAATAAACTATTATCTTAGTTAATCCCAAAGGTGAATCCATCAAAACCTTTTAATAAAACGTTTATTAGTTCCCGCAATTCAGAGAAGGCTGTAAACTGTAAGTACAGTGCAGGCGGTGGAACTTAAGAGAAACTTAGGCTGATGTGTTGGGGGGGTGAGGTAATGTTTTGTTGTTAAATAAATGTAGGAGGGTCTATAACTATCTCCCAGCTGAGGCTGGCGATTATAATTCTGCAGGCTTTGTCAATTTCAGCTGTCATTAGTCAAGCCTACAGAAGCTAAAGGAGCTGTGGAGTCAGACAAGAGAAATCTCAGGAATGATATACACCACCAGGCCTCTGATGCATCATTGCAGACTTGATTAAGGAAAAAGAATCAGTTGCCTTATTTGGGTGGGGGAGAAGGAGAAATACTAAGCATCTTCACATTCTCATCATGTTCACCAAATGCCATGAATATGGGCTTCTCCAAATAACAATGGCAAACCCCAACTTTAGTGGGAATCCAAAACCCTGGGATGCAGAATACCAAGAGGCCGCAATGATGGGTGAGAAAACAATAATAATAATAGTAAGTTGCGTGGAAGGATAACAGAACACAATGGCAGCTGCTACTCCTTATACCAGTCCACTTTAGTGCGTCTCCCCCATTAAAAAAACAAAAAAACAGAATACATATATGCGTTCTCTGCAGTATGTCAGGGGGATCTGATACAGCATTGTTCACACATGGCTTCTCCGCCTATAGATGACCCCTATAGAAGGCCTAGGATCCTCCACCCTTTCCTACTAGCATCATTGGGATGAATTCGTTTCGACAGACCGTCGACCTACGAAACTGACGAACCCAGATGTCAAGTTTCCGAGTGTTCCATGTATTTACCAGCGATGGTCTTTTAAGTGTGAATAACAGCAGCAGCAGCAGCAGCAGCAGTAGCAACAGGAAACAGGACTGTTTTTATTTCCTGTAAACGAGAGTGTAAAAATACCTGTTGGAGCTCAAATCATACCCTTCTGTTACTGAGGCGATGGCATTTTAAGGAAGGAAAGAAGTGCCTTTTGTTCAAAAGCTGTTAAGAGTAGCACTCCTCAAAACATATGGAAATTGTATTTTTCCGTAAAAAAAGAAAAAGTAATTTTGCTGTTGTAGATAGATAGATAGATAGATAGATAGACTAATTAGAAAGTAGTGAACGCTCATAGAAAGGGAGTGATTCCTTCCGCACACAGCAGTCCACCCACCCACTCCCATAAATCAGTAGTCCTGAGTAAAGGGGATTCCTTTCATCTCTTTGTTTTCTTCATTTACAGCGTTCTAATCAGGTGAGCTAATATACCCTCATCAACAGCCTACGCTCTTTCTCTGAGCCTAAGTCCATGGAGGTTTGGCTCTCAGCATCGCGAGGCGGGTAGCTGATGTTACACACGAAGCCCCCCCCCCCGTGTGTGTGTATGTGAGAGAGGGGGGGGGAGAGGTTTTGATGGCAGTGAACCTCGTGAGGTCTCAACTCTAATGCCGTTTTGCTATTTGCCTGTCCTCACCCCCCGCACCGGCTCTCTTCCCCTCCAGGGTTGGGAATATCTTCGCTCCCACTGAGAAGGGGAAAGGGGAGGGAGGAAGCCTTTCCTTGTTGTGAATAATCGCAATAGGTTATATCTTCCATCTCAGTCCAGGGAAAGGGACATTTTCAAGCGATGCCTTGTGGTTGGAGATCTCTCTCTCTCTCTCTCTCTCTCTCTCTCCCGCAGGAGATATTAGCCTGACCACTTGTTTTAAAGGCTCTGCTCACTGTCTCTCCGCTTTATGTGCCGTATTTAGTGCAAATAAAGTTCCCATCCAAGGGAGAGCCGTAATGCCTGCAGAGCTCCTTAGCGCATCCATCTTAACTACCGAGGGTCTTAAACCTTATTATGCGTCGCCTTAAGAGAAGTCAAAACTACAAATAACTTGTCTTGAGATCCCAGGCAGGAGACACAAGTGTTTGTTTAAAGCGCGGCTGTAAAGAGGAAGATGGTGTTCAGTTCCCGTTCTGCACCAGAGCTGAAGAGGGGGTTTATTGCACCCCACCCACCCCTTTGCCGCCGTCCCCCACCCCCTTCCTGGTTGCTTGTTTCATCTTTTCACAAGCACCTCTGAGAAAGGAAGGGAAAGCAAAGGGAGCTGGCAGATTGGTGGGATTTACAACCTCGAAGTCACCCATCTCTCCAGCCCCCACTTCCTGCGATTAGACAGATCAAACCGGACACCTACCTGCGTTTATGACCCACTCCCTTTCCTGAGTGGAAAAGGATCCTGCAATAAAAGTCTAGCTTACCCATTGCTTTTATTTGAGGGGATGGGTGGGGGCTGTATATATATTATTATAGGCCACCTGGTGAGGCAATGGGGTGGAAGAGAGACCACTACAATTGCATGGGTTTAAGGGAGGGGGCATAGCTTTCGAAATAAGGGGTCTTCTACTTGATCTTTCTCCCCCCGCCCCCGCCCCCTTTTGAAACCTGCCTCTTGCAATGAAGAAGACTACAGAGAAAGTGGGGGGAGAAAGTTTCCTGCCTTGAAAAGACGGAGACAGCAAGAGGAGTGCTTTTACCACAGGCATGCAGCTGGAGAGGCTTCGCAAATCTCCTGCAAATGCTTATAGATTACATTACAGTTCATGTTACTGCAACTGTTTATGTTCCAGACTCAAGCAAACTCTAATCCTGCCTTGTTCAGAAAATAAATAGAAAGGTCAACAGTAGTGATTCGCTTCCCCTCCCCCCTCTTCCTCCATGTTATACTTGCATCTTTGAGTCATGAATAGGGGAAAATCTGTACTTCTCAGGGAATATCACGTAGAGACCTATTGGTAGTTGTATTAATCTATTTCTGTATACGTGTGTGTAAGGTCTAGGTGTTATCCACACATCTCTTTCTCCCTCTCCACTATTTGCGTATTACATTATACAATATTAATATAATATTAATATTAATGTTATTAGATGGCTAAATGTAGACAGACATTGCAGAAGATGTAATGAACTGGATATCGGAAGTTTGGCTACTGCAAATTACTGTTTCCCATTTTCTAGACTCCAAAAAATAAAATAAAAAACCTCAAGCAGGCATTTTAGATAGGCATATGGATGGATGGACAAATAGCTTATTAACTATCCTAATCAACCGTACACAAATTTCTCGTCTTTTGTTTGTGCTATTGAGTTTTCCTTAAGCATTAGGTTGTTCGTTTCCTTTTCCCTCGAAAGGTTATCCCTCTCTAAAACTAGAATAAACCCACCCACACAACACCACCAGCGACAGCAGAGACAGCGACAAAAGGGCATTTACCACCATTGGGGGGGTGTTATATGGTGCAGGGCTAATATGGGTAACTGGCAGGAAAGACAGAAATTGCAAGTCAAGCAAACCACAATCGCACACAAAATCGATAACTGGGATTTCAACTCTTGACCGAATGGAAACGCCATTTGATAGAGAAGCTCTTTCAGAACCAGATCATAAATCAATACAAGCAACAAATCAGTCAATCAATGCAATTTGCATAGACGCAAGATAGACGCTTTCTCACTTTCCTTTTTTAAAAATTATATTTATATATATGTGTGTGTGTACACACACACACACACACACATACATAAACATACACATATATGAGAGTGACAAACAACAAATAATAATATATTCAACAACCCCCACACCGCACGCAGCAAGCACACACACATACATTAAAGAGCTGTACTGAGCGAAACGAGTGAATACCAGCAGAAGTCTGGTATCAGGAATACTTTCCCAAAGACGAAAATGCCCCATCCCCCACGTCTCTGCTGAATTGCTAAACATATCACACTATTCTCAAGGAGAATATATATATTTTCCTAAACACTCTCCTACAAATTAATTAATATTCTCAATGGGTTTCTTGTTCTTTACTGTTAGCCGTTTTAAAGTGTTCTAATTTATAAGGCTCCCACGGGAGATATACAAATAGAACTCCATTCACAATACCCTCAAATGGAAACCAAAGACTTGACGGGAGAGAAGAGGCAATGGAAATAAACGGTGTGTTTGTGTGTTGTGAAGAATGGTCCAAACGAAAGAACGACATGAAAGTTCCCTTTCTTGATAAGGATATGAAGGCAATAAAATTCATCCAGGTACGTACTTCTTTCACGAGGTGTGCGTGGGGCTAACCTTTTGGGGTCTTTTAGGCAATCGCAATTGATCTAAAACTTTGCTCCCAGCAAATATTTGCACGGGATGTGCCGTCGGTGTGTTTGCAGCGCCTTAAAAGCAAATATACTTTGGCTGGAGTCCTAGGCACACACTGACCTAGGAGTAAGACCCACCCAACTCAACGGGGTTGACTTTTTGAGAAGACACGTATTGGATGGCATTGTCTGACAGCCAGCTGCTGGATGTGTTCATATACAGTGAAGGTGGGTACTATTGGTATGTGTTGGACATTCCCTACCCTTTCAACCTCGAGAATTGTTATTATTCCCATGTTTACAAACTTGAACGCATATATGGTCAACGGAATGGAAGAAGGTTGTCCCAAATGCTAAAACATGAGATTTCAACCCTCTAGGATCCTCCTCTCCAAAAACTCGCCAAATAAACCCTGCACCTGGTCAATTTCTTTATCTTCTTACTCTTCCCGTCCATCCACCCATCCCAAAGGGCTTCCAATATAACCTGCGCTCTGAAAGGACTTTCTGATGCTTTTGGTCAAGCCCTGAGCGCCCCTCTCACTTCCTTATTGGAACCCTCAAGGATACACATCTAGCAAGAACTCTCGGGTCTTACAAAGTGGACACAGTCCGATGATCCCTCGCCAGCCAGCTCTGCTCAGCTATTCAAACATTGATGGCTTTTGTTTTTTTAAAAAAATCTTTTGCAATTCAACTTGCAAGGGAAACGCTAGCCCTTTGCTTGCCGTCTGCTCTGTGACCGACTGTGAGCCGGCTTGAGGCAGTGAGATAGGGAGGGATAGGTATCTAAACAAATCAAACAGCACTCTTCCATTCCGTCACCTTTCTTTTTTCTTTTTATCAAATAAGAGGAAGTCCTGGTTGAGACTCTAAGCAGATAGGTAGAGAAATCGTTCCTCTTCCCATTAAAAAGCAGCGTCTAGTTCACTACAATGTGGGAAACTGCTGTTGTTTCAACAATAGCACCTGCCTCCTCCCAGAACATTCCAACTTTAATTTTATTTTTTTTATATACATCATGTGTATATATACTCATGTGATTTTTTAAAAACTGAGCTCGTTTACTATGGCGTTCAATTTTTATTCCCAGTTATTCGGAAATAATTTTAAAGAAAGTACCCATGAGTTACAAAGATTTCCACGTGAGAGCTCCCAATATTAATAATAATCTTAATTAAATAAGATTAATTAATAAAATGTGTGATTCATAAAAATGTGTGGTCCTCTCTACCTGTGGAAGAACATGGTCTATAGTCATATTTCTATTCTTTTAAAAAAATCCAAACGGATACACAATTTCTAAGTAAAATAAAATAAAATATCAAGCTCTGACTAATGAAGTTTGACAGAATTACTTGGGGTGATGGTGTCAGGGAAGGCGGGGTGGGGGTGGGGAAGAATGGGAATGTGGCAGACGTGTGAATGTCACATTGCCTCTGTCAGTCACAACATGTTTTCTTCTGTTTGGCTTTCACACATATATATCATCGCCTATATGTTATTTCCTCTTGTTGAGTGGAGGACAAGGACCACGTGATCCCATTCCGGGCATGCTCCTTGTCATTCTGGAAATAGTTTTGATTTCACAGGAGGACACAAATCTTGCAGGTACCTTTCCATCTTTCGGTAGTAGAAAGGTCAGTTTGAAAGTATCAGCCACCCCCAAATATCCATTATGGGGAAAGAAAACAAAAACCAAGAAATAGTCGAGAGAATTGATGGGGGTGGGGGACTCAAAGCTTCCTGTAATCATAACTCCTCAGAGTAATTTCCCATTCTGCAGATGAAAGACTGCTTTGTGAACGCTTCTCTGAGATGGGGTGCTGAACTTCTCTCTCTCTTCCACCTCCTGGTGGGGGCAGACCCATGAAGATCCATGTGTATTGCATCAGAGATCAATAATTTAAATACTGTATATATATTGTATATGAATTGACAGAACGTCTGTGGTTATAGGTAAATATATAGATATAGATATAGATCTGTTTAGTGGCAATGCCCTAATTCCCACAGGGCCAAGAAAGAAGGTATTGAGCCAGTCACCAACTCTCAGCCTAACCTTCCTCACAGGGATGTTGTGAGGGTAAAAGTGTAGGGGAGGAACATCTACGCCCCCTTGAGCTTCCTGGAGGAAAAACATGATATAAATATGATAGATAAATCCAATAGGCAGGTGGGTGGGTTGGTGGATCTCTATCTATCTGTCTGAAATCAATAATGTACAGGGCGAGTCCTTTAAAAGAGGCCCCGTGGATACATGTTCCACGGGGCCTCTTTTAAAGGACTCACCCTGTATAATAGGTTTCTACAATATCCAAAGATACGGAGCCTCTGGCGCTCCAGACATTGTAAGACTACAACTCCCATCATTTCCAACCACGCACTATGCTGACTGAGGATGATGGGAGTTGTAGTATAGTAACACATGGAAAGCCACAGGTTCTCCATCCGTTTATTAATGGATCAGACCAATGCTCATACCCTTTTCCGAACAATTGAGGCAGCACAAGCATCAAATGAGGCGCTATGATGGTCTCCTAAAGTTTGTCCTCCAGTACCTGGTATCGAGGGAGGTACCCTTATAAGCCTCTGTGGAGGTACAATTTAGGAATCGTGGCTAAGTGCAATCCACAGAGTTCTTTCCAGCATGAACTGAATTCTTATACGAAGCTGTCGAAGAGAGAAGCCACCACTGCTTCTTCTGGCAGTAGCGAATGCTATTGTGAAGACCTATGAGCACGAATTAGAATCCAAGCTGATGGTATCTGTTTACTTAGTGGGACCAGCATTTCTCTTCGTGGGTTTGGCAAATGAAGGCACGTTTCAAAGCCGTGGGAAAGTAAACTGTGATAAAGCCACTGATTCCAACCTAAACCTTAGGCTGACCTCTCCTAACTTTTGATTTCTCCTCCTCCTCCTCCTCCTCCTCCTCCTCCTGCCCATCTAAGTAAGGAACTCGCTTTGCAGCACAAGCTTCCTATCAACTGCCAAAAGCAAATATCTCCCCCATGCATGCTTTCCATATAATCCTTAACTACAACGTATGGGGGGAAACCTGTTTCAGGTCCAAGTGTGGGTTGCCTCAAAACAGCATCTTTTTTTCAGATAAAGCTGGACACGACTTAGCAGGACACCAGCCACCATCTTTTTTCCATCTAGCTATAAAGGGGGGATTTGCAATACTCCCAGCAGAACCATACCGAATAGCTGAATTGCCCAGTTCAACAAACGTTAAAGGAGCTCATCTGTCGCCTACGTAAGCGCCCTGGGGCAAGGCTGGATCTCCTTTGCGCAAAAGCACTATGACCTGAGTCAGATTTCCAACGCTTCAGCTGAGCATGGTTGGAGGGAATGCCAAGTCCTTTTATTTTGTTTTTAATGGGCTCACCTCAGATGGGAACCGTTTAATTATACAGTGAACTCCCATCTTATGCTCCACATTACTGTGTTAAATAGTGCAAAGGTACCGAACTACTACCACTACTATTAGTAGTAGTGTGCCTCCTCCTCCCTCTCTCTCCTTCTCTTTGTCTTACAACCTCCCCGCCCCCACCCCAACACCGTCAGGCAGCATTTCCCTGCGTAGGTTCATGTCACAGAAGACCAACACCCAATGGACACCTTCCAAAGGAATTAGAGTTTGAGATATAGCATTCTACTGCTCCATGTAAATTCCTTCATTGCTTGCTGCTTTTTGTTTTTATTTATTTTATTTAAGGCTCCTTCCATTGGCTCATTAAAGATGTGTGTGGTCTTTCTCAAGGAAGCTGCTTCTGGAGTGGACTTTGTCCTAAGAGGCTAGCAACCTCAGTTTGCTGCAGCCAATTAAGATGCGCTATTGCACCCAGGTGAAGGAAAGGTAAAGCAACCTCTGTCAATCACCCCACTCTCCCTTCAAAAAAAGAGCTGGGTGGTCAGGATATTGAGTGTGCCCCCTGTGGTTAATGTGGTCCAAACTGGTAAGGGTCAGAGGATTTTTGTAGCTTTCTACATAGAGGAACAACCTGTTTTTCTTTCACAAGGAGTCACTGCTGTTATAATGGGCCTTCCAGAACATTTGGCTTGGCTGTAGGCAATAGGGATGGTCTTGGTCCCACTAGCTAAATACTGAGTAGGAGCAGAGTGTGTGTTTACTTTAGGCCTGTGTGCATCCTCCCACTGATGTATTGGCATCCCTAAGTCTTAATAAGACAGAGAAAGTTCTAGCATGTAGTCTAAGTAAATTATATGATTGCACAATATACAAGAAACAATATGCAAGAAAAACTGAACCCAAGTGTCCTCCCACCTAGAAGCTCCTGCCTGGATTTTAATGTCATTTTCAGTGAACGGGACAATAGTTCAATGGTAGGGCATATTTCTGCACACAGAATAGCCCAGCTTAAGTTGCTGGTTATATCAGTTTAAAAACTTGGTATCAGCTCATGGAAAAGACCTCTGGTGGAAGACTGCTGCTGGCTGGATTAGATGGGCCAATAATTTGACCTGGTATAAGGCAGCTTCAGTGTTCAGACCTGCCTTGCGCTAACACAAGATCACAGAACATCCACATTAAAATACAAGAAACTTCAGACCTGTATAGTGGAAGGTAAGTGGACACAAAGAGAAATGTGCTGTATAATGATAACCTTATGGGAGCATCTTCCAACAAGAAAGAGTATTCTGGCACCTTGAGGACTTGGAGTGTCTGGCTGGCTGGATTCCATCCTTTGACCCCATGTTACCAGTACTGTAAACCCAGTCCCAATAACCGAGGTTCCCAATTCAGTGTTGCTATGAAAGCAGGGTTGCACAATGCTGAAAACCCACGTGTGGTTTTTCCATTCCTGCTCTAATGAATGCAAATCAAATCCAGTGGAACCAAGACTATAATTTAGCCCCGGAGAAGTAGGTAGGGGAGTGTGGGTGTGGGTGTCTGTGTGTGGGTATGGGTGTGTGTGTGTGTGTGTGTGTGTGTGTGGGTGTGTGGGTGTGTGTGTGTGTGAGAGAGAGAGAGAGAGAGAGAAAGGGGGAGGGGAGCGGGAGGGGAGGGGGAGGAACAGAGAAAGAAAGAATTTGTGTCTGGCCCATGTTTGAAGATTCTGTCTTCAAACATTATTGTCAGTTTACTACCGGCTTAGGCCACAACGCTTTATAATTTAAATGACTGGTTTTACACATCTTTACACCCCAATAAACATGTTTACTCAGAAGTCCGTCTCCTTCATTTCAACTGGTCTCACTTTCAAATACATATCATAGAGCTCGCAAATTTCCACGCCCCGTTAAACTGAGTGAAGGAAACTTCTGAAATATTGATTGCCCTCCTTGTTTTTTTCGGGTGGCCCAATAAGAATCAGGGTATTTGAGGGGAGCAGAATAGTGAAAGCCTTTGAAGACTGAAGAAGTGTTTAAGACTGCTGTGGAAGAATATGAAGGCTTTGGGAACTTAATGAAGTGTGCGTATGTGTGTGTGTGTGTTTTATGCCTACGTGTTTGTGAGTGTGTGTGCACTGCTGCTAACTTCCTCTTTTCTGATTTCTCTCAGTCAGCCTATCCAGACTGTAAGGACATACTCATCTCTGAGGAAAGGGGAGGATCTTCCATGTTTCGTGATGAAGATCTATTGGTTAGAACAGGACTGGGCAGATGGTAAATCAGGATCTACGAATGGATCTCTCTCGGGATGGTTTGCAGTAGACCGGCAAGGTTTTATTTTGGGGTTTTTTTTACTCCAAATGGTTTAACAATAGCAACAATTTTGTTAAAAAGGCTCCCCCTCCCTTAAATTAGGTGTCTGAAACGGAAGGCTTGGGAGGGAGGAGCCAGGAATTAAGTCGTCTGCGAAAGGACTGTAAGATCAGTTAAGGACCTTCTGAATGCTATATCTTAGATTGAGTGTGTGCTCAAAGGCATCCTGGAGGCACAGTAGCACCCCTCGCCCGCATACCAACATTTTGCATTTTGTGGATCTCGATGTTCTAGTAAAAAACAAAGTAGATCCGTCCAACCTGAAGTATGCCCTCCCCTCGGTTAGAAGAACTATGAAGAAAGGAAACGCAGCCACCATAGAACGTTTTCATCTAAGAAAAGTGTCGCCAGAAAGCCAGCGTCAGAACAGGACTGTCAATCATACTTTTGGAAAGCAGAATCTTCTCCCTCAGATCATCCCCCTTCACACCGCCCAGACTTTATTGAGGCCTATACAAAGGACAGCTGTTCTCTTTTCGGGAAGAGCTTCAGCAACATCCTATTGGGGACCTTCCTGAGTGAAATTTGATTTTCCCACTTTCCTAGAGAAAGATGGAAGATAGAAAGGGGAGGAGAGGGAGATATTCTAGAAATGGCATTTTTTTCTAAATGGAGAAAAGGGGACATCGTTCCGTTGTTTGCACAGGGAAATGAAGAAAAGGGTGTGCTTTCTTTTTTCATTCCCATGTGTTCAGAAGAGACTTTCTTCATTGTCCTGAAGATGTTGTTGGAAGGCGACGAATGTCCTTCAATAGTTCTACTGAGAACCTCGGAGTGGTTGACATTTATGAAGGTCTGTCTATCCGCCACACTGCCTAAGTGGATTGTGCCGACGTCCTTTTGGGTAGCTTGTGTTCAAGCTTTCTCTGAGGCTTACAAAATTCTGTTTTCCTCTCCCCTCTGTGACCTTCCTATCATCCCATTGAACACCCTAGTCAGCTTTCCAGTTCAACTTTTGCTGATGACTGTCACCAGCACCAACCCTTAGGAAACCAAGCGAGGCGACTGGCACAAAATACAGGGTGCCTTCTGTCTGGTATGGAGTTGCTTGGATAACTGGGCCACAATGTCACGAACCAACCAGCCAAAGAAACTTTTTAAAAGCCACAATGTAACTCCTTTTTGCCTTTAACTTCAGTGCTGTTGTTAGTTGGGGCTGAGGATCGGGAACTGTGTTAAGGATGAGTTGGATGATATCCCAACGATAGTTTCTCTGCTCATTGGGCATGACAGCAATGTGTCAGTTGCACCTGAGTTTTAAACACAGTTAGTTTGGAAGCAGATCACAAAGATCTGCTCCAGACCTACATCGCCAAATTGGTAAGGGTAAGACAGGAGCAGTACACTTGCATTCCCTCTCTCTCTCTCTGGCCTAGGTAAATTGCGACTGATTGCCAGACCAGTAGCTATCAAAATAAACCAGAAACTTCCCAGAAAGTCCATGCAGGAAGACACCATCCGATCAAGATTTGGCCTATCAGTATGGAATTATGGTGAAGCTCCCAAAGCTATATGGCACTCCGAGGAAACTTAACTGATAATCTTTCCTAGGCACCAGCCTGCCGTTATAAGTGAATTCCATCAATGCAACAACAGAACTGAGAAAGAACATATTCGGGGTTAAACTGAGGACAGTGCAAGGATATATCGAATGATTATAACAGCATTTGCACAGCGCTTTTTGAGCGTGCAAGGAGCTCCACGTCACTGCTATTCCAACATCGCTGCTCTTATCCCCAGACCGCAGGTGGACTGGTAGATCTATAGTGCCTTGCCTAAGGCCACTGAGGCCAAATTTCAACCGGATCATCCAGTTCACCACCAGGGGAAAAAAGATTCACTGGCTAGAAAAAGCTGCCCCTTGAATCGTAGTGGCAGTTACGTTAATGAGACTCACACGCACACACGTACAAATAATGTATACACGGACTTATGCAACGCTGGTGGGAAATATATTTCTCACACACCCATATACACACTTCTCTCATGGTCTACTCCAGCGTTCTCTTCCTTCCCCTCCCTTCATTTCTCCCTAGGACAAAGATCTGGCCAGACTTTCCGGCCTAGCTTCAACCTTCTTCCACTCCACCTGCCAACACCCGCGATGCGTACAGAGCAGCCAACGTCTCAGCCCAACTCCAGCGCGCATGCACTTTACCCCGCCGCCGCCACCACCACACAAACTTCTTTTTTCTTCTACCCATTAAGCAAGTATTGTACCCGGGGACATTTAAATGTATCTCTCAACCCAGCTGCAAGAGGCAGTCCAAACATTTTGACCGAAAGTTTCTGTTCAGAGGGGGGAACTCCCACCACCCCATCAGATCTCGAGCGTCTTCAGAGAGGTGTAGAAAGCGGGTGGGAGAAGAAGGGAATGAATCAACCGCTGCCTAACTAAGTAGAAGAAGGTTTGGGTCCTTATCTCATTTTCCACAAGCCCCGAGGAAGTCAGGAAGGGGAACAAAGGTCTGATCTTGCTTCTTGATAACCGCCACTCTCGACGTGCGCTCCAGAAAGCTTCCCCACACCATCACCTCCATCACCCTGGAGGAAAAAGCCTTACGCTCCACACTTTCACCCCTCCCCCAACTTCGTAGCCAAGGTGCAACTGAATTCCTCTCCCCCCCACCCCACACCCCGCACCTCCACAAGAAAGCTGGATACCATGTTAGAAGCTGGGAGGGGATGGCGTGGGGAGAGGAGCGCGAAAAAAAAAAAAAAAAGCGGGGGAAAGAAATTAACTTACTGATCTCGCCAGGGATCCATTTGGGAAGATGTGCCTTCCCTAACAGCAGTCCAAGACGTCGTAATCCGCACTAACTGCCTTGTCCCACTGTCCCAGCATTAAACAGCTCCAGCAGCTGCGATGGTGGACAGTTAAGATTATATATGATGTAAATATATTGTGGGTATGTCAGCTCCCCCAAACCATAAAACTTAGTTTAATGACATCACGTGCTCACCGAGAGCCATTCAGGGCTTTTGCTTTGGGCTATCCACATAAATAACCTTCAAAAGTTTTAAACTACTAAATTCACTTAGAAGCCATGGGTATTTCTGCTAATGTTCTCAGGGATAGTCAAAGCCTTGGCTCAAAAAGTCCTGGATTATTATTATTATTATTGTTATTATTTTTCATCCTCTCTTTTAAAGCACACACACGCGCGCACACACTGGAACTTTGGGTCTGTCATTTTTTCCCCCTTCCCTCGCCCTCCCTTTCTTGTTTGGAGGCCTTTTTAAAGTCCCCACTGTGTTGACACGGATGACAGTGAAAGGTAAGCGATGTTTCATTTCCTTCTTGGCTTTGCAAGACTTCTTTAGGAACGGACTGAAAAGCAGGAGAAAGAGTGGAAGGAGGGGGGCTGTTAGATATTGAATAGCAAAAGTCAATGACAAGCCCAACAACCAAATATTAATCAGTCCTGAAAAATTACTTTTTAAAAAGACAGGGAAGAGGCCCAAATAGACCCACGTTGTTCGCTGGATCAACGCACAATTATTCACAAGGCTGTATATATATATATATATATATATATATATATATATATATATGGCTGTATATATAACCGACTGGCTTGCGTTATGATAATGGAAAAGTTTTGGACTACTATGTGCGTAAAGGCTTCTCTCCCCCCGCCTTAAGATAAAACAATAGAACATCTGATTTTGTTAATTCTAACCTGTCAAACCCAATTATTCCCTGGCAGACTTCCGACTAAAGGGAAAGGAACACCACGGTTTAGGGGTGGGGTGAGCAGAGAAGACCAAATAGAACGAAACAGATGTAAAAACAACCACCTTTGGTTTCAGTGCACAGCTATCAAGATCTGCCAAGTCTGTTTCGGTGCCTCAATAAACACTCCATAGATTTACACAGGGTAGCTTATTATTTTCAAACATCAAGATGACATATATACATTTAAATGCTCAGAGAATGTTCCAATATTTGTTGTTGTTGTTGTTGTTTTTGCTGCTGCTGATACTCCTGGGAAGGCACACATGATTTGCAAACACAAGACAATAAGGAAGGCTCCTCTTGGATCAAACAAAAATGGAATAGAGTAAACCCCAGTGCTTTGATCTCCGTTACATGATTTGACTGATATTTGCGTAAAATCAAATCATATGACAAGTTAAGCCTGGAAAGGGGAGGGAAAGGAAACTTTCAAGTGGACTGTAAAATTGCCATAACATAAATTGTCATCGCCTTCGTGACAGTATTATTTGATCTTCTCAAAGAGGACACTAAATAATAACTACAATAATAAAATATCAATAAACTTCAGAAATAGAGCACTATTTAAGTCAGAGGGACTCCATGAAAAGCTGGGAATCTTAGGAGGTAAAGCCAGTTTTATCCTTAAGAGCTTCCACTGTCATTAAAATAAACTTTTGTTTTCAGGTTCAGGAAATGGCTCCATTGTTTGAAATGTGTAAAGGAAATACTATAAAGGTTTATTGAGCCATTGAGGGTCTCTCCCAAGCGTTTGTACTGTAAATAGCTCCGAAAACACCTCAGGCATGACCTCCGGTGTGTGTGACTGTGTGAGAGATAGTTGGTGTGTGTCTGGTGAAACACACACATACGTGAAATATACATGCACAGTTTTATCCCTCCCCAATCTCCACAGGCCTGTGCATGCATAGCCCCAAACTGTGCATGCACACGAAAGCTTATACCAAGAACTAACTTAGTTGGTCTTTAAGGTGCTACAGGAAAGAATTTTTTACTTCGACTATGGCAGACCAACACGGCTACCCATCTATTACTGAATCCAATAACACTACTATATGAAGAAGAGGACGAAGAAGAAGAAGAAATCATAGATAGGCATAGAAGTCATCTTTAAACGCATAGAAAGAGATTACAGGTTTCAAAAGGAGTAGAGGACTATTAGCTTTCTTATGTTGCACCTAAACCAGAGAAACTTTCGCAAATATCGTGCTTTATAAACCACACGTTGAAGTTTTGCGCAGCCCAGGGTTAAATCCTACCATTCTCTGCCCAACTCAGTCGTACTTGTTCTAGTGATCACACATACACACAGCGTCTCAGAAAGACCTACTGCCTTCACAAATCGCCCAGTTCTTGCACAACTTTCACTTAATGTCGATGGAAAGTTGTCTGAAGGGAGGGGCCGAGAGCCTAGCCCGGTAATTCTGTTCTACAGGGTTAAAAAGGCAATCTTATTTAGAAAGGTAGTCTTGCCTGCATCTGGACTATTAGATTATTGTAAACTGAAGGAAGGAATTATCAGGGAAAGAAACAAAGCGATCGTACGAAGACCTTTGGAGGACTTTTGAAGAACCCAGAACTATGTTGTTCAAACACTAGGACAGGTCAAGAATTGTTCAACAGTTCAAAAAAGAGGCATTCACTCCAGAAAGCTTGTGACGAGACCTACAACTGAGTACACATCACCCAAAGTTCTTTTATTGGGGACGCAGCAGGGGCGACATAAGATACATAAAAGCCCAACCCATAGCCCATCCGAAGTTAAACACTAGGCTTTGACCGATTTCCACTGCAACCCTTGCTTGAAATTGTTCCCCCGCCTCAATGGGGCTTACTTCCAACTTGCGTTTGAAGTAAATCTCATTGCGTTGAATGGGATTCTGAGCTTCATTCCAGAGGCTTGTTCCATCCAAAGTTTAGCGCCTGGGAAGTCCCATCGATTTCATTGCAAGAGGTTTGTGCTAAACTCTCCCACTGATATCAATATGACTTCACAAGTGCTGAACTTTGGATGGCTCGTGCCTCAGACTGACGGGGATTTGTTCTCGTTTTACATATTTATATATTTGAAAACAATTGACAGCAAAATAACAGTGGAAGTGCGGGTTTGGAGACAGCGCTCGAGCAAAGGCACCTCATATACGTTTTTCTCCCGCACTCCAAAATTGGCCTTAGGTGTTGATTTATTTATTATTTTAGCATTTATTCAATATGACAAAATATACTGTATATGTTCCATGGCCTTTCACATATGATATTACAACCAATAAATATATGGAATACAACATCGGGGAGAAGGAAGGGGGAGGTGAATAAAAAGGGCTACATGTAAACAAAAAGTATACATTTGTATAAGAGTTCAGCGTTGTTCTTATCGTTATTATTATTTTGCAAAGCTACATTAATTACGCAACCAATAAATACACAGGAATATTTAAGTCGGGAGAATTCACGCACACACATTCTTACCAGCCCCCACCCCAAGAGTGCTTTAATGTTTTTGCACAAATATCTCCTAGGAGAGATGGTCAAGCAGATTCGTTCATAGTCCATTCGCTTTTCATTCATATGCAAATAATACAAAAATAAGTCAACGGAGAGGAGGGGGGTTGAATAATAAAATGAAACAACCCCACCCCAGAAGGACACACCTCACAGCGAGCATTTTTTTTTAAAAAAAAACCCCAAAACAAAACACAATAACAAATCACCCCCCCCCCACACACGTTTCAGGTTAAGTGCATCTAGGGAACTACATTGTGTGGAAACTCACCATCCACACCAGAAGTAAACATTCTCACACACCTAGATCGTGCAGCCCGATCCTATGCACGTTTACTCGGAAGGAAGTCCCCCCACGTTCAGTGGGACTGGTTGAGAAATAAGTGCTCACAACAGGTTTGTCGCCCGTCCCCCGCGTTGGACACAGAGGTAAACTCCACGCCTTTCACAACGGGATTTACTTCCAAGCCTGACGTTTAAGGATCGGGGCCTCGGGACTTTCCAAAAGTCCTGAGGAGCCCCTCTTTTATGCATAACTTGGACTTGGGTTTCCTAAGCATATTATTCTGATCTTCAGCGTAATCTTTTATAGACAGAGATATAGGTTTTAGATAAAAGGACCTCTCAAATGTCGCCCATTGGCTTGGTTTTCATTTGACCGACATATTTCCTCCCAATTTAAGGGGACACAGGTTAGAGTGGTGTGGTGGAAAACAAAACAAAACCCACCAACCCTCCAGCGAGCTGTACACTGAATTCTAGCTGAAAAGCTAAAGGGTCTGTTTGCATACTAATAAGAGAACGCCTTTGTCTGATAGATTTGTTAGAGTATGTAGTTCAGTCCAGTCTGCGACCCTTCCCCCCCACCCGCCCTTTTCCTCTCCCCACCTCCCAAAGAAAACTTTTCTCAAGGTAGGCTACAACAACAACAGCAACTCTTGTCAATGTGAACTGACTCTCCCCGCCCAACCCTTGGCCCGGATTTCTACCTAGAGAGACTCTTTGCTTTTCAATTTGGAATCTTTCTTCCATTTCATCCTCCGGTTTTGAAACCATATTTTGATTTGCCTCTCATTCAAACATAGGTTGTTGGCGATCTCTATGCGCCTCCGGCGGGTGAGATATCTGTTAAAATGAAATTCTTTCTCTAGTTCCAGAGTTTGGTAGCGAGTGTAGCTGGTTCTGGAACGTTTGCCATCTGCTTCTGGAAGACAAAAGACATCGGATAAAAAAACCGCTAAAATAATAATAATAATAATAATTATAGAAGAAGAAGAAAAAGAAGGGAATAGGAAAGGAAAAGGTATTAAAGGGGGGGGGGCGAGAGAGATTTCTTGGTTCTACCCAGAATACATTTTTAATATATTTAATAGAGGAGGGGCATTTTCCAACACTTTCTCATTAAAGTTTTGGGTTCAAGCTAAGGTTAGTCCCTAATGAAGTGTTCTCCCTTTAAACCACGAAGAAGTGTATCTATAAGAAGGGGGGGGGGGAATAGATCAAGCCGCCCATTTCCCTAGGTTAGGAAAGAGGCAAAACTTCTGACTTTATGGAATGATGTGGTAAGGTCTGAAAAAACTCCTAAGCCCCTCTCTCCTTCCTCTTAAAGAACGCGAGCCTTTCCAAGTTATTTCTCCCCCTTAAAAAAATTCTTCCCTTCTTTCCCCCCCCAACAAAAAAATGGAATATTGCCTTTATACCCGTTTTGTTTCTATGATCCAATTATGCCGTCATAAATTTGGGCGTATATCGCCTCTAAGCCTTTTAGTGGACAGTTTTACGAGCAATTGATGCCTTAGTCGTAAAATTTACGACCCCAGGTTTTTTCCCCCTTATTATTTGCCCCGTATGGCCTATAAAACCAAGGCAAATCCTGTGAAACAAAATCGAGAAGCGAAAGTTTACCGTGGCTCATGTGTAGTTTGGTCATCCACGGATAAATTTGTGGTGGCTGCTGCTGCTGCTGCTGCTGCTGCTGCTGTTGCTGGTGGTGCTGCTGTTGGTGCATGGACTGCCCGCTTTGCTGAGCTGTTTGCACCGGTTCACTCTTGATTTCCCCACTGCTCTTAGATCTATCTTCCAACGGCGTACTGTTGTTGTTGCTGCTGGTGGCTGTGGTGGTGCCACAAGCTTTCTGACTGTAAATTCCTGGGTTTAGAGAGGTCTGGTCGTCTCTGCCTAAAGTGTGCCCTGCAGATCCCATGACTGTACAGGAAGGTCGGTCGGGGTTAGGTCTGGGGGTTGAAGACATGTCCACACCGTTCAGAGAGTTGGAAGCCCCAGATGAAGGGAATGTAATGCTCAGATCCAGCCCACTGTAGCAATACCTGGAAGGCTGAACCTCAGACACAGATCCATAATTCCCATAACTTTGCATGGAATAGGCAGGAACATTTTGATTTTGCTTATAGAACGAATTGGCTACGTAGGAACTCATGTCAGGAATTATATTTTTTTTTCCTCCCCACTCTCTCTCTCTCTCTCTCTCTCTCTCTCCCTCTCTCTCTCCCTCTCACACCCCTTTGATTAGGCTTGATTTGTGGCCCTTTTGAAGTTCAGGGTTTTTTGTTCTCTAAAGTGCAGAATTTATAGGTGGAGATTCTTCTTTTCTTTATTCTATGTGCGCTGCCCAAATATGGGATGTTTAAATAGAATCACGTGACGGTGTTGGCCAGTCATAAATTTGGCTTGATGACCCCAGGAGGTTATTGATGGAAGCCCGAGAAACGTATGTGATATGTTGGCATAACGAAACAAAAAAAAAAAAAAAAAGGCCCCACACTCAAAACACCGAGACAATGAGACTATAGCGTCACCTGGTGCTGGGTCTGGGGTATGACGTCTCGTAAAATACTACCCTTCCCTAACGCTCGAGGCTTATGGGTGTGAAACAACTCGCACAAACAGCCCCTAAGCCTTCGTTGGGATGGAAGACAAGAGCTAATTTCCCGTCCACAGCGATTCATATGAAATTTTCAGCCCTTGATGTGGGGTGGTGTAAAATATGGCCTTGGGGCGCGTCCTCGTGTAAAAACATTTCCTTCTGTGTAGGCCGGATATTCCGTGTTGTATGCACATGTGTGTGCGCGCCCGCGCAGCAGCCTTATATGAGCCTGTTCGCTTGATTCAGTGTAAACAGACGCATATTCTCAATTAATGCAATCGAGATTGCATCTGCACTGAGTGCAACCAGGGAGACAAGTCCTGGATTCGAATTCCCTTGGTTAGCGTTACTCGGTACACCAGAGAATACATATGTAGGTGTAAGTGGGATATGCTGCAGGAAGTAAAGTCAGTGTGCTCTGTACGCTTTATGCTTTATGCACATGCATACATTGCATTGTTGACATGGATGCATATATAACTGGTCGCATGGAACTGCTTTTATGACTAGGCGCGTGCAACAGATTGAAACCTACGTTGTGTTAATCTTCTGTTCTTTGTATATCTCTCTGTATAAGTGGAGTGCAGTATCTTTGGGAGTTGGGGTGTGTGTGTGTTCACTGGAGGTTATGAATCAACGCAGCCTCCCCATAAATCAGCTTTGTACCTTGGGCGAATGAATAAACATTCACCTTGTTTTTTGGTGTCTGTATGTCTGTATGTCTGTGGGCACGTGAGACGCCTCTTTAAAAAGCTTGGAAAGGGGGATATCAGGCAGGTGAAGGTATGTGCCAAGGCTCCCCTTCCTCACTGCAAATTCCTGCTTGCAAACATGAGGGTGGATCTGCCGGTTTCTCTTGAGAAATATATTCCCTTCCGCCGGGGTGTTTAGCGAAACAGTTGGAAACAGAGAAGATTTTCCTTCCCACTTATTAAACTTTTTTAAAGAATAGGATAAAATAAATAACATTGGAATACCTATGTGAGTTATAAATATATCATTTCATCTTTTTACCACCTCAGTTTTACGTGGTCTTTTTTGGGGGGGCAGCTTTAACATAAAACATAAACTTTTAATTTCAGTGGCCCTTTTAAAAGTCCTTATATTACCCTTCACTTATGTTTGGTACTTATTTTAATGTTAAGCTCAATTATGGCAGAGGGACATTTGGAAATACGGGAGCAAATCTCTTAAATATTGTTACCTGCATTCCCGTCCTCTATGTTGCATATATTTGCATTTGAAATTTATATGATCTCTCTACTTACTACATGTGCTAGGCTTTTGTGGCATATCTAAAGAGAGTGTTCTTAAAGCCTTCCAAATTTTACGGACAAGCGGGGGTAAGGAATCGTCTTGTTGGGGGGTTGCTGGTATTTTCTTTTGTTTAACCGGAACCTGATAGTTTAGTGCAAAATGTTCAAAGAGTAGCAAAGGTTCCCAAGGCAGTGAATGCCTCCAGAAGACAGGATTACTTTCTCGAACGTTTGTACCTGGTTGAAAAGATGCCTCTGAGCTAAACATAAAAGCAGAGGGCAATTCCTGAGCCTAAGCCACAATGTAATGTTGATGTGCTCACTGCAAACTAGGCTATTGTCAATCGCGCCTTTGCGCCTTCTAAGCGTCTGCAATAAAACATAAAAATATTTCTGCCCACTACTCTGCTACCTCGAAATAAATATATCTAGAGAGGGGTGTCCTGGGAGTCTAGTTTCCATTGGCAGCTTTAATTTAAGAATAAATAAATAAATGCATTTGTTTTTAAGCAATTATTTGGCCTCGAGAATTAGGGAATAAAATGTCTGAGCTTTTAACACTCTGAGAGTTGGGGTTTCATGCAGTTTTCAGGGATGAAAGCGCGAAATGAAACGCAGCAAGATGGGCTATAGATATTCATTATATATATATTTATATATATACTTAAGGATACCTAACTGGAAGTAAATTATATCCGCCCACCATCCTGTTTACTTCCGACTAAATATGCCGAGAGTCGTGCTGACAGGCGATCATGAATACTGGCATCTAAAAATGGAGCATTCTCGCGCACGGAACCCGTGGTGGCTGATGCAAAACTCTTTCACCTGAGATCTTCCCCCAACTGAATTTCAGAAACCATTCAAGTAACTTTTAAAAATAATATCCAGTTTTTATTAAATACTCAACCATAGTCCTCTGGACGTGACCTTTATACATGATGTTAGAGAGTGTAACACAAGATTTATTTATTTATTTCCTCCTACTTGCTATAGAATTCCATTCACGTTTATACTGCTTGAACATTACAGTACTAAACATAAATATAAATACAGAGACCACAAATACAGCTAAAAATATTCACACAGAAACTGTCACAGTTTGTAGAATGCATAATGACCTCAGGTAGTGTTTAAATACAATTAGTTTACTCTGGAAAATGCTATATTTAGGTAGACATAGCTTGGAGGTGTGGGAGAAGGTGGGCATGGAAGGAAATATTTTCACAGGGGTAGGCAATTCAATCCCCCCCCCCCCACTTACATCACTGCCACCACCACAATAATTATCATCGTTTTGGAAGCGAAACTGCATAGAGTGCCTTTTTGACATGGTTGATAACGCAACCCAAAGCAGCCCCTACAGGGGAATCTGCCTTTTTGCAAGCAAAACTATTCTGTCTAGGGAAGTGGAGAAGGAATGGCGGGTGGTGGTGGTAGTAGTGGTGGAGGGGTTTGCATTAAATACAGTCTTTATGCAAAGGTAGATAGCTGGGCTCGGATGCAAAGGCAGGGGGGGTTGGTGAGGTTGGAGGGGGGGCTTGATGAGCTCCTTAGGAAGAAAGTTATGAAAGTGGGTGCATCACTGCTGGAGAGATGGAGGAGATGGGGGAGGGGAGGTCTCCCACGTCCACATCTCTCTCTCTCTCTCTCTCTCTCTCTCTCTCTCTCTCTCATACAACCAAATGTATAGATTGTGCCAGTGGTAACAGAGAATGGAAAGGAGAAACTGGGAGTGGGGGGCGAGAGAGAAAGAGACCGAGAGACCGAGAAAGAAGAGGAAGAGGGACCGTGTGCGAATGTCTGTGTGTGTGTTGGGGAAGGGAGAGGGATCTGGCAGCACCGTCAGTGTTTTCAATCCTTTGGTTTCTCCTCTTCTGTTTCTTCCCTTTTCTCCTCCTTTGCGCCCAAGCTATCTGCAGCTGCTCCAGCGCCACCTCCCCCAGACAGGGTGGAACTCAAATTGCTCTCTTTTTTCCATTTCATCCTCCTGTTTTGAAACCAGATCTTGATCTGGCGTTCAGTTAGGCAAAGAGCGTTGGCGATCTCAATCCTCCTTCGCCGCGTCAAGTAGCGATTGAAATGGAACTCCTTCTCCAGCTCCAGGGTCTGGTAACGCGAGTAGATCTGACGCCCCCTCCTCCGATCTGCTCCATAGCCGACCCCTATGGATTCGGAAACGAAACAAACTAAAAACGATTAGTTAACAGATTTGAAAATAAAATGCTTAAATAAAAGAAAACAGACACACAACGAAGCCCGTCAGCCAGGCTTTCCCCAACCCCACCCTCCACACTCAGTCTTCATTGTCATCCACCGACCAACTCCCCCCCCCCCAACCCACTGCACAATTTAATTCTGTGCCTTAGTCTTACTACCCATTAAAATCATGCAGCACACATGGAGGATTGGGGGGGTGTCTAATTGAAAGCATGTTCCTATCTTATTTGCAAAGATTCAGAATGTGTTGTTTTAATTATTTCTGCAAACTTGAAAAAAAAATCCAATTAGATTTTACTCCAATGCTGCTTTAATTACTAGGAATAGACACTCCTTCCATATATTATGAAGTCAAGCTACTTCATAAATCCCCCAGCTGTTATTGGACCTGTTATTGGACAAGACACTTTGCAATTTTTTTGCCTTAATAAAAATGCCCTATCTCACCTATCAGGGAAAATACATTTTTTTAAAAAAAAATCAAAAACACATCACTTCTATTCTACACCTTATTTCCACCACCCCCTCCAAGGGAAAAAAAATCAGAGCTGATTGCACTTTATTATAGATATTTTACACTCTCGAAGTCTTTTAATTAGAAAGAGCATAACAAGCCATATTCGCTTGCAACAACTTAACAAATAAAAGGCCTGTAGCGGCAACTGTGAGGAAGCTATATTATTGTTTTTATGGGGCCATAAAAAGTAGCTGAGCCTGTTCTGCTAGGGAGACGGTCGTAAAGATGGTTCAGTTTATTTAATTTATCTCTGCAAGCTGTAAAACTTACCACTGTGGGAGTTCATGCGCTGCATCCACGGGTATATTTGAATGCTAGTTTTCTGTTCCTGGGATGTGCTCCTGTTTTGGTCACTTGTAAAATCCTGTGCAATGGAAGTTTGTGTATTGTGTCCCATAGAATTTTGCCTGCAGCTAGAGAGCATGTCTTTTTCTTGATAAAAGGCATTAGATCCGTAATCATATGGTCCCCGACTGGAGCTAAACACAACATTATCTTGCGGTGAATAAAAAGGAGATGAATAGATCCTGTTTTGAGCAACCGCTGCTCCATAAGTTGAAAAATGCCTTACAGGGTCATAAGCAGAGGAATTGATCGCCACGTTGGGCAGGACCTCTTGACCACTGGTGAGGTGGCAAGACAACGACGGGTTTGTGAAATAGGAATTCATATCTTCCCCCCTATACCTGGCTTGTATGATTTCTTTAATATTTATTTCTGTCTCCAGTTTGTAGTCTGAACTAGATTGTTATAGGGACGGCTCCACTCCAGGACAGACAAAATGACAAAGTCAGCTGACCCGTTGTGAGCCAATAGGAAGCTAGATGTCAAGACACGGAAAAATTGCTTTTGCTTGTGTTGATTCCCCAGTTGAAACTAAGTATGCATTGAAAGTAAGTCTCGAAATTCTAAATATAAGATGGTTTGGAAGAAGAGGGGGGAAATAGTAAGTATGGTTCGGGGGAGGGAGTGGGAGAGGGATGAAGAGGGAGGGGCACAGAAAGAAAGAAAGAAAGAAAGAAAGAAAGAAAGAAAGAAAGAAAGAAAGAAAGAAAGAAAGAAAGAAAGACTTCTTCTTTAAATTTCACAACCCAAATAGAGCTTTAGGTGATTTTTTTATAAAAAAAAAAGAAAAGGCAAATGGTTATGGAGATCAGGAATCAGGATATTTATTCTATTGAAAATGCTTCCTTAATACCTAGCAACCAAATAGCTCAGAAATTATAGTCATAAATCTCAAGTGTGCATAAAATATTAAACCATAAATTTTCTTTTCCTCCACTAATTTACTGTTGGTCAATAAATGTGGAATCAAGTGCTTGTGCTCTTTATAATACAATCTTGAAAGCAAGGAGAGGAGACCAGGTGACAGCTGGGCAGATACTGTATCTTTTAGAGCATTCCTGTACTCTGGAATTTGAAGAACTTTCCAGGATGGTGGGTTGTTGCTATATATATATATATAATCAAAATTCAGAGTCCAGGTTAGAATTAAAAAGAAGCAGCAGCAGCAGCATATTTGTATGTTTCTCTATTGAATATTTGCTTTGTCATTTTTCAGAGCTGGAGACTGCTATGGCAATGTTTACATTTGCAATATCAACATCCCCCCAAAGCATTACCTTTGCATTTGGAATGGTGTTTGCTAGAAAGAGCCCCTCGTGTTTACGTTTGCAAAAACAGAAAGAGGTAGAGAAAGGAAGAAAGAAATTTACGACTCCAGATATTTGTAGCTGATTGGAAAACTTCCCTTGAAATATTTAGTTAGATTAGAGAGTGGATTACATTCTACTCCTCTGGTGGATTTGCACCGACACACTAATTGAAATGAAGACAGCTAATCTAATTTTAATTTCAATCCAGTGCCATAAATTGTTCCTTAAAAGTAAAATATACCTGCTGATCTGTAAATATAGCAAGACTCCTACATCATTCCATTGGCTTGCTATTTAAAAATTCAATTAGGACTAAGAAACACTGGCCTTATTTCCATGGGCATGTTAGGAAGCTTTTGTTTAGTGATTTTAAAGGTAGAACCAGTCGATTTTCTGGAAAGCTTGGAATATTTCTCATTGTGTTTGGTCGTAATGAATCAATACTTCTAACATTCCTCTTTTGGATGAAGGTTTTAGTTGAGAAAGAAGGGGACTACATACCCCCCCTACACACACACACCCCTGCTTTAAGTGGAACCCGGATGCCAAAGGATTTTATGATCTTTTTCCTCTGTGCAACAAAGCAAAGTAATCAATGGTAGTAATAAAACCATAAACGAGACTGCAACTGACAAAAAGAGGGCTGAAGTATTCATCTTGTATAACGTTAAGCGTTCCTTGAGTGTCAGTATGGGGAAAAAATAAAGTTTCTTTAAAAAAATAAATCAGGGAACATAAAAAGAAAGCAAAAGAGTGGGTAGCTTGTTATTAAGCTTCTAGCCTGCATCCCTCCCTATTAAATGGACATGGCTTTTCCATCCTACAGCAGTTCTCATCCCAACGTGTACACATTTAAGGCTGGTACGCATGACAAATTTACTAGCATGCCGATTTTGAAAATAGTATTTGCTTTCCTGAGGCTTCCCAGCTATTTAGCACATTACACCGGATAATCCATAGGCAGAGAAATACAATCACTAGGAGAATGGGAGAGGGAAGAAAAGGGCCCAAACATTACCCCACTACACACACACACTTAGAGATATACATAACAATGCAACCAATGTGTCTGTACGTGTAGGTAGGTTGGTAGGTCAGTAGATAAACAGAGACAGGCAGACAAGCAGAGCTCAGTGAAGCTCATGGTAACTGCAAGCAATTAATATCACTAGTTTTCAAAGTCATTCTGTGTGTGTGTGTGTGTGTGTGTGTGTGTGTAGGTTTCCATGCACAATCAATCTGAACTGATAGAAGGTAGATATTTTCCTTTCTCCTTTAATGGGAGTTAGATAATACACACAAACACAGAGAGACTCCTCCCCCCCTCGTGTGTTTGTGTTTAGATTGGATAGTATCTTAAAAAATACTTCAGTGTAGATTAAGACTACATTAAAAGTAATAGAACTTCAAGGTGTGTGGGAATGAGAAAGAGAAAAAGAAAAAGACCGTCTTTCTTGGTAGGTTCGATTCACCAAAAGTATATTCATTGTTCTAGTGTTATAATAATCCTTATCTCAGACCCTTAAAATTTCTGGGATGGTTGCAAATGCAAAGGGGCTGGGGTTTGGAGGGGTGGCCTTGCAGAAGTCCTAGAGAGCTGTTTTGGAGGGATCTGGTGAGTACCAAGTGATTTCGAGTGGAGAAAGTGAAGTGTTTTATTACTTTTCTAAACAGAAGAGAAGACCTAGAAGTCTGGTCGAATTATAGGGAAAAGAAAACAGCTGGCGCGAAGAAACCCAACATAGAACCTTTCTTAAGTGTTGGTTGGATTGGGAGAAAGAAGACGCTGGAAAATTTGTATATATACTAGACTCAGCGTTCTAGTAGTTACATTCCTAATATTTTAGTGTTACATACATATACATATATATATATATATATATATATATATATGGGGAGAAGTTATTATTAAGGTTCTTATAATGTATTTGATCAAAGGAGACGACTCTTCTCTCCCCCCCCTTTAAAAAAAGAAAACAACACAGGGAAATGTGTAGGACTTTTTCTGGTTAAATTGGTCTGCAAACAATTATGTAAACTCATCAGCAGAAGCAAGAACAGATGTTTTATTAAAACTGCTACACAGCAGTGAAAATATGCGCAGGTCCTGGAGTAGTTCTTGTATAGCAGTTGGGGTCTCTTTCCCCCCCTCCCCGCCCCCTGGAGTTAAAGAGCTCACAGAAAGCTGCAATAACATCCATTCGCTCATAAGGCTGTTTTCTCTTTTTTGTGTTTTTACTCCCGGATTTTACCCCCACACCGAGGTTAAAGAAGAAAAATATGCTTCGTTAGACCTCTCTCTCCGTTTTAATTAGCGAATTGATGAACTGATTTAGAAGAAGGCTTCAAAAATGCACACTCCACACATGTGTTTTCCATCCCCACTAATTGTGGAAAGGAAACAAGAGCTATCGTTGGCTCCTCTCTCTCTTGCAGCCCAAGTAAAATGTTGTCAGATTCTGATCCTGTCGTGTGATTCGGAATGCAAATTCGGAAGCGTTTGTTTACTCGTTTGTTTGTTTGTTTCGAGAGGAGAGTGGATTTTTCTTGGGCGTTAATGGCAAGGGTTTCCATCTGAGACCGTTAATGCAAGTGGAAGAAGTGGGGGGGGGGGGGGAGAGAGCGCTTCACAAATTCTCACCCAGTCTGTTGCCTAGGTGTAGAAAACTGCTTATTCATAAATGCAGGTTGTGTCTGGTTAGCTTTAAATATGCAACCAAAGTTGCCCTGGGTCAAATACGTTTGTTTACTGTTCATGTGTTGGATTAGCTTGCACTCTTGTCTGGAATAGTTTATTATTCCCTGATAGATTGATAAGAACTCCCCCCCCCCTAACCACACACCGCTCAGCAAACACACGCGGGCTTGTTTATAACGTGTAGTTATATCTATGTATAGACTTCCAGACTCTACAGCTATGTCCTCATTTGTGTACCATTTATAGGATGAAGAGGCAAATTGGTCTTGGATCTGTGTAGATGGAGCGTATGTGTTTTTCGTGCAACGCATGCATTTCAAAAGCAAGACAGCCACACTTGGCGATTTGCTTTTACCTTTGTTTTGTTTTTAAAAGTAGTTGTGTATGGAGCAGTATGGAAAACAGAAGAAAGAGAGATAAACAGAACGACATAAGCAGACAACGAGGCCAGTAATTTTGCGCGCAAGAAACACGTATTTTTAAGGCGTTGTACTTAAATCCACGTGGTACCTTTAACTGGATATCTAATTTCAGCTGATCTCACCTTATATATGTTATCTCGGCCTTTTTAGACTTGACAGTTATTGCAGGCTAGAGCTTCTTGCCTTGTAATTATTTATTTAGAGCGCTTGCACTCCAGTTATTCCTGCTCCTACAGAATAACCTTCTTAATCAAATGTTCCCTCTGCCGGTAAATAACTAAATAATAATAATGAGGATGATGATAATGAGAAGAAGACAGAAAATAAAAGAAAAAAGCAGTATATGTAGCGCGTAAATGCCAGGAGTCAAATGCGCCTGACCGATGCGTTTGCATTGTTTTGAGTCTTCCTTTCTGTTACAGTAATCACATCTTGATAATCTTAACTTTCGGACTGCTAGTTTCGCTCAAAGTTTTCACCTAGTTTATGTCATGATATTACTTAAACTTTATACTAAAGTGGTTGACAAAAAAATAATAATTTTAAAATACGCAGAAAGGGAAGAGTTGGAGAAATTTACCTTCCATATAAATAATTATTATTGTCAATAATTAGTAATAATAGCAATCGGGAGGTTTCTCCCTTTCTGCATTTTGTCTTGCTTTTGCCCTGCATCCTTCAAAAAACATCCGCCCCCCTACGTCTTGTCACATAAGCACCGCTTCTGCGGTTCGGCCTGCAATATTCTTGGCTGCAAGGGAGGAAAAGTGCAAGTCCTGATTTGTTTGTGGTCTTACTGCTATGGCTCCATGACTAATGAAAAAGCCGTTTATAACTTTCTGTTTTCAGGAAACTCGGGTTGCTGCCCCACGCAGCCACCCCACTCCGTATGATCTGCCGCATGTGGGGTGGGGGAGGTGAGGAATCCCATCAAACTAACAAAAAAAGCCCAAGGGTGTGTGTGTGTGTGTATATATATATATATATATATATATATATATATGCTGGCAACTGGAAATGTCATAACCCAAAATGATATTGCTGGAAAGGAATTCTAATGGCTTCAAACTGGGGTGCAGATATATGCGTTTGTAGGGTTTGGGGGTGAATGGCGGGCTACGATTTATCATGGGGTGGTGTTGCTGGGAATCCTGGAGAGTGTCAAAACACACCTCTAAGATAGGCAAAATAACGGGTGGGAGGTGGAGAGAGGAATAGGCTCAATATCGTTTGAAATAAATGGGGACCCGCACTTTATTAAGATTCAAGTTCTTTTCTGACGTTATTAGGCATTTACGTAGACCCCGCCCTCTCCCCCAAGTCAACCTGTTGTGGACGCCTTAACTTATACACGCTGTGTTATGTGTCTCTCTTATTTATTTATTTAGTTGTTGGTAGGTTGCTGTATGTATGTATGTATGTATGTATACACTTATTTATCTGTCTGTTTTTCTTTCATTCTAGATGTCTTGGTGAAGCCCCCGCTTTCCAGCCCTGGAAACCTTCCGGCCTCCTATAAACGGAACTTCACGTTGGTCAATCATTTTCAAGTAACTACGTTGCTTCTGTATCTGTCCGCACCCCACGCTCCGCACCACCACTATAGTTCTATAAGTTAAGTCTTGGCCAATTAAAGAGTCCCCCCCCCCCTCTGAATCAGCAAAGGTCCAAGGTAACGGGGTTAGGAGGCAGAGGCGGAAACTGACAGCTTGTCCAACTTACAAGTTATTTCGAATTTTCCTTTTCTTTATCCCTGTTTATTCCCTGTAATATTCAATGGGATTTTTGAAACTATATGATGTGTCCCTATGCTGACAGTACAGGAGGTAAAGATATTATTGGGTGATTGGGCCAATTAAGAGTCTCTCCCCCCTCCCTCCCCGAGTTTTCTTCTCCGCTTGCTACTGTGTAATGTCTATTACGGTCGGATAGCCCTGCAAACTTCACCAAAGGATGTTCAGTTTAGAGAACTTTTATGGTTGACTTGGATTACTCCGTTTTATGGCACGGAAATGTTCCCTACAATGACCCCCCCCCCTCCTTCCTTTTTGACATTCAAGAGAGTTGCGGTCGTGACGTCACGTCGAGTTGTCATGGAGAATAGCTACCGGCTTAAAAATTATAAAGCGTGATATTATAGAGCAACATAAAATATGGATATAAGCAACTACTTACGCCCGCGAAGAGATTAAACAAAGAAGAATACGATTTTAATACGTTCAGGAAGAATAATTCAATGATGAGGAATGGTTGTCATTATCTATGAGTTCTTATTTCATTTTATTGTTTGCACATGGGGGTGGGGGAGAAGGAAAAATTAATCTCAGGACGCCAGGAAGAAGAAGAACAAGAAGGGGGAGAAGAAAATAAAATAAATAATAAGTCAGGACACAGTATTAGTTGCCTTAATGTGTGTGTGTGTGTGTGTGTGTGTGTGTTTAAATAGCTGATCGCTTACTATTAAGCTACATATTTGGAGAGGCAATATTTGTTGCACTTTGGGAAATGCAATCCATTTGCGTAACTTTTAATGGGGCGACAGTTTAGTATTTTTGGATCTGCTTAAATACACTCATTTTCTCTCCCCCCCCCCAGGAGTGGGGGCGGGAGTGGCGTCCTCCAGCTGACGGGCCTTATCTATTTTTATGAATGCATGAACACTGGAAGTGATTTAAAACTCAGCCTTCTCAAATGAAGGGGGGAGAGGGGGGGAGAGGGAGGGAGATTGCCGCCTCAAACAGCAACAGAACAAGCCACCGAGGAACTTCCACCGAATGTCCAATTCAACCCCTCAAACAGCCGACTTCCAAATAGCTTTGAAGAGACCAAACTTTTTAAAAGTTCCAAACTGTCCAACCAGCGCAAAGGGGGGCTTGTTTACGAGGCAGCAACAGGAACGGAGGGGAGGAGACTGTCGTCGCT
The DNA here is from genome assembly GCF_964106645.2 of Podarcis pityusensis. Taxonomy (NCBI): domain Eukaryota; kingdom Metazoa; phylum Chordata; class Lepidosauria; order Squamata; family Lacertidae; genus Podarcis; species Podarcis pityusensis. The sequence continues at coordinate 14,760,169 of NC_138029.1, forward strand.
TGGAAGTAGTAAAAGACCCTGAGATTCCGGCCTTTATGGCACAACAGTCGTCCTCTTCTCCCTCCTCTCTTTCTCCCAAGCATTTTGACTCTCCAGTCGTGAAATAGGGTTATTATTTTGTGTGCGCGCGTGTTTGCGCCCCTTTAGCTTTCTCGCACCCATCCTACAAAAGTGCGAGGGGGAGGTGGGAGAGAGAGAGAACGAGACCAAATTGCAAAATTGTTGGCTTGCCAAGTTTCAGTCACTTGGTGGCAGTATACAAAACAAGTAAACAAAAAGAAAACAGCAATTAAAAGAAAGGGACGGTGGCGGAGAGAAAAATAGGACCCCTATTAAAAAGGCTATGCAGAGAGAAAGGTGAGCGCGCGCATACGCTCAGGCAACGTCCGTGATTGCTTAAATCAGGGAGAACATGGAATGTAAAAAATTGAACCCCCATCTGCTCGAACATCATGATAGACTAGGTAGTAAAGTCTCATTAGTACCGGCGGAGTTTACTTTCAAGGGTTGACCACCGCCGTGGTCTTTTGCTCGAGGAAAACTCCGATCCTCTCCACGTTTCATGAAATCCACTGCAGTTAAAACCAGCAGAACGTCTTTCCTATTTACTGTACTACGTTTTAGGAAGGTCTGGCTCGCCTTATAGGCCTTTCTGTTTCGATTTAAATCCGGACGGTCTAAACATTACCTGCTGTTAATTTATTGGGAAAACAGGAGGCGGCCTTGCGCCGAAGTTGGGGTCACGCTAAACGCAGTTCAGCTTGTGTCTAGGGGCAAACGCACAAATCTCATCGAAATCAACGGCAGAAAATCCAGTGGGTTTTCACGGAGCTGGATTGCACCCGCTACGTTTTATTGCTTTGTGGGTTCCCTTTCTCATGACACGTTTATGTTATACAGTCAGGACAGCGGCGTGTACTGCACAACCTCACCCACAGCAACAGCAAATTGCCCTGTGTACATTAGATGAACCTCAAGAAACGCCAGTCGATCCAGTAGATCTGATCAGCAATTCCAGGAATCTAAACTGTCACGTGCTTTCTCGGTTTTTTTTTAATCCTCTATATCCACAACTTCCCTCCACGGTACACGGACAGTTATGCAGAACAGCATATAAAATATAAACACAGAACCGACCGCGCCCCCAGATTTCCTGGCATCCGACTGAAGATAACCCATCCTCAGGGCTGCACATTTCAATTCAACCAAATAACTGGATGTGATGCTGAAATTATGATATTTCGTTGCATTCTGCAAGAGACCGGTGTCTGCAATGTTGAAATGTACATGCACGCACACAAACGCCCCATATCTCATATGTACGTGAGACATATAATAACATATTATATCACATATTATATATTAGACCACGTAGTCTTTTGACTCACAGGTACCATTCTTTGGTCCATCAATGTCTCTCCCCCCCCCTCCCCCGCATTTCCCCCTTCAAAATGTAACTTTCTCTCCCTTTTGCTTCTGGGACGTGATTTTATTTTATTTTTAACTTTGGCCTTAAGACCCAGTCTTGTTTTCCTTTTTTAAAAAACCTGTGTAAAGTTTTTGTTTATTTCAGCCAGCCCCATTTTTACAAATGAAAAATGCATCACACAAATGTATGGACACGATCCGGGGAAAGTGAGGAACGTTCAACACCTACTGATTTCAAAGCCAGAGTTAATTAAGCACGTGCGTAAATAATCTCTCATTGTAACTCATGGAGCTTAAATACGTTTGTCACTTAAGGGAAGGTCCGGAAAATATCCGTATCACCATAGGCCCAAGACAGCCTCTCAGTTCCGCAGGCCAATACAGCGCAAAGCGTGCTAAAATGTAAAATGTAGGAAGCCAAGTCCCAGACGCAATTAAAATGAAAATTAAAAACCAGAGGCACATACAACAAAATCATTGAAAAGTGAAGTTCTCTCCAACTCGCCCTATCCTTTTCATAAACAAGGTCAGGGCTTAGCAGCTGCTACTTTGCAGCCAGACCATATTTATTCTAAGCAACGTGGCCGCCTACTTCTGCTATTTTATTTTTTGTTTAAAAACTTTGAACACAGATTTAAGCAATCCTAATTGTACGTATTCCCCCCAACTCCCAGCTGCTCATGCGCACACCGCCAGCCTGCCTGCTCTCTCTCCTAAATGAAATGTAAATTGGTATATATTACACGATTTCAGGGTGCATTATTACGACAGTTACTGAAGTTGTCATTTAAAAAAAAAAAAGTTTGACTCATTATGTTTTTTCATTCCCCACTCTCACCCCAGCTCCAGCCGCTGCTCCCTCCCCCCTCCGTTTCTCTCTTTCTATGTTGAAAAATAGGTACATAGATAGTGGTGGTTGCTTTTATTGTTGTTGATACGGTTTTGCTGCTGTAAAGAAATGCATTATTGATATTGCAGTTGTTGTAAAATTGTAATGTTCTTCCAATTGTTTTTATTATGGCACTCGTTCCCCTTAATAAATATATATGTGTGTGATTTATATTACCGTGTCACATTTGTGGTTTTCAATTTTCACATTTACTGCCCTGTTTATGACACGCACCAAGGATTAAAAGCTACGTGCGGGGGCCAACGTTAACTATCACAGTATCGGATTCTGCTACTGGATGTAGTCTGTCTCTCCCCCCCCCCGCCCCCTTTCCTGGACCTGTGTGTCAATAATGCCTGGGAATGTTCACTATGATCCCTCGTCTATGGTGATGTTATAGATAAAAGGAGCCATTCATTTCTTCTCGTTTGGTCTGTAAAGTGCAGGGAATATAAATCAGTTTTTCTTATATTCCCTCCTTTTAGATCAGCTCCAACGTTCTGAGTTTATGAACAACGGCAATATGTCAGTTTAAAGACTAAATCAATACATTAAAATGTGTATTGTATGGGCAATCCTGGGAGAGAGGAGAGGGTGGTTGTTGCAGAAGGCTAAAGGAAAAGGCACAGCAAATAACATTGGACAACAGGCAAATATCGAAAGGGATTCATATCTCTTCAACCAGCACAAAAACACGTCCTAACTCCAGAAACAACGAGAGGAGGAAAGGAAGAGGGGGAAACGACAACGAGAGTCCGGCAACCATGTGGTTCAAATAACCATTGCCTGGTCATTTTTTATTTTTTTTAAGGTCCTTATTGCGACCTCCTTTGCAGTCAGTAATGGAACCCACCGCATATATAAATATTCACCCAAGCTAATCGGAGGGAGGGCGTACCTTGCTTCGTTACCGCCACTCCTAAACCCATTTACCTGCAAGTAAGCCACCTGGCTTTCTTCCACCCGCCCAATAGGAAGCGCATTTAGAAAGCGAGCAACGCATTCCTATGGACTACTGTGGAGCTTACTGGCCCCTCGAGGTGCGATTGCAGATTAAACTGACTGACTCCCGAGTAAACGCGCAGCCCGCACTGTCCAGCAACCGTATCCCAAACTGTATCCCCGCACCCCCATCACACACACACCCAGAAATCCGACTCCCCAAAGCAAAATGGGAGACACAGGCGTCTATAATGTGCGGCTCCTTCTATGCACAGACATGACATACGCACGTCCCACTTACCAGTTTTGGGCTTCTTTTGTTTACAGAACCCCCAGGAAGGCTCGTGGATGGGCTGCCTTCGCTCTTGCTTTCCTTAAGAATAAAATGGCTGGCGCGATCGGATGTATTTGATCAGATTTAACACCACCCCACAGATGTTATTTGGTTTTTGTGTGTGTATGCCGCCACTTTTATAAACAATAGTCGTTCATTGCAGCACACATATTGCAGCAAGCAATCCAATTAGAACGCGTTTCATTAGAAGTCCCCTCAAAAAGCACCGTGCAGTGTGTGTGTGTGCTCAGTGGCAAAACGCTATCGCGGGCGAGGCCTTTTATAAACCTGGATGCAGAATGTGTTAAATATTTCATTGAGGAATCTAGCTGAAGGGCCTTACAAGCAGGAGACGAACAGGGTGCCCTTCCCAGGGATTTGAATTTCTATATGTTTATGAGCATGGGCAAAGGGGGAATGGATTTAGAATAAATTCAGTAAGGGACCTGGGTCTTTGTTCCCTTCCCCCACCCTTTCGTCGAAAGCCTCGTCGTCCGTTTTGTTATTATTTGCTTCTGATTATTATTATTATTTACTAATTGGAATGCAGTTTGCACCCACATTAACTGAGGAAAATCTCAGGAAGATACACACCCATAATCATATTGATAGGGGTATCATGCATTTTGTTGGGCCGGTGTAGTGTGTGTGCATGTGTGTGTGGACTCTAGAAAGGGAAATATGTAAAAAAAATCCCCATGTTCTCTGCTAACATGTTGGAAGGAAAACCTCTTCATCAGCGTTACAACACAACAAACAAGCACTGGAATACACGCTCCACACCGTAAAACGTTGACATGGCACATCCAAACAATGCAGTTTATTTCTTAAACTCTTTAAACAGCCATCAAATTATATATAGAGAGAAATAAAGTCAGGATTCATGCTTTGCTAGATTGGACTGCACCTTTTCCGGAGGGGCGGGGGAGGCCTGAGACGGACACAGAGAAACACACTCTCAAATGGGGCGGACGGTTCAACTCCTAAATATAGTCTTAAAAATATATAAGCTTTCCGAAGAGCCAATCGGAACCATGTGTTGGGGGGAGAGAGTGGAAAGGTAAGGGCCTCCTGCTTCACAACAAACACAGCTAGCTCATAATTGCTCATTAAAAATGGCACTCCTGCTTGCTTGGCTACTTTCTTGCTGTACACCAGGGGGGATCTTCCTCCCGTTTCCTGGATGAGAGCGCACACTGCGCATGTGCTTGAAGTACTCACTGCGCTCAATTGCTCTTAAGAAAAGTTGTCACTGTTGTTTATCTTTTTTTAAAAAAACAAAAACAAAATCCGCGCACGCTAGAAACCTTTTCAGTAACGATGATAATAATTAAATGGATTCAATGGCCTTTGGGCCCAATCTGATGCTGGATCCGGATACTCTCATTGACTTTAACTACTGGACTCTACGACCACAGGCGCTTTCTCGCCGCTGTGTTCCTCCCCCCACCCCCCCGCGAGGGCGCTTCCATCCCAGCCCTCCCGCCATCCTCCCCACCCCAGTAAAACACTGCACCATTGTAAAGGGGAGGCAGACTGCAGCCGGCATCCTCTGTCTCCAGCAAACCAGACCGCAGTGACATCACCACTAGCAAACCGTTCACCCCCCTCCCTCCTCCCCCGAATTAACCACATTTGCGCCGATCCTTCCTGATCATATTCTGTCATAACCAGGCTACACCCCTCTTTCCGTCTGCTTCGCGAAAACGATGCATCATTATCTTTAACACCCATCGCCATGGATCATTAGTTACACATTTTAGCCAATAAGGGAACACTTACCAGATTCTCTTTCCCCTTCCTCTCTCTCTCTCTCTCTCTCTCCTTCTCTCTCTCTCCCCTTCCTCTCTCTCTCTTCTGCCTCTTTTCTGTTCCGCTGACGCTGTGTTCAGCTCCACAGAAATATTAAAAAAGAGAAACAAAACAAAAAAGAATGGGGGGTGGGGGAGGGATAGACAGAAAATAAACCAAAAAATAAAATAGTCTTCTTCTGTTGTTTTTTTTTTTAACTTGGGGGTCAGGAGAGAAGACGGGGCTAGCATCTCTTCCCCCTCCCTCCCCCTTAAAAATAAAATAAAATAAAGGTATTTACAACTCCTTGTCCCCCTCGTCATTGCATCCTCCCAAGGAAATGTGTTGCGTTTTGCCCCTAGGGGTGGAGAATGGGAGGAGGCAACCAGCCGCAGCAGTAAACTCATTATTCCTAAAATGCCCAGAGCAACCAACAATTCCAACCCCAAAGGAAAGAAAGGGAGAAAGAAAAAAAGAAAAAAAAGAAGGGAGGGAGGGAGGGGGAAAGAACAGAGACAATTCGAGATTCCTTCCCCCACCCCCTCCACTACCACCACCAGAAAAAAATACTAATAATAATTAAAAGGAAAAAATACAGATACCATCGTACCCCCGTTTCACTGGCACTGCTTGGACTGTTAAAGGAAGGACTACTGCGAAAGAGTCATAAGAGAAACCACAATAAAAAGTTCACGTTCATGGATGGAGTCCACATGACTTCCTGTGGCCAATCCAACTTGTGATTCAGTCGTAAACTTTTATTGCTCAGCTGTAAATTTTCTGCAAACAACCAAGAATGCGTTGCATTTTTGTGACGAGTGCAAATGCTCTTCTCTGTCGCCATGTTTATAGAATTACTCTTTCCATATATTTACATGTGTGTATATATATGTCTGCGTGTGGATAGATATATATATACACACACTCTCTCACACACACACTCATTAAAATATATTCTAACCCGAATTCATTTGGAGAGATCTGACGGAGTAGGAGTAACAGCTTTGTTTTAAGTCTATTTATTCATTTCTTTAAAAAAAAAAAAAAACCACACACACACGAACCAGCTAATATGCGAAGGGGCGGAGACAGGGGAAGACTACAACGCTGGCGTTCATCGGGCAATGCTACTCTTTCTATTATTGCTGCTAATTTGCTTCTTGTTTCGCTTCTGGCTCTTATTTGCTTATTCAAGGGGCAACCCATATGGCCACGCTGCCACTGATTTTTCCAGTTCCCGGATTGCACCTTTAATCAAGCCAGTTCACTGGTGGGAAATGCAACGTGAATGTACATTTTTTTAAAGGCGATAAATGTGTACACACACTCACTCACAGTCTCCCTCAGACACACGTATGTGTGTGTGTATCGAAGAGGAGTTTATTTACAACCCCGGTCCCCTAGACCCGTGTTGAACTCCTAGCGGACCCTTTTCCCGAAAGCAAAAGGTGACTCCTTTTTGATACTTGCAAACTCCATCCTTTCCATGTCCATAACACCCACCTTTTCACTGTTCTAGAACCTAGATATCATCTGAATCAGTCCAAGGGACTTGTCTCCCCGGCTCCAACCCCAATCCACATTCAGTGGGACCTCAAGGGTTTGGGGCTAAAGACTTGGTCTTAACTGGGAGATAGATCGGGGTTTCCCCCCCCTTAACTATAAATAAATCAACAAACAGCCTTCCTCCCCCCGTTTTGGTTTTTAATGGGACAACTGGTCTTCTTGGTGCACTTCAAGTCTATAAAGAGAAGCTCCCGAAACTGTGACCTTTTCAAAATTAGCGGAATCTGACTTACAATAAGGATATACATTAAACACATCAGTCCACCCAAGGACCGGCAGAATTTCTTAATATTTGATCACAGACTTCGACGCCCTTTTTCAGTTTCGCTTTCCCAGACGCGCATTAATATTAGTATTACAAGATGGAGATTATGGGGCCATATAGTTAGAGGAAAATAATAATTCTGGGGGGAAATCTGAGAAACCGCAAAGAATAATTTTTCCTTCTTAATACGTATAGAATAAGCGATAATATAATTATACATAGATACATGATAGATAGATAGATAGATAGATAGATAGATAGATAGATAGATAGACAGACAAATAGATAAGCCTGGAAGATATTAGCATTGCTGTCTGAACATGCTGCCCCATAGAAGTAAGTCATAACCTTGGGGCGAAATGGAAATTGGGGTGGAGAGATATTTCGACAGCTACCTCCTATCCTAATATCTGTCAGGCTTTACCTGCATTCCAATGGATTTTAATGGGATCGGATTGCAACCACATATAAATTTTTATTCCGCATGGCAGCTAACTTTTCTCCTCTCTCTTTTTTTGTATTTCGAAAATTTTCAGGGGTGGGGAAGGGTTGTGTGGGACGCGTTTCTCCAGTCTATGTGCGAGTGCGTGTCTGTCTGGGGCGGCGGGGGGGCTCCCGAAACCCCACATTATAGGATGTAATCCAACCGGACGGAAGGGAAATTACTTTTTTCACTTTACAAACCGCCAATAAATTTTATAACAGGTAGTTAAAAGTTACGACGAGGAAGGAACCGTCACAACAGTGGCTCTGGAGACAATGGGCTCCCCGTTTTCTCGGGAGAAAAGGGTCCATAAAGGGAACAGGAAATTTTATCTTGCAGCAAAAGCATAACCTATGCTGCACGTTTTCGAGTGTTGCGGAGAAAGAGGTTGGATACATTTCCTTCCCTCCCTCTCTTTTGTATCTTATTCCGCATTCCGACTCTCCTGATACTGGAGTTACGTTTCACTGGTTTAGGTGCTCTGCGGATTTTACCTCGCATCGGGTTGCCAGAGGTGGAGGGGAAGCTCTCCGAACTTTTCCTAGGAGGGTGGGGATGCTAAATTAGTAACTTGAAATTGAGAGGGAATGCTAAAAGGAAGGAAGGAAGGAAGGAAGGAAGGAGAAAGCAGGAGAGAGAGAGAATGCGAAGAAAGATAGAGAAAGCAAAATTACTTTCCCGACTTTACCTTGGGAACTTTTTTCTTTCATTCATTCAGGTTATTCTCAACCTCTGCCTGAAAACTTAGGCCTCCAAACTTTTGGGTACGTGTATGAAATATCATTTGTGTACATTTCCAAGTCTCGAATGGGAAAGTATTCTAAACCCCACCCACCTCCAACACATATACCCCCGCCCGCTTAATGGATGCATTATCATGTAACGGCTGCTGTGATTAGAATAATAAATTAAGAGAAAATGAGCAATATGCTCCAGTGCAGCTTTTTCGTGGATTTCTATTTTTCACAAATCACAAATGGAGATTTGAAGGAATTTTGATTGGCTAATAAAAAAAAAATGCAGAATAGGATGATATTTCTTACTCCAGGCGGGTGGGTGAAACTCATTTCGGTAATATTGAAGTAATGATCATTTCCGAATCAGCCACTTTGTGAAGAGCATTATCTTCTTTCAAATTACTTCGGCTCGTAAAAATGGCCTTTTCCCTGTCTCTTTTTTGTCTCCCTTTGGAAATTATGAAGTGATTACTATATATATATATAGTAAATGCATGTCATCTAAAGATGCGACTTTGTTGTGTATTGACTATAAGCCATAATCATTTCCACCACCGCCCCACCCCAAATGTAACAGCTTTGCCTAGCAATTCCAATAATTTAACTTCTAACCCTATGATAGATAAGTATCGTTTGGGAGATTCCTTCAAATCAAACCACTTAAGAACATGGACTTAAATATGATGGATAGAGTGCAGATACAGCTCTTTTTTCTTTTCTTTTCTCTTCTTTTTCTTTTTTGTTCTCTCTCACTCTCCCCCCCCCCCCACGCCCTTTTAATTCCCTTATTTTGAAATTAAGTTTTCTCGCCTCTTCTTGAATCTACTTCAAATCTCTATAAGAGTAGTTTATCCGGCCACTTCCCCTTTGGGGACAAGAGATGGGTTGGTGCGGGTTGTGCAGAGAATGATTCTCGAAAGGGAACACTATGGACTTAGTTCGGAAGATGATAAGATGCTCCCAAGCTTTGCTTTAAAATGTGTGGATCCGCCACGCTTTAAACTTCTGTAATCCGCTGTGGGAAAAGTCGCCATTATATTAGATATTACCACGAGACAACCCAACTCAGAAGATAATAGATAGATAGATAGATAGATAGATAGATAGATAGATAGATAGATATAGATAGATGTCTAAATCTCTCCTTAAGGCAGGTCTGGCCTTCCCCTAGTTATGATGAGTAACACAATGGACTTACCTTTCTATTCTGCAGCCTCATAAAGTCTACACAATGGCAAAGCTTTATTGTCGGTCCCTTGCAATGAGCAGGCGGAATTGATGAAGTCTTGAGAGTGTCCACTCAAGAATACGCCATTTAATAATAATAGGCGTGTACACATCTATGCCTGGGCAAGAGCGGCGACTTGGTATTGTGGGTATGAATTCTATCAGCTGGTGCAAAAGTCTGTCTTTACTATGCATGTGTGTAGTACTGTACACAGTCAATCAAATGGTCCTCTCCCCCCTCCTAAACACACTCCTAACTAGAATTATGAAAAGAATCATAGGCACCCTACATTTATCACCGCGGAAGCCTGCATTATGCTATAAAGGACGGTGCTTTTATGTTTGGAGAAGATTGTTCCCCTGGACGCAACCTGCAGTCGGCTTCTAATATTATGTCAGGTTCAACAGTTCCTTGTCGCATCCAAACAAGAACCTTCGGATAATGCACTGAATATTCCTGCATAGCCACTATCTTTTCCAGAACCCTAAAGACAAATATGCAACACTCCAATGAAATAATAAAAAACGCTGAAGTAGGAATTCATGGATCCGACGTAAATAGACATCACACTGTCTTTCCCCTTGTACAATTGTTTTCTGCAATGTCCAGCACGTCTCTCTCTCTCTCTCTCTCTCTCTCTCTCTCTCTCTCTCTCTCTCTCACACACACACACACACACACACTTCAGTTATTTAAATATTTAAAGACTTCAGTGTTAGTTTTTGGAAGTTAAGAATGTTCTCAGCCTCCCAGTATCTTTTCCAGATTCAGTTTACTAAGCCAGGATGTATTTTAGGAATCTTGCAATGCCTTATCTGGGGTATCAGTGTAAACAACCTGTCCATTTTCATACCAAATGCCATTGTGGGATGAAGTCCATTTCACCGCAGGCCAGATATAATAATATTCTAGGAATACCTACTCGCCCTTTCAATATTGTGTGTGTGCCTGTATATGTGTATGCACACACACACACACACACACACAATCTCTCTGCATGTGTGAGTAAGAAAGAGAGAAAATAAACATGTTTGCCAGTATTATTTTGTCAAGCAACGTGTGTTTTGCGTACATTCACACGATGGAAAAATATTCAGGGTGTTTCTCCAGTTTGCTGATTGTGCTCCTGAACAAAGTATTTCTTATAAATAAATAAGTACCAGCTCATCGCAAAGCCCCCTTTTAATGTCTCCATTATGTCTCCTTCCAGTCGTTTCATAATGTAGATATGGACAGGGACGTGAGACACACGGATTCCTTCCAGCTATTTCCGTCTTTGCACACTTTCACACACGTACACCACAAAATATTAGGTGTGAAATGGCGAACTATGACATTTTCAGTGGACAAACACTCGAACCCCCCCCCCCCCATGAATGCCAGTGGAAGGAAGAGTGTCGCTGTTGATATGCTTTAAAAACGTAAGAAGCTAAAGAAAACCATTGTTATACTTTATAGCAAAGCAAGAAGTAATATACTAGTAGAGGTAGAAATTTGAAGGCTAGCAACAGAACGCAAAGCTCAATTTAGGCGAAGGTGGGGCGTGAATCATTGTAACGCGTCTGTTAGGTGCAGGGAGAGCCTCTGTATATTTAATGGGACTTACTCCCCAGTAGGCGTCTTGAGGAGTTCAGCCTAAGAGATCTTCTCGTGTGAATTCATAGCACCAGCAGAGAACTGATGGTCATGACGGAAGGAGTTTCGCCTCCTCTCTTTGTTTACCCAGTTGCTGTCTTGACGCTAATCCTTAAGTGACACCAAGTTCCACGGGTCTCCGTGGCATTCCAAACCAACGTACTTAAGGCTTTTAACCCTAGTCTGTGAACGTGTTAACGTAACGCCTCATTTCTTTGGAAGTGAAAAGCCTGAGTCTTGGTTTTGAACTGTTAAGTAACTTGAACGTATGAATCGTCCAGTGGCTTCTGCCAAGACCTCCTGAGTCAGTGGATGTGGATTTAAAGAATTGGCAAACTGCTTAAGAAGCCACAATCCTTTTCTTCCCCTCAATTTTTATTGTTTATTTACGTAATGACTCACGTATACAATACAAATCCACGGTCGCCAGAATTGGATTTCTGGCAGAAATTGCTACATTCAGAGTTTTGAACACGCAGAGAACGATGGCTTACATAAAACAATGACAAGTGTGTATGTTTTTTTGTGTGTGTGAGTGTGTGTGTGTGTAATTCGAGCATGTTGCATTAACAGATAAGTCAAGACAAATAGATAACTATACATTCAGTGCAATTTAAGTCCTAAACTACATTATAAGCACAATAAAATAATACAATACTGTGCGTTCTTATCTAGGCAGTTTCAGTTGTTGGGAATTATTTTTTTCCAAGAGAAAATAAGCAGCAACATACGACAACAAAACCGCGTTACAAATACTTTCAAAGCATGACTCCTTCTATAGGTAGTGATAAGATACATTACAATGTGTTTTTTGTATTTTTCTTTTTTTCTTTTTTCTTTTTCATTATTATTATTATTTTCTGCTACTTAGTAGCTTGCATTAGGGCAATACACAACTCCTCTTTAAAATGATTCGAACAAGTTTTTTGTTTTTTATTTTAAGTATGTGTAAGCCCCCACCTTGTTGCTAATAGATGATTATTGCAGGTTTCCCATTAGGTAGTATGTTAAGAATTTCGAGTGCTCACACGAGTAATATAGTAAACAACACCCAGAGAAATCATTAGGTGGTTCCGTGTCCTTCACAGCTATCCTAAGCATGTTTCATCAAACGTAAGTCCCATTGATTTGGCTGGGGCTTCCTTCCAAGCCAAAATGCCTAATGCTATAGCTTTTTCCTGCCAAACCGCAGGGCGTATATAGGTAGACACAACATACAGATATATTCATAGATAACTAATAAGCATGTGGTGCTGTCTTCAGGCATGTGCCAAGCCTCCATCTTCCAAGAAGAAATTGTCATTTAGTAGCTATTGATTGACACAGCTAAAAGTTAAAAATAAGAAATGGACCTTGGCATGGAAGAGCACATAGGTAGATAGGGATGTTTGTTTGTTTTAAAGTTAAGACTAAGCATAAAGCGTTTTCATACATTCCCTCCCTCCCTCCCTTTACCTTTTATATTATTAAACTTGGGGAGGTGGTTAAACCTGGTCGAGAAGAAATAGGAGTCCTTCCTATCCCAAATAAATATATAAGATCCTTGTATTTGCTGACAACTAGAAGAAAGCAAGGAGTGGAAGGGGGTGGGGTCACTGCTGGTGGTGGTGATGGCGAAGAGGTCCATTCGTCTGGAAAGAGATAGTGCTGGGTTTAGGACTGGATCTGTAAGTCAATCCTGTTCTATAGTAATTTCACTGGAAGCCAAACACAAAAGAAATGTTTTTGTTTTTAAAAAGTTAAAATTATTATTATTATTTTTAAAAAATGCTGCTATAAGGAAGGGGGGAACTAAGGGAAGTCCTATGACAATAAAAAGGGGGAGCTACAACTCTTTTGACAGGTAGTTACTGTTGTGTGTGAGTCTCTCCATTCTATACTCTATAAAAGCGAATGACCGTCGTAAACATCTCGATTTATCATCTGCCATAAAACGAGGACTTCAAGGAGCTGAGAGATCAGTCCTTGCTTTCTTCTTTTTCCTCTTCTTCTTTTTCCTCTTCCTCGTTAGTTTCCTCCTCCGTCTTCTCCTCGTCCCTGGCTCCGGGGAGTTTATCCTTGTTGTTCTCTTTCTTCCATTTCATCCTCCTGTTCTGGAACCAGATCTTGACTTGCCTCTCTGTCAGTCCCAGGGCGTGAGAGACCTCTATACGCCGCTTCCGTGTCAAATAGGGGTTGAAGAGGAACTCCTTCTCTAGCTCCAAGGTCTGATACCGGCTGTAAGTCTGCCTGCCACTGCGCCTTCCGGGAGCTGTTGAACAGGCAACAACAACAACAACAACAAATAACTTGTTAGGGTCTCTTCTCTTCGCTTTGATTCTGCCTTCATGTCTCCTAATGACAACAGACCACTTCCCACCCACCCACTACCCTCGCCACTGTCTGTCTCCCACCTCCTACAGCCCCTTCTAGCATTCCAACAGTCAAATGAAAGAAAGCATATATTGAAATAAAATTACCTTAGGAATCGGAGTTCCAAGGCAGACCTCCTGCCACCCATTCCTCCCCCTCCTCCTCCCCTGTCTGTGTGCAAAATTTACTTTTGACTTCCTAGTGCAAATGCACTTTTAAAAAAATACTTCCTTGTTTCTCGGTTTTCCTTAGTAACCCTCAGGATAGGTATTCCACTACAGTTTCTTTCAGTTTTAATTTTTTGGGGGTGGGTGGGTTGGACTCTGCTGCTGCTTTCTGTGTCTATTTAGGCATCCATATGCATGGCTGTAGCAACATATATACAAACGTTGAAAAGGCACTCAAAGCCAACCCAGCAACAATAATTATAGTAAAATACCACAGTTTGTATATATTGTTATTTTTTACATACGAGATTGCTGTTGTTGTTGCTGTTGCTGTTGTTGTTTTTAAACAACAAGAACCATCCCTCCCCCATTTTTTTATTATCGAGATTTTTATTACAGGCTTGCCTGGAAGTAAGAATCGTCACTCATAACAATAACTTCTAATCTTCTGCTCCGTGTTATATGTCTGATCTGAAGCCTTTCTGAGACATCTTTACACAACTGTGTTTTAAAGAAGGGGGGGGGGTTATAGCTAAAGCTGTCCTTTAATTTCCCAGTTAAAAACAAACAAATGAGCCTTCATGTGTTTTGAATTAAAAAGCCTTCTGAAACTTATGCTTAGCAGAGTATTAGAGAATTCTGTGGGCATTTTGGCACTGCTCCTTTCAGTAAAGTTACTTTTAATACAGCAATTTGTAGAGTCGTTACTGCTACTGTCACCATTATTATTGTTGTTGTTAATATTATTATTATCACCACCACCACCACCATCACCATCATCTCTAAGTGTTCTTAAGTCTTTTCCTTAAAAAAAAATAATTGTGAACAAAGTTGCCCTTCAAAGTTTACACTTTAAATATTAAAGATCTCTCGAAATATTCAAATGATCTGCAGCGATATTGTATTATTATTAAAGCTCACCTTTTAGCCCAAGACGTCAAGCAGTTAGGGAAAGCTATATGACATTTTTAGGGGGGGGCACCCAGCGTATTATCAACATGCTAATAACCTCGTGGGAGCTGTATCTTACTGCTCTCCTGGAGGCAAGCTATTTTAAAAAAGTTTTACTTTATTGTGATTTAAACCCAGAAATCACCTTATTGCCTTTTAAAGCCAGCTACAGCCTTGTTTACTATATATATATATATATATATATATATATATATATATACCCCCTCCCGAAACAGGAAGAAGAAACATTCTTGCAACCAACCCTACTATTTATCTATCTGCCTTTGCCTGTCTCTCCAAAATACAGATTCCCCCCCGCCCTCCCCCCGTTCCCTAAAACCCTTTCTTTCTTTCTCTGCTTAAATAGAAAAGAACACATTTAAGGAGGAAGGAGAAAAAAATGGTCCTAACCGTGAGGTCTCATCCATGGGAACATGAGACTGGGAGAAGAATTTTGATTTAAATGCCCTTGTCCCTCGCTAGAGTTACTGTTGGAAGAGGATTTACAGTCAGGATATTGTACCACGGCCGCCTCTTGCTGGGCACCATAAAGCGATTGCCTGGGTAGGGCTTCGTATCCATAGAATTTAGAAGCGTCTCCGTGGCACGCCAGGGCGCAAGGATTTTGCTGGTATCCCGAGTTGGAGATGCTGGAGGTTCCGTGGTGGAAGAACTCTTGGACGTGGTGTGAAGGGTGTTGGAAGCCGGGAGCCGTGGTGCCCGGACCGTACACGAGAGCATGGCTTCTGCTTACACTTTGTGGAAATCTGCAATCGTAGTAAGTTGGTTCCAGAGACTCGCCGCCTTTGTACTTGGAGAAAAGAGGATTTACAAAGTAGGAACTCATGGCTCTCGCATGAAAGGAAGGAGGAAACCAACCTTTTACCACCAACCACCACCAAAAAAAAAAAAAAAAGTCTTTAATTCTATAAAGAGATCAGTGCTAAGGACTCTCGCTCTCGCTCTCTCTGGACTCTGCAAAGTCCTGGTTAGTGGCTGGTTGTGCCTTTTTTTTTTTTTTTTTAATGCGCGCGCTCTCTCGCTCTCTCAAAGACGTTTCATAGTGCCTGAGTGGGTATGGCTGCTTATGCCTAATGCTCTTGACTTCTCTTATATCCGTCGATAGGTAGAGCTCTCTCTCAGTTTCTCTTACTTCTTCCCTTCCCTTTAACACCACAGGCAAATTCCTCAAAATCCCGGTGGTGAGGCGCTCTCTCTCTCTCTCTCTTTCTCTTTCTCTCTCTCTCTCTCTTTCGCTTGCTCTCACACGCGATCTGGATTCATCAATCCACCACACCAAGACAGGCTAGGAAGAAAATGACAAGGAAATCGGGGGGTTCGTGGGGTGACGGGGAGGTGAAATAATCAGCCCTCAGAAGGAGGATAGGGGGAAGAGAGAAAACACACGCACGCACACACATACACCCTCATATCTAGTGAATGGAGCAGGGTTATGAAAGGTGCGCAGTAATACCCTTAGGTGCTCCTTCTGTCTCTCCCCCCCCCCATGCTACGGAGCCTCTTCACTTATCTGAGCAAATACATGCGCCAGCGAGGTCAATTTAGGTTACTTCAACAGGTAATAGGTATAAAACGCCAACCCGGATCAATTTTGGGGGGAGGGGCAGAAATAAACACCGGATAGCTTCAGGAGGCCTTATTATGATGACAATCAAGGGGGAACCCCCCCTCCAAAACTCAACCCTCTCCCCAACTCTAGCAATGGAACTGTCCTTATTTATGTGTCTGTCACTCTTAGGGGCTGTTATGATTAGGGGGGGGGGGAAAGAGAGCAAACCCCTCTTTTAAAACACAGAGAGAGAGAGACTGAGGGAAAGAACATAAGGGAGCCTAGAGTATCTTAGATGGCTATGAATGCCATTTCTATGTATTATTGTGTGTGTGTGTGTGTGTGTGTGTGTGTGTGCCTTTTAAACAAATAAAGATTGTAGAAATAATATGCTTATATTTTCTTTTTGTCTTTGGACCAATGGTTGAATCTTCCCATCTGAAAATAACTGGAAGGCTTCACTTGAAGGAAATAACTATACCCTGCCCACAGGAAATGTCTCGTCCAAGTAGTTGGGAAAGTGGGGCGGAGGGAGGCAGAAGGTCCACAGGATGTGAAGGGTTTTTTTGGTGTGGCAAAATGTAGGATGTATCTACCTACCCCCGTCGCTTTTACCAAATGGTGGGTAATTGTTCGCATGTCTTATGCATGTAGTCGTATGTAGTATCCATGTATTGCAAACATCTCTCCTGCCCCCCCCCATGTACTTTCTTCACTCCAGAGTGACCATTGGCTGAATACTTTCCGTTGGGGGGGCTGCACATTCTTTTTTACGACTGCGTTAAAGAACCCAGGCTATTAAACAGAAGCATAAAACCAGCAGCTTTCCCCTTCTTCTAAACTTTGCAAATTAATATTTCCTGGGCTGGTTTCTTTCTTTCTTTGCGAGGCTGGCGGTGGGGGGTGCGGGAGCTTCTTAAATAAGACAAGAATCAGGCACACTTCTATAAATTAGCTGTTCCCATGGCCCTTTCATAAACTCATCAGCAACCCCCTTCTCCCCTCTCAAAATCTCTTACTGGGTTTCTCTTTATCCCTCCCCCTCCCTTTCCCCAGAAAATGGCAAGTAAATGAATTTCAGAGGGTGGAGAAAACCAGAATTGAGGAAATCCCAACTGTTCTAATGCGTACAAAACCGTAAAACACTCTTGGAAACAAATCCATGGACATATTTTGCCTCCCCCCACCTTTGTTAACTTATATAGCCTTACTTCTTACTTTCCTTTGTCTAATTTCAACAACAAAAGTCTGTCCCCAGGTTGTAATTTCTCCCCTCTCCCAACAAAGGAGGAGGGCAAGACTTAACCAAGGCTTACCAAATAAAATAAATAGATTCTTTCTTTCTTTCCAACACATGTAACAACTGAATGGGTTAGACCTTTGCTTAATTGGCAGATACGGCTCAGAGTCAATAGGATTCTTGCTCAAGGACAGTGATCAATATTGCTTCCGAGTTTTAAAATTCCAGTGGCCAAACCTTCCCCTTACTGAAATGTGTTCAGTGTCAGGATATGTAAATTCAGGTTTTACCGTACATGTTCTTGAACATTTTTAAGCAGCTGATGGGAAGGCAGAAAGTTGGTGAAATGTTTTCCAACATCATCCACCATGCAGATCATTTTTTAAAAAAATTAAGAAGAATTAAAAAATAGCATTTGCAACTGAACCAGGGCATAAAGGAAGAAAATGGAGGTGTTTGTGATGTTCTGAGAGTCAACAGAGGAAAATGCAGAGAAGAGATCGATAATCTTCACGTTGAAAAGTATTTTGATACAATTCCGCTAGATACTGTTCTTTTATTGGAAGAAAATCATCATTTTGTCATATAAGATGCATAGAAAACGCCAAGCTTCTTGTTCATGGTGGAGTTTTACATGTATATGTGTGTGTGCGTGCGAACTACAATATTTCATAACTAGCTTGGTATAACCGATTGTGTTTTTATCTTTATTTTCAAAACGTACTGTTCTTATTCCATACACAAAGCCTCTGCTACTTAAAATGTGATCGCTTTTCTTAATTCAACTGTATCTTGACTTTAATAAAGAAAAACACATAAAACAGATTTTTCTGGCAGAGGATTGATATATTTGACAAGCTGTCGATGAACTGAATATTCCTTTTCTCACTGCATATATGTATTGCGTCTATGATTGTGGAGAGCTATGCAAACCCAATTTCAACATTTATTTTACCTAAAAGATTCAGTTAAATAAGAAAAGGCGTGTTTCTGCTCCAACCCAGAATTGACATTATTTTGCAAACCATAGCCGGGAGTCTCAGGTGAGAGGCGTTGTATATACTTATTTCTTGAGGTCTGTTTTTCTTACAATCTCTGAGAGGCCTAAAGGTGCGAACTGCAGGCTTTGTAAGTAAATCAGCTAATCGCTTCTAAGATTGAGCAACAGCGCCATCTTGCGCTAGCTCTCCCCAAGGCACGCGTCTTCAAAACATAACCTTTCAGTTACAAAAAAACAAACAAAAACAAAACAGAAATGGAGAAAGATCTCCCATCATCAATCACCGCGCTCTTTTTACAACCCCCCCATTCCCCTCCAGTACATGCATCCACTTATGTCCAAAAGGAAACAAAAACGAAACAAAATCTGATTTTACATAATGTGGGGTGAATAAAAACATATCGAATGTGATGATCAAGATCTGCATCCATCATTCAGTCAATAAGGGACCGAAATCAGATTTTGGGGGTTATATATATAATCGTGTGTGTGTTGTAATAATGGCAGCAGGTTTCCCCATTTTTCATGTTTCCCCCTCCCTCCACAAACCCTAAAAATACCCATCACCATAACAACGACAACAGTGCGCACACATGCGCGTGCACATGGGCACACAGTCCGTACGCAAGCAAAATGCAGCAGCTTCTATCATCTCTCCTGCTCACCTCCCCCACCTCACGCCGCTCCCTCTTTTAAAAGGCACCCCCCCCGCTTGCCCCCTATCTCTCCTTCCTCTGCCAAGGAAAGGGGGGGCTATAATGGGGTGTGTGTATGTGTCTGTGTTTTTCTGTGTGCGCGTCTGTTGTTTGTTGCTGGTAGACAAAACATTCCAATAATCCGGTTTCAAAGAGAAGAGCACCCACCTTATTTAAACCATAAAACAATTAAGGCCAGACGTCTAGCCGGTTCTGTGGTCCTGTTTTGTTCAATTCTATTCAGTGCACCCAGCAGTGAGACAAACAGAGCTGTAAAACTGGCATTTTTGGGCTGCGGAAATGTACCTATGGGTTGCTTTCAAAGCTGCTGTATCCTGTCCTTTTTGTGTCGACTACAAAGGAGACGTTTTTTAAGCTGAAGATGAGAGCCCTTTCTGTTTCACACACATATACATTACAGGATAGATAGATAGATAGATAGATAGATAGATAGATAGACAGACAGACAGAGTGTGCATAAACACAAAAATATGAAGAATTCACAGAGAAGAAGGCATCTGCAGGAAAAAGGTGGTGTTGCTGGAATCTTGTCTTTGTTTAGAAAATAATGCGCTAACCACGCCTGGCGAAGCGACTCTTTTGGACTGGAAGCCTGGACAGAATTTGAAAGACAAGTGAACGATTTGATCTTCTCCACTGCTAAGGCTACAATCCTATGCACTTTTACTTGAGAGCAAGCGCCATTGTGTTCAGTGGGAGCTGACTTTTGAGTAAACTTGCAAAGAGCAGGACTCTATCTGACTCTGAAATGTGTGTGTCTGTGTTTACACACATACATATATCACTCACACACACACACAAACAAACACACACACACACCAAGCATCATCCTGGATTTTTGGCAGAAGACTTGCACATGAACTATAACTGTATTCTTCCATTAAAACCGCACACAAAGCAAGTCAGAAGAAAGCAATGGGAGGCGGGGAGGGGGAGAGAGGAGAACAACAGTCTTATGGAGACAAAGGAAGCATAACTTACATTCTTTTCGTCCCCATTAGCTCCAATGGGAGTTCAGCCCTGCTGAAGTCTGTCAGGGTAGGGGTGGGGTGAGGGAGGGAGGAAGAGGTGGGAGAGGGAGAGAGAAAGGTGAAAGAGACTGCATCTTTAGTAATCTTGAAAATGAGGTCTGGTGGAACTGGAAGGTTCTACAAGCATGGTGAAGGATCAAAGTTAATAAAACGGCCTCTCGGTGGGCCGCAAGTCTGTCACCGAGGTGGTGGTAGACAGAAAGAGAGAGAGAAATGAAGAGAGAGCGAGAGAGAGATTATGGAGATTGTTCCCTTTTTGTTCTCCCTCACCACAGACGCACAAATCTAAAAACAATTGCCATAGTAGTTATCGTTATTATTATCATGATTACTGCTCGGGAAGTTTAAAAAGTGGGGAAATAATAAACGGTCATCACTGGGTGGAAGGTTGGCTTTTAGCAATGTTCTTGCTCCTCCTGAATGTCTGCCCCCCCCTCCACCCCCGGTTGTACCTTGAAGAACATCAGCGGATGAAGGCTAAAACAGATTTTGTTAGCGATTCTCTTCCGCCAATCAGGGGTGTGTGTGTGTGTGTGTAAAAGCTCCTTTCGCCTTCGTAAGCAAGCAAGCAAATAAATAAATAAAGCCACAAACCGGTATCTAATGAAAGAAGCTTTGCGAAAGAAATGTTTTATGACATCAGCGGGTATAATGGCTTCCAGATTTGTATTTATTTATTTATTCGTTCGTTCGTTCCTTGAGAAGGTTGGATCCGGCTGGACAAACCCCAAGCCGCGATTTCCCTACCCGGCCTCCCTCCCCCCAACGATCTGTTTATCATTAGAAAGATTAAAACAGTGCTGGACTCATTTCATTAAAGAAAGGGACCTCATAACAAGTTGTTATGCTGAGACATCTCCTGCCTCCTCATTTGTTATCCCTTGGTCTTTCATTTAGCAAGCTTTGGAAAGGACCTTCGGAAACATCCATTCGTAGAGAAGGATAAAATGGACCCTTTAAAAAAAAAAAAGGAAAACGAAAATCCCTTGCCTCCCCCCGCCTCCATCCACCTCGTGTCACTTAACTCGTCCTTACGCAGTGCAAACAATCTGATTTTTTAACACTCACAGATTTGCCTTCTGCTAGCCTGTGGAAGTGAAGGAAAGCGTTTTGTCCAGAAACTTGTTTCTTTACAGAGGGGCTGGAAGGAGAATCTTCCAGTCCTCAACTGCACTTCCTTAATCCCTTAAAAAACAAAAAAAACAAGCAAACAAAAAAAAACTTCTTTTGGCGTAAACTATTACCATCTCCTAATTCCCATCCTTTCACCATCTGCACTAATGCGAACAAACCACTGACTGTTATTTTCTTGATACATTACACCCGAAAGTAATAAGATGCCTGGGCCCCCAAGCAGCACAGTAACGTATTTTTGGCACTTAATTGATAATCCCAAAGAGTTCTAATAGTCTTGTCTCGGATAGATAACAAAAGGTAAGACTGTTGCATGAGCAAATGCTGCTCACACGTATTTAATCTCGTACATATAGTTTGATTGCCCGAGGCCATAAATTAGTACAATTAATTACCCTAGACTAAAATGTGCAGTACACACTCACCCTTACCCAAATGTCTCTTTTTATGAGCCTACCACTATATAGACATACAGATATAGATATATGGAATTGGGGGGCGGGAGGGAAGAGAGAGAGAGAAAGAGATGGGGGGGGAGTATGTTGTGAGCGGAAGCTCTGTCATTTTACTATCCTATCGGACTTCCTGAAAGAGGGCATTTTTCCAACAGTTTTCTCTCTCTACGAGACTGTTAATTCCAGGGGCGTATTTTCCGAAGTTATGTCTTTGAGAATCCAAGGCAAGGTTTTCTCTACCTCCCACTCCAGCAATCCATGTGGAAGTTCGGGGTGGGTGGGTAAGGTGTGATATCTCCAAGAGAGTTTAAAAGATAATCATCATAATAAAAAAAGACACCTCGACTATCAAAGGTTGGTTTTTTTCCCCTCTTTTTTTTTGTGACGTTAGGTATATATTTACAGAGAGCTGCTCTACTATAGCAAAACATAACAGCATTACAGAACGGTTCTGTGACAATCATAGAAGACACAAATAAGTACACCAGAAACGTTCAACACGATGACAGAAACATTGTTTTGACCCCTCTTATTTTCCTTTCTTCTTCTTCCCCCCACCTTTCCTTTCCTTTTGTACAAAATATGCAGCCACGACGTCATGAAATAATAATAATTATTAAAAAAAAAAAAAAACCACTGGATAAATTTAACTTACGAAATAAAATACTTTAAAAAAAAATTTTTCAAGTACTTTGTTGTTTTCTGAAAAGAAATAAAATGTTTATTTTTAGTCGTAGTTTTTTTTAATTTTTTTTTTCTTATAAAAGCACTCTTTTATGTCTTTTTTGCTCCAGAATGGTTGCTGTGTTTAACTAATTCTAAACACTCATCAGCACACGGAAAAAAGTCAGAAACACTTCGAACCCCAAGGAAGACCCAGCGCCTCGGTTTCTCCATTGGCTTGGAGAGACTCGGCCAATTTCACTGCTGCTGGTCTTTACTAGTATCGGTTTTCTCCTTGTTCATTTTCTTCATTTTCATTCGCCTGTTCTGAAACCAGATTTTGACCTGGCGCTCCGTGAGATTAAGAACCCTGGCCACTTCATAACGGCGGTCCCGTGTTAGGTACATATTGAACAAAAACTCCTTTTCCAATTCCAGCGTTTGATACTTCGTGTAGGGACATCTTTTCTTCCTTGTAGAACGCGCATGAATCCAATTTGCCACGGGGTTGTCTGGAAAAAGAAACAGTTCGGCAGTTTAAACATATGTTTGTGTGTATGTGTAAATATATATCATTAACTGAAATTGGTGGACCCCACAGATCCAGGTCCATCCATTTATTCTTCTTCCGGGGGTTTGTTTTGTTTTTTAAAAAGTCCCCTCCGTTTGGCAGCATGATCCGATCAAATCTGAAGTGACCTTCAGGATAGTTTAAGGGCGTGTGTATTCTTTTATAGAACGTGAAGGTGCACTGCACATCAACGTTAACGGCAATGAGACAGTTCTCAATGATTTCTGGTGGAACAACTTTGCATCCCGCTTCTGACTGTTATACTGTTTTCAGCTAAGCGATCATTGTCTCCAGCATGTTGCAGTTTAAAAGAAAAACTGGAGCAATGAGTTTAATAATAACAATAACACTATACTCCTGCACATGAACACTAGTAGGAGTAATCCAAGAACACAGTCATAAAGAGTCAAAATTCACACCACTTCACAGGCCCATAAACTCTGTTTACAACCATTACTCTCCAATCCCCTCTCTATAACCTTCCCACTGATGGAACTGCTGGCATTTTTTTAATATCTTGAGAATGCCCCAGGATAAGTCTACTGAGTCCAAGAAAAATATTTCCCTCTCTCAATCCCAAAGCACCTTATTTTATACTAAACCTCCTTCCATCGTTGTTAGGGGGAAGTCATAACTTAGACTTCCTCTTTTTGTGAGATTTGGACTCAGCAAATATGCTCCTGATTCAAGGCTACTTAAACAACTTCCTTAGCTGCATTCCCTCCATAGCACTGTGTATGTGTGTGTATACACACATATGCACACACAAAGCGCACATACTTCTGCCTCTGTGCTGACATGGCACAAAGACACAGAAGTTACCAGGATTAAACTGTACCAGCATTTGATCAGATTGTTAGGCCTGAAGGCTTTGTAAACACCTGGCATGGGTATGATATTGTGCTGTGTGTACATGTGAGCGTCTCTGTGTATATGGAACACAAAAAGGCACACAGAGACATCCAGAATATACACACAAATAGGTATTAATTCCTGGCATATATTTTGCATGCTGTGCCTTGACTCCTCATTGCCCAGAAACAATCACCCACACTTAAATGGCATATGGCCACTAGGAAGTGAACATTTTACTGTGCAGAAGAATTATTACTTTTTAAACTAGCAATGCACAAATCCTTGGGTTCCCCTAGATCTGCTCTTTTGTCAGTGTTCAAGGGCGTTTATTCTTTTACTCCTTTCCCTAGCACGTTGAACTGTATAACCCTCACCAAAAAAAATATGTACGTGGTCCACTGTTCTTTCTAAAGATCCCCCTCCTCCATTTATTAAATTATAGCTGGTTATTTGCACTTCTTATAGTCCAAATCTTTCGCTTTTCATAATCTGCACTCATTTTCTACTTCTCTCCCACCACTACCAGCCAGGGCATGTTCTTTTGCCTTGATGCAAAGATTTTATGAATCATGCCTACCGACCTCCCTTTGAAAAAATAAATAAATGCATATCCATGCTATTTTCCCCTCGCACATGCCCAAACTCTTTCGCTAGCCAGACCCCGTTCCTCGAAAAGTACGAACGAGGGAGGGCAAAGAAGGGAGGGCATGGGAGAGGTTATGAATATTTTATCAAACAAGTGGATTCTCCAAAGTGAGGAAACAAAATAATAACGATCATCATTACCATCACCACAGAAGAGATCCCCCCCAACTCCTTTCTCCTCCCGCCCCTCTTTCCCCTAAACCAAACAAACTACAAGCTGCCCTTATGATCTTCTAAGTCAGGTTTTTAAGCCTGTCCAGTTGGAGTTTTCAAGGCAAGGATGCCAAGAATTCTAAACAGCAAGGTAATTTCTTTTTATTGAGTACTGTGCAGGAGGGCTGTAATGCCCTCCCGGTTGTAAACAAGAATGACTTCGACTTACTAGGGTCCAATTCGGTCTTTTCTTCTTTGTGTTTGTTGGAAGCGATGGCCTCAGATTCCGGGGAGGGAATAGTCTGCGGGGTTCTGTCCCTGAGATCTCCCGGGGATCCGTACATATAATCCGGATAACTACGTCCATCCACCGGTCCGCAGTCCCTGCGGCCGTGGAAGGCGTCGGGCTTAAGCCCGTAGTGCCGGCTGCTGGCTGGAAAACCTGGGAAAGAGACAGCGCCGGAGATAGGCTCCAGCCAAGTGCGCATATATCTGGTGTCAGTTCCAATGTGAGGCTGGTGGGTGTACGGGTGGTAGACCACGGACGACTGGGAATGCACGGGAGCCCACGAAGTAGTAAAAACGGCCGGTTTGGGGGCAAAGCTGCAGGATGGAAAATCTGCGCACTCCGGTACTAGTCCTGAAGGTCTAGCTGCTGCAGGGTGAGAGCCAGTAGCTGGGAACCTTGATGCCAACAGTTCTTCGCTTTCATGACTAATCAAGGAATCTACATAATAGTTGCTTATGGGACCAGAAGCCGACATTGTTCCCCCCTCTTTTACATTCATAAGATTATTGTATGAACTGTATGTGTACTTTTTATCTTCTCATAGAACAATCAGGGCAGGTAATTATTTTTTCAGCCTTTCCTAGTTTGTCATTGGCTCCCAGCTCTCACGTGATTGTATTTACCCAAAAATACAGTGTAGATCAATCCGCAGGTCTTTTTTTTTCCCCTTTCCCCTTCCCCTCTTACTATTTTTTTTCTTAAATAGCGCCTATGCGTCTTGGGTTTTCATAAAACTCTTGAAATAATGCAGTTATTAGCAGCGGTTGGTTCTTACGTGCCATTAGCTGAAAGGCGACTCCCTCGCTCGCCGGCTCGCTCGCTCTGCGACTTGGCTTTTCCATAGCCCTGCTATTAATGAGTCTGCAAGGTATCTGGTGTAGCAAGGTATCACAGGAACTATTTCTTGACGCAATTTGTCTCTGTCTGGTCTCTTTGCTTCTACAGCTTGTATTCTATAATGGATACATTACATGGAATATCTTTAAAGGGGGAGGGGGTCGGTTCAAGGTCCTAGCAGAGTTGCACTGCCGGCTCACCCCCTCTTCAGCGCCAGCCCATGAATGGCTATGAGCATTATATATATTTTTTTCCCCTTTTTTTGCCTGATTACAGGACCTTTTGTCATTTGTACTAGGAGGCATATTCGCCAGCTTATTTAGCAGCAAGAAATCTTGGGATCATGTACTTTGACTTTACATCTAGATATAAATAGATAGCTAAATATAGACAGATAGGTATTTCTATGTATATGTATATCTATGTGTGTGTATGTGAGTGTGCATGTATTTGTAAGTTTGCGTGTGTATATATATATATATATTTATGTATGTGTGTGTGTGTGTGTATACACACGAGATAACTATCTTCTGGGAGGGTGAAGATGACCTTGTAAAGCATGAGTGGAAAATAATAACAAAAAAGGTGTCTCTCATCTTTGTACTCTCTGAGAGGCTACATTATTCGGCAAGTAGCCGTGGATGTTTTTATGTCCTTCAATAAAATTTTTACGAGGATCATTTGATTGTTCATAAATGTGTCGTTCATTAAATAAAACTGTACGAGTAAGTTTCACTTACAAGGCATAGCTTGGAGTGAGGGACTTTTTGCATGTTCAGAGACCAAGCCAGGGTGTGAGGTGTTTTCTTTCTTTTTTAAAGTAGGGTCTGATTTCTTGGGTTTTATTGCTGTACTTATTATTTAAACAATGTCATTGGAACTTTTTTGTTTACCAAACCGTCTGCAGAACTTCACTGGAAGACGTGTTTGATATGTGCATGTGCTTTAATAATAACCTTTGCTTGGGAGAGTAAGTAGTAGGTAAGAGAGCTTGTGCCCATAGAAGTCTGGAAGGATGGCGCTGGTCGCTTGTTCTGGGAGAAGAAATCTGCAAAAGGATTACACACACACACACACCCGGGGGGGGGGGAAACTGCAACAAGAATAGCAACATCATCAATAACATCAGCAACAACAACAACAGCAGCAGCAAGAAGAGATGGATTTATTTATTTTTACATTGTCAAAGAGGACTCAAGATTTCCCATGTAATATCAGCAGAGGCGGCTTGGAGGTGCGGTAAATTTGCAACAAAAGGGGGGGAAGGCACAAGAAAAGTGTATGCAGGGAAGGTTATGGAGGTTCCAGGGAGAGACAGAGAGAGAGAGAAAGGCAGAGGGCAGAGAAGGAGAGATGAGGGGGCATGTGCCCCTGAGGGATGCAGTATCCATCAGTGACATTACACTCGACACAGAGTGTGCAGGTCCCCCTACACACACACACAAACAGAGCAGGAGTGGGTTTATTTTAGGCACCTTGCTTGGGAAATCCGAAGAGTAGGGAGAAGGAAGGAGACACAGTCAAATCCTTGCAGAAATCTCTCCCTTTCCTCCTCCTCTCCCGTTGAAAAAAAGACTCTGGAGAAGTTGCTTGAAGGAGCTGATTAAATATTCCTGACTGCATCTTAATTCACGAGTTCTTGATCATTTGTGCACCAGCCTACCATAGCTGATGTAGAGAAAATAGTGTTTTTTATTTCATAAGGTGCACACTTTAAATAGAAATGTACTCCTCTGTGTGTGTGTGTGTGTGTGTGTGTATCCAAGAAATCCAAATTTGAAAACAGTCTTGCTGTGAAACCTGAACCAGCCATCTCCTGCCCACTATGCTCATACCGTTTTCAGCCTAGCACTTTCTTGAAGGGAAATATTCCTATAGGAGCATAATATGTCCTTTGGCCTTTCCTGAGTTCATTTTATCTGTCAATCACAAGTCTCCAGTGACTTCATTTCTCCTTATTCTGAACGTTCGGAGGAAAGCTAATACCGAGCCATCATCTATTCCTTTCTCGAGGCGTCCTCTATGCAGAAATTAAGAAGAGGGGAGGGGAGAATATGCAGGGAAATGCGCCGAGAAGATGAAATGTTCGCTTGGGTTGCACTGAAAATATAATTTTCTTTACAAAAATAAATATGGCAAAGGAATAGTAGTTTGCTTAGACGTACTCTCTCTCTCTCTCTCTCTCTCTCTCTCTCACACACACACACACACACAAATATACACTTTCTGCTTAGAGGAAAAATAATGATAGAAAGAACAACGGCGTGCCCCCCCCCCACCAAAAGACAGAAGATCTAACATGTAATTAACACATCAAGAATCGTGGATTATAAAAGAAAAGGGCGTGGAAAAGTAAACACGGTAGTTAACCTTAATACAAGGAAGGTCATTAAAATATTCTTGGATGGAGCATTTTAATGTTTACACAAAATGAAGCCTAACAGCCAAGGGTGTCTTTATTTATAAGGAGGACTTCAAACCACCACCACCCCCCGCTTTTAAAATCAACTTTCGCCAGTGTTGCAGGTTGTTCATAGCCAATGATCCTAGTCTAGGACTTGTAGTGCAATGCCTTCCTCGTTCAAGGAGTCCTGCGCCTGGGAGTCGAACTAGAAGTCGAGGGAAGGGAGCAGTTTGTCTACAGATAAAATGAAGACATGTCCTTAATACTGAAGGATTAGATCAGTTTTTAACTGCATGCGTAACCGCAGGATATAACCAGAGACCCTCTGAAATAGACTGCTGTTTGGATACTTCTACCCCCATGGCTCTGTCTACACGGGAAAACTTAGGCTGACCTTTGTGGCGAAGAAATTATTGTTCTGAAACATTTCTCCTTTCGGAGATGGAATCCCAGCCGGAGAGGTTGAGCATATTGGCATCAAAGGTATAGTTTTACCTAGAAGATTAAATGGCTACGTTTCTACGCGTTCTGCCCAGCGTCTCAGTCTCAGCGACAGACGTCTCTCTATCAAAATCGTGTCCCTTTGATGGAAGACAATCAGTCCTGCAGTAATGTGGTCCACGTCTGCTTCTTCAGTCTCTTTTATGACGAAAGAAGCTAACTATGGAAAGGGGGTCGCTGAATGATGATGATGATGAAAATGCATTAGAAAAGTTGTACTTATATATGCAGCATGCATATATATTTATATAGTAGATATAAAAATCCTAGGTCGTCATTTGTGATGAAGAGGGAGGGGGGAGTGACCCCGACTGGTGTCTTATTGATCCTCAGTATAGACCTGACACTAAAAAATCATTATATTCTAGGCTACTTCCGCCATTTTGGTAGTGTATGTAAGGAAACTTGAAGAACTATCACCTAACACCCCCTCCTTCTGTCCATGAGTCTCTCCCCCTCTCCGGTTTTTATCTGCACATAACTGGATTACTGGAACTCAGTACGACTCCCATCTCCCTCTTAAGGCCTCCGTAATGAGAATCCAGCCATCAAAGGATGGCTGCACGCCTAAAACCCCTATATAGCCCTGTTTAAATCGTTAAGTTTCCCACCAGCTTGGCTCCCCCCAACAGAAGCCCTAGCTCACTAGCTGCCTTGGCGTATTCTTCATAACTCCACGCTTCCCTTTCCATAGACCGACTCCTGGCCTAAGGCACCCAAGGCTTCAACGCCACACACACACACACACACACACACACACACTCCTGAGTGAGCAGCTGCTGGATTCGCACCAGGAAGCTGTGAAGAAGTGGGGCAGGCGAGCCACCGCGTAGCTTTTTATAAATAGTTCCCCATAGTGTCGCTGGCTAACCCGAGGACGAGAGGTTTGGAACAACAAACTTCCAGCGAGGGCCCTGGAATTAGCAGACCAAACACGCCACCCTTGACACGCAGACCAGCGGCGTCTCTTAAATCGCATTCCTTCGCTCCGAGTTTCCACTTGGTTCAATAAACACCGTCAAGTTCGGATTAAAAAATCCACTTTTCTCCTCTTCTTGGGAACTCCCGGCGCACCGGTTTCGCCTCCCCTGCAGGCCCCCACAGCTGTAGGCTGAAGGCGTCGCAGTGTTGACAGCCCTTCATAAGCGAAAGCAAACTAAGCATAAAGTCAAGCCTTGAAGTTTCCCCATGTGGAGAGACCCCCTTTTTTTTCTCCCCTCCCTTTCCCTTCCCAAGCTTTGAAGGGCTTGCGATCCTCCGCAGGCTGGTTGGGAAGGAAGTGGCAGTGAAATCAACGAAGCTTACTTCTAAGTAGAGGCACTTCGGATCGGGGTGTGGCCTCAGTTTTGTCCTCCTGCTCCTGGAGATGATCGTTTCTGTCCTGCTTTAAAGTCACCCTCTTCCCCCTTCATCTCCCCGCCACCTTCTCGCTTAGCCTTTCCTTGCAGAGAAAATGCTGCCAATAAATATGTTGGCTACCTGATTCTCTTTAGCCCTAAATCCTATGTCCTCCTAAGTTAACAAATTTCTGCCACACACTATAATCGATGGTAATAATAATAATAAGTCTCTAACCGTGCAAAAATTAGACTTCCTTTTGATTTCTTAAATATATAAGGGTCAGGGTCTTGTGTGTCCCGCCTCAGCCTCCCCTCTCTCCCCCCCCCCCCAGTAAACTGATGGGAATTATGTATTTAACTTTATTTCCTATGGGCGTGATCTTTAAATTAAACCCCAGGGTAAAGAGTAAAGGAAGACAGAAAGAAGCAGGCCGCTTAAACTGTACATTCAATTTAAACTTACTCTGGAGGAGTTTGTACCTGTTTAATGGCCTCCCCCCCCCACCCCCACCCCGCAGCCAACCTCCTTGCTTGTTGCTAAGAATTTTGTCAGATGTTATGACTTTGGATTCCAGACTCCTTAGTGCTTGGAGGTGGAGGCAGAAGACAATAAATTCCGAAGTGCAATTAAACCTCAGGACCAATTTATGTCACTGTGTTGTGGTGTCTTAAAAAAAAAAAAAAAACAGGAGAGGAGAAGAAGAAGAAAAAATGATAATAATACAGGATCTCGAGAGTCAACAAGGGGGCAACAACATTTAAACGAGACATAAAATGGTTGGTTCCCCTGAGCCATATCTTTGGGGTAACACACACACGGCCAAGAGATTTCCAAAATCCAGCGAATACAGAAGGACAGCCAGCCTAGACTCACCAAGCCCAGTGCCTGGAGAAAATAACCACAAAACCAACACCTCAACATATTTCTATACCTCCCCCACCACGATTGTCTTCCTTTCTATCGAGACAGGCTGTAATTATATCCATCACAAGATAAGGCTACTTCCAGGATGCAAAGTTGCGTCGTCTGCTTTTGAAAGCGGCTGTCGAGGAGCTGTCGAGGAGCTGCAGAGCCGGCTAGGACTGGAAGGTGTTAGATGCACTTTAAGCAGCGAAGGCAGCATTTACAAACAAGGGCAAGTTTCAACTGAAGGCGGACGCATTCCAACCCCAAGCTGCAGCTCCACGCACAAGCTCCTTTGCTAGGCCTCATTATACCTGCCTTCGGCACAGCAGTCTCCCCTAGGGCTGAGCAAAAAAGAACTTTCTCTTGACAAACCCACGCGCACACAGAGTCACATGCCAACAAAACATCGCACAGACACAGACACACACCACCCTCCCTTGTACTCCATGAAACAATTTGGACCGTTCTTTGGACTTTCGAGGAACTATTTAAATGAGGCAGTAATTATGCGAAAGCATACAGGGGGTGGGGAAAAAGAAAACATAACATCTAGGAGAGATTCCTTTGCATTTATCACTAGAAGGCTGTTGAGGATTAAACTATACGCACATACAAATATCAATGAAAGAGTTCCAAATCTCCATCAGACTGAAGGAATATTCGAACATGGTGAACTAAATTAACTTTACCAAACTAATGGCTCCCCCCAGTTAAAAATATACACCTCCTGTTCAATACTCCTTGTCTGTATATGCAAACATACCTATACACATATACAGAGAGCATGCATATGCACACATACTTAAAAGAAATGCAAGCACACACACCGTATATGTGTGCAGACATTCGAATTATACAGAAATATAATCCAACACAGGCAATGAGCGCAGAAAATAATTGAAATCAATAGGTGTATGTGCAGTTGCTGGATTGTGGCCAGTTAATGTGTTGTGTGGATAAATAGATACGTTGATAGATATACTAACAGATGTATTGATCTACTGATGTGGATGGGTGTATCTTTGCATCGTTCCCAGCACCTTCAAAACTCTCAGAAACTAAACGATTAAATTGCGAGGAACATCAGCATGTAGGTCTAAACACAAAGACAGAAGCCTTTTGAAGTTACACCTGCTGTGAAACGCAGAATAACAGCAACATACACAAGAAAAATGAAGCGGCACTGGAAGCCCACATTGGAAAGCTGCTAATATTTTATATGCATAACAACAAACCCCAGAAAGGACAAGCACGTTTTAGCAAACGAGCAAAACAATATTTTGTCAAGGGAGAGATGTACAGGAAACAGCACGAGGTCGTCATAATTACACATGCTCTCACATAAGAGATAAAGGAACTCGGTGCAATAATGCTTAAGTCTGTAAATTCTCCGCTTTCATCCAGATCTAATAGTATCGTTTAAAGGAGAAAAAACACAGTAGGGGAGGATTTAACTTTTATTACATTTCTTGACTTGGGTCGATTAAACATATATTACTTTAGACTTCCCTCTGTACATTGGGGTGCTGGTGGTTAAATTAAACTTCACAACTGCATGATAGATTTTTCCCCCCCTCACCACCCTTCTTCATACTGTTATAAAATAAAAAGGGGCTGATATGAGAATTGTTAATATGGAGAGAAGGGGAAACTTTCCCGTACATAATGAATAGTGAGACCAATCAATTACCCCAGGACTACTGAGCATAATTATGGTCTCTGTGATCAGGCATATTTATCTGTTGAAATACTAATTTACAGTAACAAAGCGCAAAGGATGAATCTTTGCATTTATGTATTACGTCTGCTTATTAAAACGTTTAAAGCTCAGAAGGAATGTCTGTGTGTATCCAACCTTAGGGGCATATCGAATATAGCCGCTGTCCATACCATGTTTACTTTGAGCCAAAGCCAAGCGCGTTTGCATGCTTTTAAAAAGGCGGATATCTAACATAATAAACCAAGACAGTCATCTAATAAAAGCCGAAAACCAGCCTGTTTATTTTCTTATGCAAGCTCCTTTGCAAGGCCACCACGTTAATTTCTCTCTTGCTTATTATAAAGCTGATTGAGCTTAAGTCGAAGGAACATCAGATCCTCTCATCTCTCCTACAGAAAGTTTGCTAAGGAGATTGAAGCATCAAAATTAAAAAGCAGTGCAAGAACTTTGCAATGAAAGATGCAGCAAGGTGGGGGAAAGCCCTCTTTTGAAAATAAATGTTTTCTACTCGAAACCGAATTTGGGAGGAGGGATAAGCCATACGGTCTGCCATCTTGCCTCCCTAGAAAGACAATTCTGATCTTCATAACCCTTCTTTATCAAGCTTAGGGGAAACTTATATAATGACCGTACAATCAGCATATTATAAAAGAGTCATTCATTCCTTCTGAAATATTACAGAAAATGTGATGACTTTGTGTTCCTTGTTCAGGATGCTTTCCTCGCATTACTTGAGAGCCGGAGGGGGATGCCTCTCCCTTACTTCTTGGAGGATAACCCTGAACCTCATACAGAAGGATAAAACTGGAGGAATCTCAACTCAACATTCATTTTCGCAATAGATAAACAAAGCAAAGCAAAACAGCACCTTTCTCATGGAACTGCCACCTTCGCATTGCTGATCTCAAATCAACATTTATGCTCTCCATTGGCAAAAACAACAACAACACACCTTTATCTCGAAACCGTGATCTTCTCATAGCTATTCTTTTCCCTTCCAACCCTCCTTTTAAAAAAAATAATCCTTATTCTCCACCACCACCACCCCACCCCAACATCAACCACCAGCGCAACAACTTGTTAATCACATAACTGAGCAGAGTCAATGTTTTTTAGTCAACAGTTACTTAGCTTTCACAGATCTCCTCAGTTGGGTGAAAATAAAGCAGATTCTATTCCAGTCTATGTTCAGAAAGCTACAGTGTGACTTGAGCTCTTGCAAGTGATAGCCCACCCTGGATTTTAGCATGTAAAATGGCTATTAAATTTTAAACCTGAGCTGTTTGGATTCTTAAGGAGACAGAGAGAGCCTTGGCTCCCCGTTTACTGCTTTGTTCTTCAATGCACCTTCAAGGAACATAATATGCTATAACTTATCTGATTTAATACTCAGAGTACTGGCCAGGATATGGCAACAGGAGATTGCCATAGAAGTTACTAGGCTGTAATTTTAGCCTTCCAATCACCGTCAGCGTGCCGGTTTATTGAGCGCGCACACACATATATATTAGCATCAGTCACCACACATATTCTTTGGAGATATTCTTCTCTTAGATCCTCTCAGAAATCTGAAGCATTCCAAAGAACCAAAGACAGCGCATACGGAAGACACAGAAAGAACGAGAGAGAGGGGGCACCCGGAACACTCGCGGGTGACACTCGGACAACTCTCGAGGCCTTAACTTGAGCCAACTCAATAATTCGATGAGGAATTCTCAAGGAGGGACCCCGTTTTGTCCGCCTTGACAACAACGTCGGCCAGAAACAATAGCAGCCGGCAAAATTCATCTAAGTCCATAAGTAGCCGTATGTGGTTAAGGGAATTGGAGTGGGAGACTCTTGGGGAAGATGAAGGGGGGGGGGACTTTAGTGCGAACCTGCTTCCTTCTACCCAGTCATGCCCCCCCTTTTGTCTCCCCCCTCCCTCTTTCTATTTTTGGAATGACAAAAAATCTGCACGAAACATTTTGCTCTTTTGGATTCCCTGCGTTTTATTTCTTTCTTTATTTTTTTTAAAAATTGTTTCTCAGCTCTGATCTCGTTGCGTGTGAGTAACGGAGAAGGGGAAGGAGAGGGAGAAGAAGAAGAAGAAGAAGAAGAAAAGGGAAAGGGACGATTGCCCTTGATGAAGACTAACTGACGTAATTAAGGCAGTTTCGTGTTGCCGAGTTAAAAGCCAACCCCAACAACATGAAACTACCTAAACCACGGATCAGCGGCATGAAAGGGCG